>NC_142038.1:69390909-69990909 GCF_982192425.1 Myodes glareolus
CAGGGATGGTGGTATGTCCAATGTGTCTGATGAATTACACTGTACGTCACAGGGAAGAGGGGAAGAATAGGGAGGTTGAACGCAGTACCTACTAAGTGTATATTAGTTTATGTGTGAACTGGTATCAATCTACATGTGACAAGGCATGTTGCAATAGTTGGCAGTGCAGGATGTTTTGTCCAAAGTGCATCCACATGGTATGTGTGTGTGTGTGTGTGGCATTGAGGGTGTCAGTGGAGCCTGATACCTTGCAGTGTATGTGTGACAGCTGAGGGGTAATGTGTGCGTTTCAGTGCCTTGAACGAGCCTTGTAGGAGCTGTCAAGGAGTGCTGGAATACCCAGAAGGTCTGATATCCAAAAGGTGTGTTTAGGTCGATGTCATGTGTTATCCAGTGGGCCCTACACTAACATCGTAATTCGTGGTGCTGTTGTGATATTTAAGAGGGCCTGGCACCTAGCAGTTTATGTGGAACTTCAGGGATCTGAGAGTGTCATGGGAGGCACAATACCTACCAGTGTATTTGGGTACAGTGGAAAGAGAGTGTCCTGTATGCTCTGATAAGTAGCTGTTAAAGTAGAAAGATTAACTAACAAATGTGGGTAACATTCAGGATCCAGGCATAGGAAAACATGTGAGAAATGTGTGAGGGTTTGTTCAGCAAGGTGTGATACCTAGCAGTTGGTGTGAGGTTTGGCAAGAAGCTATGAATGGCCCAATACTTAAGTGTATTTGAGTGTGTGTGTGTGTGTGTGTGTGTGTGTGTGTGTGTGTGTGTGTGTGACTGCGTGTGCTGTGGGGGTTGCCCATAAAAGTCTGAGAGCTGGCAGGACAAGTGAGGTGGCATGGCTGTAGTGTTGGATGTCATTGCAGGAGGGTTCCAGGAGTGTTTGAATCAAGCAGGACATGTGTGTCATCGATAGAAAGAGGGATGTCAAACAGGGCCTGATACCCTACACTGTATCTCAGTTGATATTCTCATTATAACAGTGTGAAGAAGAGCCTGCACCCTCTCACTGTTTGTGGGACAGCAGAAAGGAGTGGACTAGAAAGGCCGAATATCTGGAAGTCTATTAGTGATCATGGGAAAGGGGTGTCCTTTGTTTTGTTAAACTGGCAGTGTATGTTAGCTTGTCAACTCCACCCCATTCCACATCAAATGCGATCTATCAGGCCATGCTAGAGGCCCCCGTGACTCAACATACACCGCCATTTTATCAATGCTTATGAGGACCCCAATATCTACCTCAAATTAACAACTAGGTTTCACCCTTGAATGGACAGCCAACTGTGGAATACTACCATGTGTACAAGAAAGGTTTCTGGTTCTACTTGTCTCCTCCTACCCTTAGTTCACTTCATCCACACAAGTAGCAACAGACTCTCCAGAATATTTCATCCATCTTCCATTGCACATAGACTGCCAGCTGTAGCAGATCTAATATGACTGATAAATAGCAGTTGGCAGTCAGTGACAATGGGGCAGATTTTCCAGCTAGTATGCCCTAAGAAGGCTCTATAGGTGGGGTGAGGAAGGCGTTCTACTAGGATTTGGTATCTATTAAATGTAGGTCTTCATAGTCGTGGGAAGCAAGGCTTGACAAGGAAGGAATTATTTCGGGCTGTTTGGGAGCTTGAATCCAGCAGCTTCTAATATCACCCAATGCATTTGAGATGGTGTCAGGGCAGGCAATGTAATGCAGTGCCAATTACTACCAAGGATGTTCAGCACAGGAGCTGGGAAGGGAAATTTGTGTAGGACCTTTATCCCTAACAGTGTGTAGCAGGGGAAGGAATGTCCTGACCTGATACCTACATGGAAAACAATATGTGAGTGTGGGGGTAGAGAAAACAGACAGGAAATTGCTGATATCTAAATGGACATGCGGTTTGTGGGCTGCGGATTTCCATCAGGGTCTGACACCTACAGGATGAGTGGGGTGTCCAGCACTGCTTGGCTCCATGTATTCACCGTGGGGCAGCAAGAGGGTGTGATCCGCATGGGTTGATATCCAGCATAGAGAGCGGAGCAGTGCTGGGGAGTGTGCAGAGCTAGGCTCTCTGGGCTCCAGCAGCAGCAGGAAGGAGGCTCATCAGCTCAAGCAAGTCCTATAGCTTTTCTACCCTCTATCCCTCTTCTTCTGAGCTGAGATACTTGAAAGTTAATGGTAAAGTTTTCTGTCCGAGCTCTAAGTGAGCCCCCAGCGTTGATTGGTGTTCATTCTGCTTCTTTATCATATCTTCATACAACAATCTTTTGGATCACAAGTGTTAAGAGTGGTGAGGAGAACACATTTGCTCAGCAGCCTGGACACTCCTTCCTGCTGCCTAGCACAGAACCACCATCTTGTCTTAGAACAGGGACTTGTTGTCTTCTGGGCTTTGGCAGGGTTCAGGTTTCTTCAAGAAGTCCTAGTCTAGGAGTCCTCTACAGCAATTCTTCAGGTTTTATATTTTCTTGGCTAATGGCATTAAAGGTTATGTGGCCACAGTATATCTTCTTTGAGCTGGCTCTATCTTCGTTAAGAGGTTGAAAGCTTACGTAGGGATCTTCTGTATCTCATACATGAATTCTGGAGTGTTTGTATTAAGGGTCAGGTGCAGTATTTGAGATTGTGTTCAGTTTTCTGATGGGTCCTTGTCTTACAAATCATTGTGGACAGATCATCTTCTCTGCCTTGATATCCAGGGGTGCCTCAGACAAAAGTCAGCTGATATGATGCAGGCAAGGCTGTTGCTGGGATTTGTGTTTGAATCCAATGGTTTATTCTCAATTTTGTCACTGTCCGACATTGGGGATCTTTTAGGCTTCATGTGAAGGTCTGGAACCAGCAGTGCAGGGTTTGGAGAAACTGAACCTGCCCTCTGCCTTCATTGTAAGTATTAGTCCCAGCTGGATGTTACCTTTGGTGTTTGAATAATGGATAAGCATTTTCCTGAGTCTATCCAAGAAGAAATCTGTTAGCTTAACAACAGTGATGACAGTGGAGAAACAGGGCTGTCTCAGACTTCATATTCCTTTGGATTCCTCTCAAAAAATGCTCTTTTTGAAAGTCAGTGTAGATCTAGCTGGTAATCTGCTTGGGTGCTTCAGCATTTGTTCGTGTTTACATTGTCTCTATCCAACACCAGTGAGGAACAGGACAAGTGGATAGCATCAAGTGCGCCATGTTCATGTGACTGGTGCCAGGGGCGATGGACCATGAATACTGCCCTTTGAAGAAATCCAGTCTAGAGGCAATGGAAAGATGCACATTCGCTTTCCAAGACTCTGCAAAGACACGTTCTTTATCGGTTCAAGTAGGTTTCCTGGATCATCTCTGAAGAAAGAGAAGCAGAGGTGACATTTTCCCTGTCAAAATGCACACAGCAACAAAGTGTGGTGGAGATTCAAATGTAACTCTTACTTTGGGAGACTGTCAAATGGGGAAGTTTCTGTTATCCTCAGCTCTTGATGAGAATTGAAGCAGGTTCTGGAGCTGGATGCTGGAACATGAGCCATCTCACTGCCTGGCACAGACTGTCCTCCTAAAGCTGTGTAGAACTTCTGAGCGTTCTTGAACTCAGAGATGATCTTTTCCATCACTGACACGAGTGTTGAGTGTACAAGTCCTCAGGTTAGGAATCCTCTGGGTGACGATTCAGGATGTGGCCAGGCTCCTATAAGAGAAGGAATATTGTAGATCAGTGAGGAAACTGGCTAAGAGTTCCATGTCAACAAGCATAAGACCTGTGGTCTTGGTAGATAATGGCAGGTTTTCTTTATTGGAATTCAGGGACTAAAGCGACAGGTATAATGCTCATTGCCTTTCAATATGACCTTCCCTAGGCCAACTTTACTAGGATCTCTTCAGGAACATCAGAAGACAGGGAATGATTTCTGATGGCAGCTATGCAAATTTTCAGGCATCAGACTCTGGGAAGAAATGAAAAAAAGCATTTTCCCAAGAACATATCTAAACATAGGCAATCTGCTCCCTGCACCTCATCTCACATCCTCTTGTCTACATTAGACAGGATACATACTTGGTGAAAATGAGCTTCCACAAAAGATCGTGTCCCAAAGAACCTGCAGATAAGTGGAGACAAAGGGAAACCAATAAGACATTCGGAGTTGACTTCTGGAACTCCATGTGACCCACCTGTACAAAACTTATCATGGCTGTGTCAAGTGGCCAGGGGATGTACTTTAAGCATTGTACCAACCAAACGCTTCAGTCCAAAAGAGCATCTAAGGACTCAGCTTTGTGCCCGGTGAGGAGGAGGCCTGTGGGAAGTTTGCAGTGGATGTGTGTGAAGATCCTGCTACAAGTAGTTGGTAGCAACTGCCCCTGTTTTCTTCCCCCCACAGACAGGCAGTAGAGGAAGGAAGTGATGGATGTGGTGGTTTGAAGCTCAGGTGACATCTGTTCTTTCAGGGAAAAGTCTAATGGCAGCCAATTTCCTTTAGTATCAGGGACAATCAAGGTCCCCATCAGTCCCAAGGCAAAAGTCAAAATAAAATAAATAAACATCTTTTCATACGGAGATTTGCCTTTGTAGATAACTTCAGCTGAGTCTTGAGCCAAGGATTCTAATGAGTTGTCTGTCCTGGGTTTCACTGACCTGGCCACAGCACCCAAGGCTCCCTTTCCCAGGCACTGGATTCAGTAAAGTATATCACGAATAGTACTTGCCTTAGTAATCACCCACTGATCTAGAACAGGTATGGCGACAAAAGCAAGGAAGCCTGTGACTCTCAGCTGGTTTTCCTGGCAAGGCTGTGTGCACCCTCATTCTCATTGTTCTTCAGCGGATTACAGAAGAAGCTTCGCGCATCTGTACAGTGATGTCCTTCCATAAAGGTGCAAGAAGATGTTCATCCTTTACACACACTGTTCCTCCAAAACAGCTAGGGGACAGAGAGAAAGGAAGAGAGATATGCTGTTTACCAAACTTTTTCTGAAGATCAATCTGAATCCATGTCTCTGTTGTCTCTCCCCTCTGCATCATGAGCTCAATGACCATGTTCCTTGGAGTGGAAATCGCTGGCTTTAGCAGTGTTGTGCTTGTTTTTCTTTTGACCATGTCAATATAAACAAGATCACAGAAACATCCCTCTTACAATAATACAAAAGTTTATGGTCTCAAAACTGTCTTCAGCCATGACACCCACAGATAAGCCCTGGCATTCAGTCCCTGCTGAGTGGCCACTCTTCACTGCAGAGAGCAGTGATCTGCATGGAGGGTGTCCATGACAACATCAATGCAACTTTCACAGGAAGATCCTGGCTGAATATTTTCAATCTATAGACACAAGGTTCTTTCCAGTTTGACCCCGGATGTAAGATCAAAGCAAAATGTAGTTCCCATACTGCAGACTAAGTCATGTGTCTGTTGTGTACCAAGAAAACCAAGCAATACCCACCTTGTAAACTGGAGCAACATACCAGTATTTCTCCCACAGTGGTATCCATTTTCCTCCTATATGCTGTTACTTTCCTGTTAGGAGAGAAATATTGTTCTGACAAGCACTCCCATAGTAAGGGCCCTTTCACCAGGGGCAAGACTGAATCAGCATGCAATAGGAGTGTCTCCCATGGAAAGAGGGAAGTGGATACAGGCAGCCTGCAAACACATCAGCAGGGACGGGGGCAAGGGAGGAGGAGATTCAACTCTGTCCAATGTGTAAAAATATTTCCCTTGGGCCTGACCTTGAAGAAAAAGACAGATGATAGTGCTGTGGCATATTCATGAAGACTGTCCCATTGGGAATTCTGATTCATGGGCAGATTTGGGGAAAAATTTGCCTGAGAAGGATGCTTTCGAAGGCCAGCCATTGGACATACCTCCTGTCAACCATGGTTTTCTCTGGAGAAACCTTGTGTATACGATTGCTTACCATGACCTGTCCTGGACTGTGCTGCTGGGTTGCTGGACACTGTGCCATCTGGACTTGATGCTTGGTTCCCAAATTGGCTATCTCCTTCACACACGGAAGATGCCGACTATATGTCTCAACCTCTACAGTGCCCCATCATAAAAAATGATAGTGACATATGGAAGGCACAGTCTCTTTTTCAGTTTTTTTTCTTAAGACAGGGGTTATTGGTAGCCTTGGAACTAGCTCTTGTAGACCAGGCTTGTGTCGAACTCACAGAGGTCTGCCTGCCTCTGCCTCCAGAGTGCTAGGATTAAAGGCCTGTGCCACTACCACCAGACTTGGAAGGCACAGTCTTATGAACTTTGAAATATATACTTCAGAGTCTTGACTCTTATATCCTTCTGGACCTTCCATTTTCAAGTGGCTCCAGTTCTCAGAATCTTTCCTGGACTTTACATTTTTCTTCACTCACAGCCGTTGATTCTCTATAATTCTTCCTTCTTTCAGTCAACGCAAGCTCTGGCTGCCTCTGCAGCCTCTGCCTCTCATCCTCAGCTGTCCATTTTTGGCTGAAGCATTTCATTTTAATGGTGGTGGTGGTGCTATGGAGAATTCCTTTTTAAATAAAAATTTCCTAATTTACTTACACTAACTATCATGTGATGGTCACAAAGGACCTTAGAAAAGAAGTAGATTAATAAACACTGATGTGCATCTTGGGCACACCATTTAGATGTGTGTGTGCACCTGCAATTCTCTCTCCTTCCAGTGGTGCCTCTTCCTTCTGAGAAACATGGATTTTTCGTGAGAATGGCAGGCAGCAGCACAGAAATCTCACACTATTCCTAATTCTCTTCTTAACCCTCTTCCAGCCTTTGGACAGACCGCTGGCAGAGACTGCACTTACATCTTCAGGAAGGACACCTTTTAAGTTCTTCTTCGATGTTGTCTGCTGAGAAGATCTCTGAGTTTCATGGGTTTCAGTAGTGCTCATACACTGAGGTGCCTCCCTGTCCTTCTTATCAGAGGATGTACTCTGAGCATCTGAGCTAGTCTTCGGGGTGCTCACTTCCTGGGGTGCCTCACAGGACAAATACTGTGCTGAAGAAATGCTCTCAGACAATGGGCATCTTGAGGGCAACTCATTGCAAACCATGCTACCTACTGCCAAACTTCTACTCAGGAGAGGAGTAACCTCAGGAGCACACGTGGGTACTGGGTGTGAAAGGGAGTCCTCCTTCAGCAGGTAGCACAAGGAGGCAGGCATGCTCAGGCTTCTGCTCCCTCGCTTGCATGAACACTTCTTATCATGCCCCTGACGTTTACCCAGCAGGGTGAAGTTGGGAATGGCAGTCTCACTCACTCTCCTCTTAGGAGGAAGGGAATTCAGAGCACCTGTTGATGACACGGAGACACAGGCCTGCAAGGACCTAGTGGCAGATGTAGTCGGGTCCTGCGGTGACTCATGGTTTAAAATGAGGTATGTGGCCATGATGTTATTGAACCTTTTCTCATGTAGACAATCGGTAATAGTTTTGGGATGGTAGCCCATACCCCACATAGCCTGAACAATGCTGGAATTTGGTTTGTTACAGAATGACTCTGAGGATGATGGGAGTTTCCAAAAGTCTTCCCTGTCTTTGATCCACTGGTGCTGCCTAATGTCACATACCCTAGGCCTCTGGTCAGGGTTCACAGTGAACAAGTGCACAATGAGGTGCACAAGCAAAAGGTTTTGAGCAAGTGTGTATGGAATTTTGTATGTGGGATTCAGCATCAGCTCCTTCATGTCTGGATAGGTCTTTGCTTTGAATGGGAAGCTCGCTGTCATCATTACATATAAAACTACTGCCATGCTCCAGATGTCAGCTGCCCTTGCATCATACTCCGTGTCACCGAATAGCTCTGGAGCACCATATTCAACAGTGCCACAGAATCCCTTGCACTTCTCCCCAGAGCTGACTCTGATGGCCAGGCCAAAGTCACACAGTTTGATGTTTCCTTTGCCATCAAGCAGAATGTTGTCTAGCTTGATGTCCCTGTGGGCAATGTCATTATCGTGGCAGTAGTACACTGCACACGCCATCTGGCAGAAGATGTGTTGGGCCTGTTTGTGCTGAAGAGGGCCACCCTGCTCAATGTGCGTGACCAGGTCGCCATGAGCAGCAAACTCCAACACCATATAGGTGTGGTCTCTGCTGTAGATGATGTGAAAGAGCTTTATTATGTACGGATGGTCCAACTCTTTCACAATGTCGATTTCTGTTGTTTCTTTGCAGGTGTCACTCCCCTGGTCATTCTTGAGAATCTTGACTGCAACTTTCACGTTTGTTTGAACATGGCAGGCCAGTTTGACCTCACCAAAGGCTCCTTTGCCGAGGGTATTGAGCATGATGTAGTGATCCGTAATGGTCTCCTCTTCATAGGCACTTTCATTCAGGGCCAGCTGCATGGTCTCCTCCTCTCTGATCTCGCTATTCAGGTGCTTGATAATTTCCATGCCAACGCCAACTACGGAAATCAGATCCAAAACAATAAAAAATAAGTCAAAGGGGAAGTGTTTACCTCTACACTTTCTACCTCTACATGGACAAGTGTGACAGATTCAAAGAACTTACAACGAACTCCTGGGTCACAGAAAACAAGAATAAACTAAACTCCAAAGAAATTCTGAGAAATGTACCCAAGATGAGAGCTAAATCTAATTAAATAGAACGTAATGAATATTGCAATGGCATAGCTGCTTGATTAGTGAAAACATTAAGCAAAAGAGACACAACCTTACCAAAAGTGATCAAATAGGAGAAACTCTAGTTTAAATCTTTAGTCAAGCTATGGTGCTGTTATAGTGTATATGACTATTTCTAAAGAATCATTTGGAAGACTTTTTCTGGCAGCTAACAAGGGGTTTTATTTTGGTAAGGAGATGATATTCTCTCTATTCTTTAAGCATTACAAAAGACAGTGTAACTGAGCTAATGGGTGCTCAACAAATCCACCTGGACTGGACTGAATGAGCATGGGATCAATCTGGAAACCTCTAAAAGTAGCTGACAATTGAGGCAGACTGAGAAGCCAATGATAATGGCACTGGGATATCTCTCTTCTTCATGTACTAGCTTTTTAGGATCTTATTCTTTTTGGATGCATACCTTCCTAAGTCTGGAGGTAGGACCGAGGGCCTTGGACTTCCCACAGGGCAAGGTACCCTGTCCTCTCTTTGGACTGGAGGGGAGAGTTTGTAAAAGAGAGTGGGAGGAGGGGAGAATGCAGACATATTTTAATTTATGTTAATTATAAAGTAATAAAAATGTTTAATAAAAAATTTAATACAAACCACAACATTTCTTTATCACTTTTGGAGAAAAATTTTGCTTCTTTTTCCAAAGTTAAGTTCTCTACAACTTAAACAAAGGAATTCATCGAATCATCGTGACCTCGAAAACAAGCTTAGTGAAATTATAGAGTACAAATCGTAAGGTAGAATAAACATTCCTGAAGAAGTAAGTAAATCAAAGGAATAAAAGGAATGATGCACAATTTGCAGATGCTGTCCTGGGCTGAGAAAATGCAATGCCATTTCTAAGAAAAATTTTTACATTACCAGATCCTAAAGTAATCCTTTAGCAGTCTATGACATCAAATTTACCTATTTTTCCTGTTCCGACATTGTATATTTTACTTTCAGATAGTTTGGTGAATATAATGATATCATGCTTATCATCAATTTAATGAAAATTGGTCACTTGTATTCATAAAAAGTCATTTGCTAAAACATTTTTCACAAATCGATGGTTTCATTAATATAATTTAAAGTATTTGTACACTTGCAACTGGTTTTGAATTTTGAATTTTTACACTTTCCATAATTTTGATGAATTCATACATGATTATTCAATTTTCATTATTATGGACTTCTTGTCTTCTCTTAAGATTTGACAATTTTACTTAGAGTGCATGTATTACAAATATAATGTTTCCTGATATTATAAAAATGAAGCCCATGTCCCAAGGTTTCTCTATTCTCTACGTGGAGATAAAACAAAAAGGATATTTAGGAGTCAATAATGTTAACACATTTCTTATTAAAATTCTTCAGGTGTCTTATTACTTTGGTCTTTGTAGTATTTCACCGTCAAGTGAACTTTTCATTCTTCTCTCATGTATTATACTATAACTAGAGTTTTCTGCCTCCCCTGGCCCAGGCTCTCCTGCCTCTTCCACACATTTACCCTCCCTGATTCTTCCCTCAGAAAATGGCAGACCTCCCAGGGACACCAACCATACGGAGCATAATGTACTTCTATAAATCTGTGTACATGCCATTGTATCAAGGCTAAACTCAGAAAACATGAAGTAGAAAGTAGTTGTATAAGTAGGCAAAAGTATCAGCAACCAATTCCGCTGTTCCCCACACATCCTTCTTAATTCCACAGTGACATCAACATATTCAGATACAACATACATGCAGAGGACCTAGGTAAGACCACCCCTGACAAGCTCCATGATCTCTCTGAGATCCTATGAGTATCAGTCAATTGATTTTGAGGCGCTGATGTCCAAGGTGTCCCTCATGACCCTGGTGATCTGATCCTTCATTGAAAGTGTTTTGAAAACCTATGATCTCATGAATTGTAAAACTGGAACAAATGATAAATTTATAAACATGTGTAACCTCTCAGAAATCAGAAGATAGCATATATAAACCTATGCAGATTAGTAATAAACATAGTTCAATATTCTTTGAAAAAATTGCAAGGTAAATGTTTGCTTCCAGTGACATGATTGGGTTCTATTGTTTTCATAGCAGGAAATGGGCCTCATGCAAATGACATTGCTCACATATACTGCCAAGATTATTCCTATCATCCCACACTACTGTTATTTTCATGAATCTCAGCCAGCATTGAGCAGCTGAGCTGTGCTTCAACCGCTAGAAGCCTCTCCACTACTGACTAACATGTATGATACAGAAATATACTCTTGCATTCTACTGAGAGGAAAGATAATCATCAACATCACCTAGCTACAAACCTGAGGACTACAGTGACCAACTTGCACAATGAACTGTTGCAATACTGACATAAGTACAATGGGAGTAACTATGGCAGTAACCATCCACTTTCTGATTGGACTTAAGGCTCCTTCAGGAGATGAACAGCATTACTGACACTGCTTACGTGGACAAGAACTGAGTGGATAGGTCATGCACTATGGGAAAACATACTATTATTCTGCAGCAAGAACACAGTGAACAGAATGACTCTTCATGATGGACTGCTACACAAGAAGATCAAAGTCTCAAACAACGCACAGCAGTGAACTGCATTCTTGCCTGAGCAGTATCCAACCCTGAGACTCGCAGCAATGTAGAGGACGTATGAGGATTTATAATACTCAGTCTCAATTTGAAGGCTTTATTAAAACCTCCCCTCAGATTTTAGGGAGATAGGCAGAAGAGACTGAAGAAAGGTACTCAGGTCCAGAGGTAAGAGTAGATTCCAAGAAAACAAGGAAACTGATGAGCTCATGAACTGACAGAGATTGCAGCAATACACACAAGCATACAAGGTTTAAGTCAGATGGGGGGGCTCTGTCACTGAATATGGGAAGGCAAAACAGGGTTCCATCTCCAAACAGGAAAACATCGGCATTTGTTTTCTGATGGTAAAGAAGAAACAGTTTCATCCAGTGGATTCTCACTGGGTGACCTTAACCACTCCTCCTAATAAGAACCATGACCTGAATCATTGACAAGCACGAAATCAAGTCAAAAGAAACATGATAGATTTTTGGACTCATTGTTCTATTGTGAGGACATTTTATAGGTCTTAATTACTTATTTTTATTTTTCTTTTTAATAGTATAACACTGTAATATTAGGTGATATCAGAAGATAGGAGAGGGTCTTGTAAGAAATGAACAAGGCTGAAAATGATCAAAACATATTGTATAGAAGACTTTCGCTGAAAAAATATCAAGAAAATAAAGGACTTGTATGAACGCATTTACATATGGATTCTAGCTGACTTTCCAAAAGAATTAACACTAGTATTTGTCCAACTATTCAATATAAGGGAAGGAAAGAGGCACTTTCCAACATGTTCTACATAGCCAACAGGAGCCTACTACAAGACCTCATGATCTAAGCTTTCCTCCCTTGATTCCACATATTGTAATAATACACTGACTTTCATGCAATAGTATTTCTTGGACATTTATAAGTGTGTGTGTGGCAAGACAGATAAATACAGATGGAGGTAACTGAATAAATAGTACAAAATAACACTAAATATAAAATAAACAAAAATATAAACCAACAGTCTATGTACTTAGATATAGAATCCTTATTAAAAGTTCTTGAAATTTTCCAGCAAGTTCAACATAACATGAAAACGGCTATATTCATACTCAAGTTCAGTTGTTCATTACTGAAGAACAGAAGGACAAATGTAACATGAAAGGTGAAAATAAAACATATGAAGAGCTCCAACAATCAAATTTAATTATTTTTTAGCAAACAACTGTAAATGGAGATGACTTGGCTATTTTTGGCATGATAGACTCAAAATATAAATTTTGAGGGAACCTAAAACATGCCGCTGAGGACAGAGAACAAGACAGTAGTCAATCTTGGGCAGTCCATGGTTTTGGGAGTTGGTTTTCTCAGCTAGAACAGACTCTTTGGACAAAAGAGTGATCAACAGAGTCCTAGGTAGCTCAGAATCATGGCTTGGGATCCTCATCAGTCAACCAGTAGGAACAAGGACCAGTAGCAAAGCCCCACTCCAAAGCTGTTTTGACAAACAGAACAGTGGGGGTCCACTGGAAGCAAAATAAGCTTGGAAGACAGCAGTCAATCAGCCTGTACCTGGTGTTGTTTGAGATCAGAAACGCCTGCCTCCTCCAAATTCGCTGCTTCATTCACAGTCTGCGCGCATTGCCTCTGCCACTGGTGTCCTTGTAGTGAAACCTCTGCCTTCAACCTGGCAAGACCGACACCAACTGTCCCTTACTATCAAGCTCGTGCTGCGCATCTTGGTCTGAGACCTGATTGGTGACATTTACCAATCATGAGCCAATAAGATTGGAAAGACTATTGGACCTCTCTCATTGGTCAGGTTGAAATCATGTGACTCATGTCTGCACGAGAATGCTTGGTAATACTCGCTGACTGCACGTGGGGTCCTATGAGAGCAAGATTAGAGCAAAAGGCTTTGTTTCGTTGTGTCTTTTGTGTAGGGATAACCCAGTTAGTCAACATCCCCCGTACTTATTCCTTTTAAGAATCTCCCTATAATTATGAAAATGGACTTGGTTTCTGAAAGTGAGACTGTGTTTAGTTTTTTTTCCCCCGAAAGTAAGGTTCTCTTAAAATTTTGGATGTGTGTGTTGGTGTGGGTGTGTTTATGGTTGATTCAACAGTACCTGTCATGACCTATCATCACCCATATTTGTGTGTAAGTGACTATAAAAGAGGTGATTCTTTTTTAATTTTTTTTATTTTCCATTCAAATATTTACACTCCCTTCCTTCCTCCCAATCACCTCCTACTCGCCCACACCCCCTCCTCCCTCTCCCTCCCTGCTTGAGAGAGGGCAGGGAACCTTGGCTGTGGGAAGTCCAAGGCCCTTCCCTCTACATCCAAACCTAGGTAGCTGTGCATCCATATAGACTAGGGTCCCAAAAAGCCAGAACCTGCCGTAAAACAAGTCCCAGTGCCTTTTTCAATGGCTTCTCAGTCAGCACGAATTGTCAGCCACAATCAAAGAGTCCAGTTTGATCAAATGCTCATTCAGTCTCTGTTCAGCTGGATTTGGTGAGCTCCCATGAGAACAGGCACAGGGTCCCATGAGAACCCCTCGTGGTCCTGACTTCCTTTCTTGCTCTTCTTCTCACTTCTCCTGCCTATCAAATGAAGCTTAGGAGCTCAGTCCATTGCTCTCATGAGGGTCTCTGTCTCAGTCTTCATCCGTCCCTTGACGAAGATTCTATGGTGATATTCGTCATAATTATCATTGTGATAGTGGGGTAAGAACAGTTTGAACATCCTCTCTCGTGTTGTCCAAGGACCAAGCTGGGGACATCCCGGGGGACACATGGGCAAGAACTTGGGGGAATGGGAGGGTGGAAATGGAGGAAAGGAAGAAGGGAAGAAGATTCCTACATTAAGGGATTCATTTTAGGGGTGGCAAGAGGGGATTCTTAAAGGTACCAGGAACCAAACAGTGGATGTGGTGTTTGTGGCTGTATAATGTTGGGAAGACCTTGTAAAACATGACACCTAGTCCTATTTGTAAGTCTTTGGTTGTAAGGTATAGGAAATGTAGCAATACCTGGCATCATGATCTGGTGTGTGACATCTTTTCACTAGTGACAGAATATTATAGACAACTAACAGCACTGTAGAATCTTCATTCACGCTGTGGTTGGCAGTGGTTTAGACTTCATTACTGGGAAACTAATGGCGTATTTATTAGAGTGTTTTAAGTGATACATCTTCATCAACTTCTTAAGCTTGTTCTGTCTCTGTGCTGGTTTCTTGCTAAGTAGCACCTGGATTTCTCTTTAGTTTGAATATTCTCAGAATGCATTCTAAAGCTCCCTTGATTTAAAACCTTCCTTTGTTCACACCCATCATCTACTAGCGTCCAACTTTTTACTCTAGTTTCTTTATTGCCTTCTAAAACTTATTGCCTTTTAAAACTAGCTTTTTTTTTCATTGTCTTGTTCCACAAGTTAAAACAAAACTGCAGAAAGTATCTTCTTTCTGCATTTATTTCTCAAAATTACCAAATGTTATGTTATGTATGTTGGAGACAATAAACAAATGCAAACAACTGACTTTAATTTCTGTTATATTTTCACTAACTTGGAAGTTTCTCAGCTAAAAATGGCATTGTGCTTATTATCATAAACGCATCTTTTATTCTAAGTCAGTAGTCTTCTTAGTATGCAATTCAAATTACTGTTGTTTATATTTAAAATATTTCCCTAAAATTGCTCTTTAATCAAGGACCTTATATAAACACATAATCCTAAAGCTATCAGGCAAACTGCTATAAATTCAGTATCTAGGTTTCAGTTAAACTGGCCTTATCTTATCCATTCAAAGTTATATATATATATAATATATATATATACATATATATATTATATATAATTGTATTTATGTTTTAATTGGGAAGGTTTGATTGCAGGAAACCAAAGTACACAAAAACAAAAAAATCATCAGTTCATATTCCCTAATTCAAAATATTAAAAATAGAGCATAGTATTTAGGAAACAATAAATGAAGTAACTATGCATAGATACTTTGGTGGAACTGTTGTGACTGGGCCAGGCCCACCTGACTAATGTCTTACACCTTTGTTCATGGTGGCAGATAACAAACAAGATAGCTTGTATCCGTATAATTGTTCTCAGAGAAAAGAATCTCAAAGAATATTATCCTTCACCAAGTTTGATAATGATTAACAAGGAGTCTGAAATGCAATCTGATTCTTCTCAAGGTATAACTAATTTGCTTCATAATTTGAACTTAAAAGACCTTCTTATAGGCGACTAAGTTAGTTTCCTGTTGGACCATATCCTTGCTACGTTTTATCATTTTACCATATACTGTTTTCCTTACTTCCTGTCCCTAACAAAAGCTGTCAACAGATAAATCACCAGACCAAAAACTATTCAGAAGAGTTTGATTCAGAAAACTCAGTCTCAATCTCAATATCTTATACTGTATATATATATACATTTATATATATATATATATATATTTAATCAAATATATATATTTGATTAAGTTTTCCTATGATAAGAATTTTCCAGAACAAATAATGAATTGAGTTATATAGGCTAAAAGCAGACAGAATCAATCATGTCTTATTAAATCAAGAACTATTCATGGAACCTAGATGTTCACATTTTTCCTATGTACTGCTGGGATACAATGTCTGGTTTTAGAATAAATTTGTGCAATGCTTGGGATGATGCAAAAATATACTGTTGTTGATAAATAAGTGTACAGTAATATTTTAATTACAAAATCTTCCAAGAATACTTCTATCTGTAAATGGCCCTTAAGAGTTTGCCAATTGTTTACTTCTTACAATTTGTATGTTTGGGGTTACAGACCCTGAGCAATGCCATGTGGTACTCTGTAATGTCACTTTCTGTGTATGAGGTAAGTCTTTCCTTCAAGTAAATAATCAAACAATAATCTAGCTGTGATGTCCTTGAACATGCCAATGGTCTTAATTCCAGTAGCTACTCAAAGATAGTTACCTTAGAAAAGTGACTTTTAAATTACTATCAGAACATCTTCTGAATTTCCCAGTAAAAATCTGGCTTCGTCATTGCATTTACGTTATGGCACTTACAAAAACATTTGAAATAGTGAACTTAAAAGGAAATTAATGTTTATTTTTCCTTAGTGTCTTAGAAGTTTCAGCCTATGATTGCTCAAGACTATTGTTTAATGACTATGGAGAGTAATCCACCATAGTTAGGGCTTACTACAAACGTACTGTTCACCTGAGGATAGCCAAGAACCAAAAAAATGAAAGGAGAAATGGGCAGCTAAGATCACTATGACTCCTTCAAGAACACTTCTCCGGTGTCCTAAGTCTCCCTAAATAGGATCCATGTCATAAAGTTTCTACTACCTATGCACCCTCTCCACCATTGATTAGGGTTTTAGCTTGAGTCATTCTGGGACTGTGTTTAGTGCTGGCTTTCTTACTAGCCCAATAATGGCTCCCTCAATCAAAATATCTCTTTCTTTGCTCTCCATAACGTCTTTCCCCCATCTCGAATATCCTGTTCCCTCAAGTTTTCTTACCTTTCCTATTCTGCCCTTCTTTTCTGCTTTCACCCTCCCTTCTCTCACTCAATGCATGAACAAAGGAGACTACCTCCTAAATGCAACACCAGTATCTCAGACACTGAAAACAATGACAAATAAATGAAACCTTTTGAAACTGAGCAGCTTCTGTAAAGCAAAGGACACAGTCAATAAGACAAAAAGGCAGCCTACTATATGAGAAAAGATGTTCACCAACCCCAAATCAGAGGACTTATCCTTCAACTGAAGAATGAATTTAAATAATATGGTACATTTACGCAATTGAGTACTACTCAATGCCTCCAAAAATGACATCTTGAAATTTGCATGCAAATGAATAGAACTAGAAAAAAACCTATCCTCAGTGAGGTAACCCAGATCCCGAAAGATGAATATGGTATGTACGCTCTCATAAATGGATACTAATAATAAAGCAAAGGATAATGCGCCTATAGTCCATGATCCTAGGGAAGCTCAGTAACAATGTGACCCATAAGAGAAACAAATATAAATTAATATCTTTGTGAATGGAAAGTAGAAAAGATCTATACATGCAATATGCATGACTGAAATCATCACAAAGTGGTAAATTGTTCCTTATACCAAGAAACTTGTTGATGTCTATGATAGCTGTGTCCAATAGAGTCTTAACAATGGCAGTGCTGGTTTATCCAGTAGTGTATATTGGGGTTAAAGTGTGTGCCAAGCTTGATCTCTTAAATAGAAAGCCAGTGGGATGAAGGCTGGTGTTTAAGTGAATCTGATGTACTACAGTGTATACATCACTGTGGTTTAGGAAGTGGTTAATGTACAGCCTGGGCCAGTTGCTAGAAGTAGATAGTGAGACCCTGAACATGATGTAGCATGGGAAGGAGTCCAGCAGAACTGATGCCTAGCAATGTAGGTGTGTCTTCTGCAGAGGAACGGGGTATAGCACTCTCAATTCTAGAAACTATGCAAGGTCTAACTGGGAAAGACTTTCCCATCATAGGCTTTCAGCTGTCAATAGGATGTAGGAGTTCAATCAGGACCCGATACCTAGGATTGGATGTATGGACACAGGGGTGGTGGTATGTACAAAGTGTTTGATGAATTTCACTGTATGTCAGAGGGAAGAGTGGAGGAATAGAGAGACAGGCCAAGCACAATACTCCTAAGTATGTATTAGTTTATGTGTGACCTGGTATCAATCAAGGTGTGTTAAGGCTTGTTGTAATAGGTTGGTAGTGTGGGGTGTGATGTCCAATCTGCATCCAAATGAGTATGTATGTGAGGTATTTGGGGGGTCAATGGAGCCTTACACCTAGTAGTACGTGGGGCAGCTGCAGGGCAATATCTGCATTTCAGAGGCTTCACCGAGCCTTATAGGAGCTATCATGGATTATTGATATACTCAGCAGGTCAGATAACTGACAGAGTTTTTGGATGTAAGTATGGCATTTGTTGCAACAGTCACTCTACCTAGTATAATATATTACCTAGTCGTGCATTTGTATGTGGACCTTTGCTTTCTGTACCTGTCAAAACCACTATTTTCCATACTGACTTTCCTCATTCCTTAGATTGCTTTTGTGATAGGTCTTTTTAATGCAAAAATTTCTGTATCTCGTTTGTAGCATATGCCAAAATGTATTTCATTCATGTATTTCCTAATAATTTGGGAAAACACTATTAGAAGAATGCTCAAATTTCAGTGTGTAGTTTTTCTTTTTCCTTGTTATTCCTGTCCTACCTGCTACCAATTCATTGAAGATGTTAGACTTCATGTGTTTTTGAGAAGAACACACATAGAGACTGCATCTAAATCTCTCCTACCACTTTCTTTCTCCCCTGGGCCTCAGTTGACTCCAAGTATCCCTGCTCAAATTATGAATTTTTACATGAGTTTCATGCAGGTATATGTATGGTTTTGTACACATATATAAATATATTTATTTCTAAGCTATCGAGTCCATTTAGCTATGTTCATTCATTCATGTGTCTAACACAGACCACGTGGGACTGAATGACTTATATGCGAGCTTATTCCAGGAGGAGAATGGTTTAGCCTCTCTCAGTAGGGACTGACACCTATCCTTGTGACATAGAGAAAACCTAACTTCTTGAATACGAAAAATAGTCAAATTCCTCCTTTGGCCTGTATTCATCAAGTGCCTTATTTCTGGTTTTCTACACTCCTTCTCCAAAATCTCTCATGTCTGTCTTCTTGGAGATACATTTTCTCATCAGCTTCCTTAATAATATCCTGAATCTTGAATTTTATTTGTCTAGTCAAGGATTTGGTTTCTCCAAGGCCTCTACCTCATCTTCAGTGTTCTTTTCATCTAGCGAGTGTTATCCTGGCATTTACAAGGTGGAGGCAGCATTAAAAGCTGAAGGTTGAGGACTCTCTTGGGATACTGACCCACTAAATTTTCTACTGCTGATAGACATCATGACAAAACAAAAACAATGTTGGCAAGAAAGAATTTATTTGGCTTACAAGTTCTGATCAAAGACTGTAACTTGGGAAGTTTCAGCAGAAACTGAGGCAGGAAACAAAAATGCATCTGGCTACTGCTTTCACTTTACCACTTGCTCAGTTTGCATATAGAACTTCAAACAAATTTGAATGGATGATGTCACCCACAGTTGGCTTGGGTTTCACACAGGATTAAATAAGAAAGTGAATCCTGAACTGGTCACCAACTGCAAAGTTAGCATATTAATCCTCATTGTGAGTGAGCCTCGGAAATTTCATGGATTAGGAATAAATTATATTGGGTGAGTGAGTCCACATTCAGAAAGACAAATGCAAAAGGTTTTCTTTCCATTCAAAATTTACACCTCTTCCCCTCCTCCCATTCCCCCCCACTTCCCCACTCACCCTCCTCCCTCCCCCTTCCTCCTTAAGAGAGGGCAGGGAACCCTGCCCTCTAGGAACTCCAAGGTTCTCCCCCCTACATCCAGGCCTAGGAAGTTTTGCATCCAAATAGACTAGGGTCCCAAAAAGCCACTGCATGCAGGAGAAACAAGTCCCAGAGCCTTTATCAATGGTTTCTCAGTCAGACACAGTCAGAGAGTCTGGTTTCATCTGAAAGTTCTTTACGTAGACTGTTCTTAGCTTCTATTCTTCATATGTGAGTATAAACCAGGGAAGAGGAGATAGGGGAGAAGCTACCTGGGATGGCTGGATAGTTTGATCAAATGTGTAAGTGAGATTTTCTGTAGGGTTGGGGACATTTAGTAGGAGCTGAAACTGAACTGTGTATGTACTTGTTTGTAAGGCTTTGGTGTGGGAACAAATACATGGTAGATTTTAACACAGCCATGTTGTGTACAAGGCTTAGGCTACAGGAGATGGAAAACAAAGGAGGACCAGTACCCGGATTCCTGTGTGGGATTTTGGTTAGAGTCCAAGATACCTATGGAAATTAACATCTAGCTCACAAGTGAGGTAGGAGTTGTTCGCTAGTACCTAGTAGAACATACAAGTAGTCACATTTTATGCAGTATTCCCAGCAGGGAGGAATAGAAATGATGAGCCAGAAACATGGGCATGAAGATATTTATGATTCTTTGCTTGTGTGTGTATGTGTGTGTGTGCGTGCATGCGTGTGTGTGTGTGTGTGTGTGTGTGTGTGTGTGTGTGTGTGTGTAGTAAGCAACATACCTAGGTTTCAGGTACCTAGCTCTATTGATCACATACCCATGTTTGTATATTGAGCCCTAGATAATGGAAGGAGGTACCTATGATGACCTTCGACCTAATCCAGTGCGTGTGGTTTGGTTAATGGAAGGGTTGCCAGTAGGATGTGAAACATGGGCCTGAGTCTGGGACTTCACCTGTAAGGGAGGGGATACCTAATATACCCTGACACATATTGATGTATGTGGGCTGTGTCTGTATATATGTGTGTGTCTATACCTGGATATAAGAGAGAGTGTACCATGTGGGGTATTATACCTAACATGTACATGCAGATGGAGATGTGACGATAAGATAGGAGATAATAAGCAGAACCTGACATGTGCCATGTAGGAATATGGGGTTATGGTTGAAGGGTAGTGTGTACAGAGAAGGATATAACACCTAATTGTGATAATGTGTGATTTTAGTTGTGGGGAAGAGGTATGTCCTAGGACCAGATGAGTAGATTTGTATGTATCTGTTGGAAATTCACTACAGGAGTAGGGAACCTAGCAGTATGAGGAAATAAGCGTATTAGACATTTCTATATAAGAAGGTTGGGAATAAGCAAAATATTCATCAGTATGGTTATGGGCCAAGGCCGGTTCAGGCACCCTCTCCTCTGTTCAGAGAACAATCTGGGGATCTCTCCTTGGACCTGGGATCCCATTTATAATCAAGTCTCTTGTAAACCCTAAAATGACTCCCTTAGTTGAGATATATTCTTCCCTGATCCCATATCCATCCTTCCTCCCTCCCCCCCCCATCCCAGTCCCCCGAGCTTTCCCCATTCCTCCCCTACTCCCTTCTCTCTAACCCTCTCCCCTTCCAACAACCCCTCCCCATGCACCCGAGGTTACCTGGGAGTCTTGTCTATTTCCAATTTCCAGGAGGATAACTGCATGATTTTCTTCAGGTTCACCTTCTTATTTAGATTCTCTAGGATCACGAATAATAGGCTCAAAGACCTTTAATTATGGCTAGAATGCACTTATGAGTGAATACATACCATATTCCTCTTTTTGGGTCTGGCTTACCTCACTCAGTAAAGCGTTTTCTATTTCCGTCCATTTGCATGCAAAATTCAAGATGTCATTGTTTTTTAACCGCTGAGTAAAACTCTAATGTGTATATGTTTCACACCTTCTTTAACCATTCTTCTATTGAGGGGCACCTAGGTTGTTTCCAGGTTCTGGGTATTACAAATAGTGCTGCTATGAACATAGTTGAACAAATGCTTTTGTGGTATGATAGGGCATCTCTTGGGTATATTCCCAAGAGTGGAATTGCTGTGTCTTGAGGGAGGTTGACTCCCAGTTTCCTGAGAAACCGCCACACTGATTTCCACAGTGGCTACACAAGTTTGCATTCCCACCAACAATGGATGAGAGTTCCCCTCTCACCACATCCTCTCCAGCATAGGCTATCATTGGTGTTTTTGACTTTAGCTAATCTGACCGGTGTAAAATGGTATCTCATACCTACCTGATTTTGACGCCATGTTTTGTGTGTTATTTTCTTGGAGGAGAAATATATGCCTAAGAGAAGATTACTCTAAAATCTGGATTTATGTATGCATGTATGTGTGTGTGTATGTGTATAATTTTCTGTGTGTAAGTATACATGTGTATTTGTGTGTATGCACATGTGAGTGTCAATATCTGTGTGTATGTATGAAGTGTATATGTGTATAAGTATGTGTGTGTAAGAGAGAGAGTGTGAGAGAGAGATGAGCTTATCAATTTAAGAAAGATTCATGTGCATGTAGAAATTTCTTTGAGGGGAAAACAAGTAGACCCTGATATGTACTGGTGTATTCATGTATTAGTATGTGCATAATTACATGCAAGTGTTTTGTGTGTGTGTATAGGTAGTAAGCAACATAACTAGGTTTGGAGTACCTAGATATACTGATCGGTTACCCATGTTTGTATATTGAGCCCTAGATAATGAAAGGAGGTACCTATGATGACCTGAGACCTAATCCAGTGTATGTGGTTTGTATAATGGAATGGATGACAGTTTGACCAGAAACCTGGGCCTGAGTATGGGACTTCACCTGTAAGAGAGAGGATACTGAAAATACCCTGACATATATCCATCTGTGTGGGTGTATGTGTGCTTGTGTCTGATGTATGTGTGTCTGTTTCTGGATATAAGAGAGTGTCCCATGTGGGATTTATACCTAACCATTTCTGTGCAGATGGAGATATGGCAAAACCTGACACATGCCTTGTATAAATATGGGGTTATGGTTGTAGGGTAGTGTGTACAGAGGAGGATATAACACCTAATCGTGATAATGTGTGATTTTGGTTGTAGGTAAGAGTTATGTCAGAGGACCAGTTGAGTGTAGGTATCAAGGTCTGGCTCCCTGGAGATTCTGCACTAGCACTGGCTTGAGGGGATAGCTTAGGAAGAACCTGGCTCTCTTTGTTATGGTGATTCCACCTGTATTCAAGGTTCTAGCAGTGGGCTCCACACGCCTGGCCCCTCCCAGCTGATACTGCCTGAGGCGCGGGGGCCTGTGATCTTCTCCTCCTGCTCCTGGATGGGAGGAGGCTTTGCCCTTTTGATCCCGGTTGCCCACTGGTATAAATACCCGACTTGAGTTTAATAAAGTGGCCATTTACTCTTGGTAAGTGAGCAAGGTCTTTTTTTTTTTTTATGTGTGTGTCTCTTTAAACCCTCAGGACAATCGTCCATTCTCATGGGCCCGAGTTTTGGAAGGCGCACGCCTGAATCGGGTATGGGTATCCACAGGAAGGCGGGGTCCAACAGTTGAGTAGACTTGTATGTATCTGTTGGAAATTCACTATAGGAATAGGGGACCTAGCAGTATCAGGATAATAAATGTATAAGACACTTGTATATAGGAAGACTGTGAATACTGTGAATACCTAGCTGATCATGACACTGTGTTATGTGTCATTTTTATGTAGGAGAAACAGCAGGTGCATAAGTGGAGACGAAACTAAGATTGCATGAGTGTATGCATGTGTATGTGTGAATATCAGTGCCAAGATCTGGGTGTAATGATATATGTGTATTTGAGTGTATGCACATATATGTGTGTCAATATCTGTGTGTATGTGGGTGTGTGTGTGTGAGAGAGAGAGAGAGAGAGGGAGAGAGAGAGAGAGAGAGAGAGGGAGAGAGAGGGAGAGAGAGATTAACAATTTATGTAAGATTCATATGTATGTAGAATTTTCTATGAGAGGAAAACATGTAGACCCTGATATGTACTGGTGTGTTTGTATATTGGTATGTGTATAATTACCTGAAAGTGTGTGTGTGTGTGTGGTGCATGTACTGTGCTGTTTGTTGTTTAAGTTGTTAGGTAGGGACTACTTACATTATATTACCTCCCATGTTTGTATATGTGTGTGCCAATGCATATAAAGAGGGGATTCTGAGCAGTACCTTGTACTTAATCATGTATTGGATATTCGTGGCCATAACAATGGGCAGATCATGCACAGCTTGATGCTTAGCCCTGGTAAGAAGACTTTGGTTGTAATGAAATGAGAAATGTAGCATTACGATATGGCATGTGTGTTTGGGGGCTTTCACTATGACTGACGGCGAACCTATGAGACCTGACACAAAATGTTCTTACTCTTGCTCTCGGGTACTTTTGCTTCTCTCCTCTCTCTTCTCCTCTCTCTCTCAGTCTCTCTCTCTCTCTCTCTCTCTCTCTCTCTCTCTCTCTCTCTCTCTCTCTCATATATGCTTTTGTGTGTATAAATAGTTATTCAAAATTGGGATCACATCAGGTGCTATCATCTATTTGTGTGTGTGTAGATTTGGATGTAGGGGAGGACTTAAGTAGCTTAATCTGATCTGTGTCCATGTATGTGTATGTGAGACATTGCTTGTTATGTTGAAAATGCCAGAACTGACATATAATATTGTCCTGTGCATGTTTGTCTATGTGTTGTGTGTGCAGTATATTCCTTTACCTAACAACAAATGTTGGGCACAGGAGGAATCTCAATACACGAAATTGTACATGTAACTGCAGTGATGTGGACAGACATGCTGTCAGTTCCTGACACTTTCCCCTCCATAGGCAATGCTTCATGTACAGGGATATAAATCAGATTCAGTTAGATATAGCCTAACCTACAGCCAAATCTAAACGCAAACAAGGAGATGTAAGCACCTGTTATGTCCACAATCCTGAATATCCAAATTCTACACAAACGCACACACATGAGAGAAAGAGACAGAGAGAAACAGAGAGAGAGAGAGAGAGAGAGAGAGAGAGAGAGAGAGAGAGAGAGAGAGAGAAAGTGTAGAGGAGAGAGGAACAAAAGAGCCTGAGAACAAGAGAGAACGAGGTCGACCTGATTTCTTGCTGTAGGTGCATACTGGTGTCAGGTGTGGGGAATGATCCGCTGGGGCTCTCGCTGAGCAGTGCCTGTTGGGAAGCATGGTTGTGTGGAGCAGAATTTTACAACTTAGTTCATGTGGTATTGCAGTTAGCAGATGCATACAGCTGACACAAGCAAAGAATTATATGTGGGTTTTTGCAAGGCAGAATGGAATACACATGAACTTCTAAGTATTAGCCCTGTTGGTCCAGATCTCATACAAACACTGCTATGTATCAGGCCTGTCTACATTTCCTTTCATTGTATCGAAGTCCTAGTTGTACTACTTGATGTCATTCCATTCATCCCACATTCACTGCTGCACACTAATCTAACCAGTAATACACAATGCATTGCAGGTTTTCATCACCTGCATGGCCTGTGAAGACTTTGCAGCGCACGCCCTGATCAATCACCACAAGAACACATGCACACACATACACACACACACGCACACACACACACACACACGCACACACACACACACACACACACACACTGTATCTTGGAGCGTCATAAGCACCACCACTGGTCCACATATATGCTCTTGATTTGGCACTGCTGCCCACCAGCAGGAACCCTAGAGATGGTGGGAGTTGGGTCCAACATGATCTAGACAGACAAGGTTTGGCAGCTGGCATTGTGGTGTAAGAGGTCAACACGACCCAATAAGTAGTAGTGGACATATGGTCAGAGGGATGGTGGTATGTCCAATGTGTCTGATGAATTACACTGTACGTCAGAGTGAAGAGGGGAAGAATAGGGAGGTTGAACGTAATACCTACTAAGTGTATATTAGTTTATGTGTGAACTGGTATCATTCTACATATGACAAGGCATGTTGCAAATAGTTGGCAGTGCAGGATGTTTTGTCCAAAGTGCATCCACATGGTATGTGTGTGTGTGTGGCATTGAGGGTGTCAGTGGAGCCTGATACCTTGCAGTGTATGTGTGACAGCTGAGGGGTAATGTGTGTGTTTCAGTGCCTTGAACGACTTTGTAGGATCTGTCAAGCAGTGTTGGAATACCCAGAAGGTCTGATATCCAAAAGGTGTGTTTAGGTCGATGTCATGTGTTATCCAGTATGCCCTACACTAACATAATTCATGGTGCTGTTGTGATATTTAAGAGGACCTGGCACCTAGTAGTGTATTTGGAACTTCAGGGATCTGAGGGTGTCATAGGCACATTACCTACTAGTGTATTTAGGTATAGTAGCAAGAAAGTGTCTTGTATGCTCTGATAAGTATCTGTTAAAGTAGAAAGATTAACTAATTAATATGGGTAACATTCAGGATCCAGACTTAGGAAAACATGTGATAAATGTATGAGGGTTTGTTCAGCAAGGCTTGATACCAAGCAGTTGGTATTGGGTTAGGCAAGAAGCTATGAATGGCCCAATACTTAAGTGTATTTGAGTGTGTGTGTGTTTATGTATGTGTGTGTGTGTGTGTGTGCTGTGGGGGTTGCCCATAAAAGTCTGAGAGCTTGCAGTATAAGTGAGGTGGCAAGGCTGTAGTGTCCCACACTGCATTATACCTAGTGTTGGATGTTATTGCACGAGGGTTCCAGGAGTGTTTGAATCAAGCAGAACATGTGTGTCATCAATAGAAAGTAGGATGCCAAGCAGGGTCTGATACCCTACACTGTATCTCAGTTGATATTCTCCTTAAAACAGTGTTAATAAGATCCTGGAACCTCTCACTGTTTATGGGACAGCGGAAAGGAGTGGACTAGAAAGGTCGAATATCTAGAAGTCTATTAGTGATTGTAGGAAAGGGGTGTCCTTTGTTTCGTTAAACTGGCAGTGTATGTTAGCTTGTCAACTCCACCCCATTCCACATCAAATGCGATCTATCAGGCCATGTTAGACACCCCTGTCACTCAACATACACCACCATTTTATCAATGCTTATGAGGACCCCAATATCTATGACATATAAACAACTAGGTTTCACCCTTGGATGGACAGCCAACTGTGGAATACTACCATGTGTACAAGAAAGGTTTCTGGTTCTACTTGTCTCTTCCTACCCTTAATTCACTTCATCCACACACGTAGCAACTGACTCTTCAGAATATTCCATTCATCTTCCATTGCACATGGACAGCTAGCTGTAGCAGGTCTAATATGACTGATAAATAGCAGTTGGCAGTCAGTGACAATGGGGAAGTGTTTCTGGCTAGTATATCCTAAGAAGGCTCTGTAGGTTGGCTGGGGATGGCGTTCTAGTAGGAATTGATATATATTATATGTATGGCTTCATAGTCAGGGCCAGCAAGCCCTAACAAGTAAGTATTATGTTGGTTTTTTTTTGGGAGCTTGAATTCAGCTGCTTGTAATACCACCCAATGCATTTGAGATGGTGTCAGGTCAGGCAGTGTAATGCAGTGCCAATTACTATCAAGAATGTTCAGTACAGCAGCTGGGAAGAGATATTTGTGATGTAGGAGATCCTTCTGTATTTCTGTTGCTTACATTGGTTAATTAATAAAGAATCTGCTTGGCCTGAGAGGTCAGAACATAGGTGGGTGGAGTAAACAGAATAGCATGCTGGGAAGAAGGCAATGAAGCAGATGCAATTGCTCTCCTCTCCAAGATGAAGGTGAGTTAGAATCTTCCCGGCAAGCCACGACCTCATGGTGATATACAGATTATTAGAAATGGGTTAATTAATATGTGAGAGTTAGCTAATAAGGGGCTGAAGACAATGGGCCAGGCAGTGTTTAAATCAATACAGTTTTCATGTAACTTTTTTGGGTAAAGCTAGCTGGGTGAGTGGCAGGATGCAGCCTGCCATTACTAGAGTGGCCCCCGATGCACATTGTGGTAATGAACTCCATGTAAAACCTGAGAGGGTTTTTAAAAAAAAGGGAAACAGAGTTTAATATAGCTTTTTGTGTTTGCTAGGCCTTACTGTAGAGAGATTTCCTATTTCAGCAGTAGCGGCAGAAAAAAGCTGTGCCATTTAAAAACATGACTTCCTGGGCCCTGCCACTGGTGCAAACTCTGGCTATGGAGCATTTCTGGGCCTGGACATTTGTGTGCCCACTCAGGGTCGGGAACAAAGTAGCTGAGACCATGTTCTTCCTGCCTTGGTAGACGGCGGGATCAGGTCTACTAGAAAGTGGCGTTTTTGAAATACCAGGTTCTGGGCTGTGACTCCATTGCAATTTCTGTCTGGCTCCTGCTGGAGAAAGAGCTTTTGAACGGAACACTTGGAGTTAAGTGCTACAATTTGTTTGATGGCAATTAGACTCACTGTGTGCCTAAAAGGGGGTCATTGCGTGCTGTGGCTCAGAGGCTCAAGGGCCTCCACCACGCTATCAGTGCAGTGTGCAATGATCAGAGGTTGAGCAGCTCCGCCATGTTGACCTGGGTGGAGCTGTTTTTGAACTAGGAATGTCATAGCTTAGATTACTAAGTGCTTAGTGTTTTAAAAATGCAAAACAAAAATGCTCCTGGATAGTAAAAATTTACAGATTCACCATAGGACAGATTCAGACATAAAAGACCTCTAAATGGGTCATAGTGTTGGATGACCGTATGTAGGCTTGGGAGAGAGAAGAAAAAGAATATAGAGAATAAAGTTAATGCCTTAAAGGAAAAGAGTAAAGTCTTTAAAAAGACAGAGTACAGATCGGTATAGATTAAAAGACATAAATAAAAATAAGCCACGTAAAAATGGAAAATTCACAGAGAGTTTGGATTCTGTATATTGTGTTTTCTTTAACATTTTTGACTCTGAAGGAGCTAAATATAGAGAGCCATTTAGCATGGGCTGCCAAGCTAAACCAGAATGGATTTCATAAGTGTACTATGACTTCAAAATTTGGATCTAAGGTTATGATGCTTTGGAAAAGTCCTTCTTTTGTTTTCACAGAGGATGAGACCCTGTGGATTGCTTCTAAACCAATATGGTATGATAGACCACGCCCTCCTGAAAGGATGCTGTGAACACCCTCAAAAAATTGTTTCATTCAACTGCCAACTGAGATAAACCTGGCACACAGGTTTTACCGTGAAAGACCTGATTAAGAGCACCCCCATACAGCAGGAAGCAGTTTGGAGAGAAAAAACTGTGCTCATATTCCCAAATATTGCTTATAAATGCTCTTTTACATTTAAAGGGGGATAAGACATAGATATGAATAATTTGCATTGGTATGGATTTTAGGTAAATTTTGTTATATGTATATGTATTTCTGATCTTGATTAAGGTATTGTGATTGTGTAGTTCATTTAAAAATGTAATATATAAGTAAGAAAATAGGTTATTAATGGATAATCCTTAATAATAGCCAAGCTTTTAATCATGTTAGTTAGATTTTCTAGATATGTAGAGATATATTTCAGTTAGATAGGCATTCTTTATATCTTTCAAAGAGTACAGAATATGGCATTTTAAATGTTTTAATAACTTAGGGCTTTTCTTGACAACGAGACATGTCTGCTCCTGGCAGCACCAGCTACTTCAAGAGGAAGATGGGCATTGAAGAGGCTCCTTATGGACTTTGATAACCATTTGGGCAAGAAGCTGCTCTTGCCTGAACTGTTGCATAAACTGGACACAGAGAACCTGCAGAGAGAGGACTACTGAACTTGCCTAAAGATGAGATGGTCTTTTGGGGTTCCTGATTCATGAAAGAGTCTGCAAGACATTCTGCACGACACAGCAGATAGTGACTGATACGTCTTAGAAATTTCCAGCTTCATTGGAAAGTTTGCTGGCTACTATGGGCCTGTAGCCTGAAGATGGATGCCCCAATGGTACAAAAATACTTTGGGTGACAGTCCAGACAGCGAGATGTCTCTGTCATTTCTAGAGTTTTGAAAGTTGCTTATTTCTTGTTTACGTAGGAAATATTATATCCTTCTGAAGTGTTTGATAGAGTTGAAGAATGGATAGTTATAGTTTTCCTTAGCTAAGATAAAAGATAAAATAGATATAAATATTTTGACTATAATTCTTGCTTTATAACTGTTTTCACTATATGTAATTTTCCTATGTTAAAACGAAAGCCTTCTTTTTCATTTAAACAGAAAAAGGGTAAATGATGTAGGAGGGTTATCTGTCTATGTGTTACTTTCATTGGTTAATAAAGAGACTGCCTTGGCCTTTTTGATAGGCCAGCCCTTAGGTGGGTAGAGTAGACAGAATAAAATGCTGGGAAGAAGGGAAGTGAGGCAGACGCCATAGCTCTCCTCTCCTAGATGGACGGCTGGTTAGACTTGTCCCAGTAAGCCACAGTAAAGTGACAATCCGCATTAATAGAAATGGATTGAATCAATATGTAAGAGCTAGCCAATAAAAGGTTATAACTAATGGGCCAGGCAGTGTTTAAGTGAATACAGTTTCCATGTAATTATTTCAGGTAAAGCTAGCCAGGCAGGCAGTGGGAAGCAGCCCACTATTCCTTTTACACATTTGAGTAAGATCTTTATCCCTAACAGTGTGTGAGTAGGGGAAGGAATGTCCTGAACTGATACCTAGTAATGTACATGAAAGACAATATATGAGTGTGGGGGTAGAGAAAATAGTCAGGAAATGGCTGATATATAAATGGACTTGTGGTTTGTGGGCTGCAGATTTCCATCAGAGTCTGACACCTACGGGATGAGTGGGGTGTCCAGCACTGCTTGGCTCCATGTGTTCACTGTGGGGCGGCAAGAGGGTTTGATCCGCATGGGTTGATATCCAGCATAGAGAGTGGAGCAGTGCCGGGGAGTGTGCAGAGCTAGGCTCTCTGGGCTCCAGCAGTAGCAGGAAGGAGGCTCATGAGCTCAAAAAAGTCCTATAGCTTTTCTATCCTCAGAATCCCTCTTCTCCTGGACTGAGATATTTGAAAGTTAATTGTAAAGTTTTCTGTCAGAGCTCCAAGTGAGCCCTTGGATGGACAGCCCCCATGCTTATCAACACACTAATGAAAATTCATAATAAGGCATTTGCTTAAACATTTTTCACAAATTAAAGGTTTGATTAATATAATTTAATTTATTTGTACACTTGCAACTGGTTTTGAATTTTGAATTTTTACACTTTCCATAATTTTTATGAATTCATACATGATTATTCAATTTACATTATTACAGACTTATAGTTTTCTCTTAAGATTTGACAATGTAACTTTTAGGGCAGGAGTAACAAATATAATATTTCTGATAACATAAAAATGAAGCTCATGTCCCAAGGTTTTTCTATTCTCTACATGGAGGTATAACAAAAAGGATATTCGGGGCAAATAATGTCAACAAATATCTTATTAAAATTCCTCAGGTGTCATAGTACTTTTATCTTTCTAGTATTTCATAGTCAAGTGAACTTTTCATTCTTCTCTCATATATTATACATATTATAACTAGAGTTTTCTGTCTCCCCTGGCCCAGGCTTTCCTGCCTCTTCCACACATTTACCCTCCCTGGTTCTCCTCTCAGAAAAGGGCAGACCTCCCAGGGACACCAACCAAACAGGACATAATATACTTCTATAAATGTGTGTACATGCCATCGTATCAAGGCTGAACACAGAAACCATAAAGGGGGAAATAATAGTGTAAGTAGGCAAAAGTATCAGCAACCAGTTCCCCTGCTCCCCACACATACTTCGTAATTCCACAGTAAATGAAGCTGCTCAGAAACAATATATATACAGAGGATCTAGGTAAGACCTCCCCCAAAAGGCTCCATGGTCTCTCTGATTCCCTATGAGTATCAGTCAATTGATTTTGAGGCCCTGATGTCCAAGGTGTCCCTCATGACCCTGGTGATCTGATCCTACATTGAAAGTGTTTCAAAAACCTGTGCTCCCATGAATTGTGAAACTGGAACAAATGATAAATTTATAAACATGTGTAACCTCTCAAAACTCAGATGATAGCATATATAAACCTATGCAGATTAGTAATAAACAAAGTTCCATATTTTTTGAAAAAATTGCAATGAAAATATTTGCTTCCAATAACATGATTGGGTTCTATTGTTATCATAGCAGAAAATGGGCCCCATGAAAACAACATTGCTCACATCTACTGCCAAGACTATTCCTATCATCCCATGCTATTGTTATTGTCATGTATCTCAGCCAGCATTGAGCAGTTGAGCTGGTGCTTCAACTGCTAGAAGCCTCCCTACTACTGACTAATATGTATGATATGGAAATATACTCTCTCATTCTACTAAGGGGAAAGATAATCATCAACATCACCTAGCTACAAACCGGAGGACTACAGTGACCAACTTGCACGATGAACTGTTGCAATACTGACATAAGTACAATGGCAGTAACTATGGCAGTAACCATCCACTTTCTGATTGGATTAAGGCCCCTCCAGGAGATAAACATCATTACTGACACTGCTTACGTGGACAAGAAACTGAGTCATGTGCTATGGGAAAACCTTCTATTATTATTCGGCAGCAAGAATGACTTTTCATGATGCACACTTGGACAAGAAACTGGTCATGTGCTATAGGAAAACCTACTATTATTAATCTGCAGCAAGAACACAATGAACAAAATGACTTTTCTTGATGAACTGCTACACAAGATGATTAAAGTCTCAAACAGCACACAGCAGTGAACTGCATTCTTGCCTGAGCAGTATCCAACCCTGAGACTCACAGAAATGTATAGGGAGTATGAGGTTTTGTAATACTCAGTCCCAATTTCAAGGCTTTATGAAAACCTTTGCTCAAGTTTCAGGGAGATCGGCAGAAGAGATTGCAGAAAGATACTCAGGTCCAGAGGTAAGAGTAGATTCCAAGAAAACAAGGAAATTGATGAGCACATGAACTGACAGAGACTGCAGCAATACACACAAGCATACAAGGTTTAAGTCAGATGGAGGGGGGGCTCTGTCACTGAATATGGGAAGGCAAAACAGGGTTCCATCCCCAAACAGGAAAACATCAGCATTTGTTTCCTGATGGTAAAGAAGAAACAGTTTCATCCAGTGGATTCTCACTGGGTGACTTAACAACACCTCCTGATAAGAACCATGCCCTGAATCATTGACAAACACAAAATCAAGTCAATAGAAGCATGATAGACTTTTGGACTCATTGTTCTATTGTGAGGATATTTTATAGGTCTTAATTACTTATTTTTATTTTTCTTTTTAATAGTATAACACTGTAATATTAGGTGATATCAGAAGATAGGAGAGGGTCTTGTAGGATATGAACAAGGCTGAAAATGATCAAAACATATTGTATAGAAGACTTTCACTGAAGAAATATCAAGAAAATAAAGGACTGGTATGAACGCATTTACGTATGGATTCTAGCTGACTTTCCAAAAGAATTAACACTAGTATTTGTCCAACTATTTAATATAGGGGTAGGAAAGAGGCACTTTCCAACATGTTCTACATAGGCTACAGGAGCCTACTACAAGACCTGGTGATCTGAGCTTTCCTCCCTTGATCCCACATGTTGTAATAATACACTGACTTCCATCCAAAAGTATCCCTTGGTCTTTTATAAGTGTGTGTATTTGGCACAGACAGATAAATACGCATGTAGCTAACTAAATTAATAGCACAAAATAATACTAAATGTAAAATAAACAGAAAATAAAAATCAACAATCTATGTACTTAGATATAGAATTCTTTTTAAAAGTTCTTGAAATTTTCCAGCAAGTTCAACATCACATAAAAAAGACCATGTTCATGCTCAAGTTTAGTTCATTACTGAAGAACAGAAGGACAAATGTAACATAAAAGGTGACAAATAAAACATATGAAGAGGATGGTATAAAATGCCCAGAGCTCCAACAATCAACTTTAATCATTTTTTAGGAAACAACTGTAAATGGAGATGACTTGGCTATTTTTGGCATGACAAACTCAAAATGTATATTTTGAGGGAACCTAAAACATGCCGCTGAGGACAGAGAATAGGACAGTAGTCAATCTGGGGCATTCCACGGTCTTGGGGACTGGGTTTCTCAGCTAGCATAGACACTTAAGACAAAGGAGTGATCAACAGAGTCCTAGGTAGCTTGGAATCATGGCTTGGGATCCTCATCAGTCAACCAGTAGGAACAAGGACCAGTAGCAAAGCCCCACTCCAAAGTTGTTTTGACAAACAGAACAGTGCGTGTCTACTGAAAGGAAAATAAGCTTGGAAGACAACAGTCAGTCAGCCTCTACCTGGTGTTGCTTGAGTAGATCAGAAACGCCTGCCTCCTCCAAATTTGCTGCTTCATTCACTGTCTGCGCGCACTGCCTCTGCCACTGGTGTCCTTGTAATGAAAGCTCTGCCTTCAACCTGGCAGGACTGACACCAACTGTCCCTTACTACCAAGCTCGTGCTGTGCATCTTGGTCTGAGACTTGATTGGTGAGATTTACCAATCATGAGCCAATAAGATTGGATAGACAATCAAGACTCTCTCATTGGTCAGGTTGAAATCACATGACTCGTGTCTGCAGGGGAATGCTTGGTAAAACACATTGACTGCACGTGGGGTCCTCTGAGAACAGGATTAGAGCAGAAGATTTTGTTTCTTTGTGTCTTTTGTGTAGGGATAACCCAGTTAGTCAGCATCCCCCGTACTTCTTCCTTTTAAGGATCTCCCTTTAGTTATGAAAATGGACTTGGTTTCTGAAAGTGAGATTGTGTTTAGCTTTTTTTCCCCTGAAAGCCAGGTTCTCTTAAAATTTTGGATGTGTGTGTTGGTGTGGGTGTGATTATGGTTGATTCAACAGTACCAGACATGACCTATCCCCACCCATATTTGTGTGTAAGTGACTATAAAAGACGTGATTCTTTTTTAAATTTTTTTTAATTTTACCATTCAAATATTTACACTACCTTCCATCCTCCCAATCAGCTCTCACTCGCCCACACCCCCTCCTCCCTCTCCCTCCCTGCTTGAGAGAGGGCAGGGAACCCTGCCCTGTGGGAAGTCCAAAGTCCTTCCCTCTATATCCAGACCTAGGGAGTTGTGCACCCATATAGACTAGGGTTCTAAAAAGCCAGAACATGCCGTAAAACAAGTCCCAGTGCCTTTATCAATGGCTTCTCAGTCAGTACGAACTCTCAGCCACAACCAAAGAGTCCGGTTTGATCAAATGCTCATTCAGACCCAGTCCAGCTGGATTTGGTGAGCTCCCACGAGAACAGGCACACTGCCTCAGTTTGTGGACCAATCCCTCTTGGTCCTGACTTTCTTGCTCCTCTTCAACCTCCTCCTGCCTTTCAAATGGAGCTTAGGAACTCAGTCCACTGCTCTGATGAAGGTCTCTGTCTCAATCTCCATCTGATACTGGACAAAGATTCTATGGTGATATTCGACAGCATTATCAGTGTGATAGTGGGGCAAGAACAGTTCGGGCACCCTCTCCCCTGTTGTCCAAGGAACTAGCTGGGGACATCCCCGGAGGCACCTGGGCAAGAGCTTGGGGTAATGGGAGGGTGGAAATGGAGGAAAGGCAGAAGTGAAGAAGATTCCTACATTAAGGGATTCATTTTAGGGGTGGCAAAGAGGGATTCTTAAAGGCACCTGGAACCAAACAGTGGATGTGGTGTTTGTGGCTGTATAATGTTGGGAAGACCTTGTAAAACATGACACCTAATCCTATTTGTAAGTCTTTGGTTGTAAGGTATAGGAAATGTAGCAATACCTGGCATCATGATCTGGTGTGTGACATCTTTTCACTAGTGATAGAATATTATAGACAACTAACAGCAGTGTAGAATCTTCATTCACACTGTGGTTGGCAGTGGTTTAGACTTCATTACTGGGAAACTAATGGTGTATTTATTAGAGTGTTTTAAGTGATACATCTTCATCAACTTCTTAAGCTTGTTTTGTCTCTGTGCTGTTTGCTTGCTGGGTAGCACCTGGATTTCTCTTTAGTTTGAATATTCTCAGAATGCATTCTAAAGCTCCCTTGATTTAAAACCTTCCTCTGTTCACACCCATCATCTACTAGCGTCCAACTTTTTACTCTAGTTTCTTTATTGCCTTCTAAAACTAGCTTTTTTTTCATTGTCTTGTTCCACAAGTTAAAACAAAACTGCAGAAAGTATCTTCTTTCTGCATTTATTTCTCAAAATTACCAAATGTTATGTTATGTATGTTGGAGACAAACAAATGCAAACAACTGACTATAATTTCTGTTATATTTTCACTAATTTGGAAGTTTCTCAGCTAAAAATGGCATTGTGCTTATTATCATAAATACATCTTTTATTCTAAGTCAGTAGTCTTCTTAGTATGCAATTCAAATTACTGTTTTTTATATTTAAAATATTTCCCTAAAAATGCTCTTTAATCAAGGACCTTATATAAGCACATAATCCTAAAGCTATCAGGCAAACTGCTATAAATTCAGTATCTAGGTTTCAGTTAAACTGGCCTTATCTTATCCATTCAAAGTTTTATAATATATAACTTTATATTTATATTATATATATTTATAATATATATATATATATAATTGCATCTACATTTTAATTGGAAAGGTTTGATTGCAGGTAACCAAAGTATACAAAAACAAAAAAAATCATCAGTTCATATTCCCTAATTCAAAACATTAAAAATAGAGCATAGTATTTAGGAAGCAACAAATGAAGTAACTATGCATAAATACTTTGGTGAAACTGTTGTGACTGGGCCAGGCCCACCTGACTAATGTCTTACACCTTTGTTCATGGTGGCAGTTAACAAACAAGATAGCTTGTATCCGTATAATTGTTCTCAGAGAAAAGAATCTCAAAGAATATTATCCTACACCTCAAGTTTGATAATGATTAACAAGGAGTCTGAAAGGCAATCTGATTCTTCTCAAGGTATAACTAATTTGCTTCATAATTTGAACTTAAAAGACCTTTTTATAGGAGACTAAATTAGTTTCCTGTTGGACCATATCCTTGCTACTTTTTATCATTCTACCATATACTGTTTTCCTTACTTTCTGTCCCTAACAAAAGCTGTCAACAGATAATTCACCAGAACAAACCAAAAACTATTCAGAAGACTTTGTTCTAGAATACCCAGTCTCAATCTCAATATCTTAAACTGTATATATATATATATATACATATATATACAAATATATATATATATATATATATATTTGATTAAGTTTTCCTATGATAGTATTTTCCCAAACATATAGTGAATTGGGAAATATAGGCTAAATGCAGACAAAATCAATCATGTCTTTTTAAATCAAGAACTATTCATGTAACCCAGATGTTCTCATTTTTCCTATGTACTGCTGGATTACAACGTCTAGTTTTATAGTAAATTTGTGCAATGCTTGGGATGATGCAAAAATATAATGTTGTTGATAAATAAGGATACAGAAATATTTCAATACAATATCTTTCATGAATACCTCTCTCTGTAAATGGCCCTCATGAGTTTACCAATTGTTTACTTCTTAGAATTTGTATGTTTGGTGTTACAGACCCTGAGCAATGCCATGTGGTACTCTGTAATGTCACTTTCAGGGTATGAGGTAAGTATTGTCTTCAGGATAATATTGTCTTCAGGACAAGAATAATCTAGCTGTGATGTCCTTGAACATGCCCATGGTCTTAATTCCAGTAGCTACTCAAGGATAGTTACTTTAGAAAAGTGACTTTTAAATTACTATCAGAACATCTTCTGAATTTCCCAGTAAAAATCTGGCTTCGTCATTGCATTTATGTTACGGTACTAAAAAACACATTTGAAATAATGAACTTAAAAGGAAATTAATGTTTATTTTTCCTCAGTGTCTTAGAAGTTTCAGCCTATGATTGCTCAGGACTATTGTTTAATGACTATGGAGAGTAATCCATCATAGTTAGGGCTTACTGCAAAAGTACTGTTCACCTGAGGATAGCCAAGAACCAAAAAAAGTGAAAGGAGAAATGGGCAGCTAAGATCACTATGATTCCTTCAAGAACACTTCTCCGGTGTCCTAAGTCACCCTAAATAGGATCCATGTCATAAAGTTTCTACTACCTATGCACCCTCTCCACTATTGCTTAGGGTTTTAGCTGCAGTCATTCTGAGAATGTCTCTAGTGCTGGCTTTCTTACTAGCACAGTATTGGCTCCCTCAATCAAAATATTCCTTTCTTTGCTCTCCATATCTGTGCTTCCCCCATCTCGAAATATCCTCTTCCCTCAAGTTTCCTTATCGTTCCTATTCTACCCTCCTCTTCTGCTTTCACCCTCCCTTCTCTTAATCAATTCATGGACAAAGGAGACTACCTCCTAAATGCAACACCAGTATCTCAGACACTGAGAACAATGACAAATAAATGAAACCTTTTGAAACTGAGCAGCTTCTGTAAAACAAAGGACACAGTCAATAAGACAAAAAGGCACCCTACTAAATGATAAAAGATCTTAACCAACCCCACATCAGAGGACTTATTTTCGAAATATATAAGGAACTGAAGAAATTACACATCAAAATTCCAAATAATTTAATTAAAAATTGGGTACAGATCTAAACAGAGAATTCTCAACAGAAAAATCTCAAATAGCTGAAAGACACTTAAGAACATCTTCAACATCCTTGACTATCAGGGAAATGCAAATCAAAATGACTTTGAGATACCATTTTATACTGTTCAGAAGGGAACGTTCAAAATTAGTGATGATAGATCATTCTGGAGAGGATGTGGAATAGGGGGGCACTTCTTCATTGCTGGAGAAAAGACAAACTTGTACAACCACTCTGGAAATCTGTATGACAGTTCCTCAGAAAATTTGGAATTAACCTACCTCAGGAACCAACAATACCATTGTTAGGCATATACCCAAAGGATGCTCAACCATACAGAAGGACATTTGATCAACTATATTCATAGCAATATTATTTATAATAGCCAGAACCTGGAAACAACCTTGATGACTCTCAACCGAAGAATGGATTTAAAAAATGTGGTTCATTTACACAATGAAGTACTTACTACTCAATGACCCCCCAAAAAATGACATCTTGAAATTTGCATGCAAATGGATAGAACTAGAAAAAAAAACCCATCCTGAGTGAGGTAACCCAGATCCAGAAAGGTGAACATGGTATGTACTCATAAATGGATGCTAACAGGAAAGCAAAGGATAACAAGCCTATAGTCCATGACCCTAGGGAAGCTCAGTATCAGTGTGACCCCTAAGAGAAACATATATAGATACCTTTGTGAATGGGAAGGTGACAAGATCTCCCACGTGTTTTTCTAGTTGTACATTCACTGCTATCAATCACTTTCTAGTAGGTTTTGTTGATTTTTATTGAATATTGAAGTTAACATTTCTTAGAAACTAGAATATTGCCCTCTTAGCACACAATGTAGTAGGATAATTGATTCAATTTTTAAAAAGTTCTTTCTTAGATTTGGGATGTAGTTTAGTGGGAGCATGCCTCACTGCCATGCAAAATGCCCTAGATTCAATCTCCATCATTATGTAAACTAGATGTGGTGCAGCATTGTGTAGTGTCAGCAGTTGGGAGTTGGAGACAAGGTAATCTGGAGTTCAGGATTGTTCACTGCCTCCTAGAAAGTTAAAAGGCACCCTGGGCTGCATGATATCCTATCTTGAAAATAAATATATCTACAATAGTACTTTCACTCAGTATTTTAAATTGCAGCCACTTGACACTTAAAAAATTGAATATATTTTAAACCTTTTGTTAGGTAATTTTGTTATCGTGTAAACATTAAAGATTATACTAGGATGAATGTAGAAAGTATAGCTGACAACATATCTAAGCAATGCAGTATTATTATTTATTGCTTTAGACTACAAAATGTTACAGCTTTTACTTTAGTGAAGATTGAAGGCAACTAGAGCACAAAGTAGCCATACGTCAAAATATGACTAAATAGAAATGTTTCAATAAAGGCTAGAGAGTAGCCATATTCACAGTAACTTTCTATATTTAAAAAATGTACAATATTACTAGTACAAAATAAGTTTGCAAATCCATAATAATATGATGGGATCAACATATCTGAGTGATTGGAGATATTTTTGATTGCCATAGCTCTAAGAGTGCAAGTGAGTAGCATATTAAAATAATTGTATTGTAGTAAACATGATAGTTCACATGCCAAAAAGTTTCATCTTTCCCAAAACATGAATAGTGTTGTTGAGAAATTATAGTTTACAGAAATTATTTATTGCAGACGTTTATCTATAAGTTTCTATAAAAATCTGTAGCCATAAGATTAATCAATATCTGTTATAAACTAAAATTCATCCAAATATTGATAAAACAGTAGACACTAAACTAGAAAGTGTTTACTTATGAATTCAATTCAGTTCACAGAATTTCAGCTTCTCTGCCATGATTCATATACTGAGAAGGTATACTTTTGAGTCCCTAGTTTGACCATTGAGAGAAACAATATTTGGGACCCTTGAGGCCTGTGGAGTATACTTCTATTTAGGGTTGTCTCTCTGATTTGATTCAAGATGGAAAGAGTAAAAGCCACTTAAAATGAGTCCAAGGTGGAAAGTTACCAGCATAAGACTCTTCAGTGTGCCCTTAAGTAATCCTGAGAGTGTAGAAGGCATTTAGGTCTCAGCAGCAAATCAACCCATTCGCCACTATGGTAGTGACTTTAGTCTCCTCTGTAGCCTAAGTTTCCTCTTGCCCCTCTAAATAGTCCAACTGTGAAATACACACACAATCTATGCTTCCTTAACCCTTCCCTGACTTGTCTTCTCGCCAATGTGGGAGGATTGCATCATTGATCTTTTTGTTCCTGCCCATTCCTATCTCCAACAGAGGAGCATCTCTGTTGAAACCTGGACCACTGTCTCACGAACGCATCTCCTAGGTGATTACGATGAGAAAGGAGAATTAACTACCGCAAGAGACTCGAGGAATTACTCATCCTTGTCTTTGTTAACCTTCTTTATTTTTTATTTATCTTTTGTGTATGTGTATGTGTTTACAGATGATATTTGGTATTGGAGGTCAGAGAACACACGCACACACATACATACTATAAAAGCTTTCCATTTTAAGTTTATTATTTGAGGTTTTACAAAAATATGATTGCAGACATGGTTTGAAATATTTTCATCATCCCAAATATATCCCTTCAGTCTCCTTGCACTTAGTCATTCTCACTGGCTATTATGGGAGCCAATAGTATCACCCCAAAGCCACTGAGCAGGTTTTATTCCACTGTGGACTGAGATTGACTGGAAGGTGCTGGAATCTGGTACTCAAACACCAATAGTAGTCACTGCCTGGACAGGGAAAGCTATGCTAACTGCTGTAGCTGATCCTAACCTTAACTCCTAAAACCTAACCCTAATCTTAAAGAGGTATGTATATGTATGTGTTTGTGTGAATGGATAAATAGGTAGGTAGATAGACAGACAGACAGACAGACAGATAGATAGATGTCAGATCAATTCTCTCCTTTTGCCTTTACATGGGTTCAAAAAAAATCAAACTCCTGTCACATGACTTACTTAGCAAGTTCAATATCTGCCATGTCATCTTGCCTTAACCCCCCAAATTGTGATTAATGCCATATTTAAAATATAAAAGCCTAATTATGTGTTTGTACAAGTCAGACTCTTCATGTATTTTAATCATGTTGCTGCTGCTTTGGTTATTTTTATCTCACCAATTTAAGGCAACCTACAAAGAATTTCATCATAATGTTCTCACATTTACATGCCATTATACATTGTTCTAATTAATCCTTCTGACTCTTTTCTTTCCTCTCTACTCAGTCCTGATATGGCTCTGGCTGGTTCCCTTCTTTATCTCACCTTCTACCTCACGTCACAAGTATTTCATTGCCACCTTCTGACTACCCCAGAGAGATCTTCCATTCCTCAGACGATCTCTTAGCGAGTTTTCTGAACTACTTAACCTTGCTTTTAGGAGAAATGGGATGTTAATATAGTTTTGTGCCTCTTACTTTTGTGAAACTTACCAGCATTAGGACATTGGATAAGTCACATATTTTCTGCATTCTTCAATTTTCTCATTTCTAAAGTGAAAATGACAAAAGTTTTATCTCTTAGTACTTCTATGACACAAAACACAAAAAGCACTTAACAAAATCCTGCACACAATTAATTATATTATTAATAAGCATAAATGATGAATTCCCTGCACAGTTTAAAACTGTTCTTTTAACTAAATTATTAGATTATTTTTATTTAAATCTCTCATGTTCTTAAGGAGAAATCATATTGTCTGTAATGAAAAATAGTTTAGTCTCACTTTTTTCTATGGCTATCCCTTATATTTCGTTGTTGAAACTTATTTTTAAGACTATGTTTTACTGAAATATCTTGATATTGTACTTCATTTTGAAATTCTTGTTTTCTTTAAACTTTAATTTTAAATTGTGTTTATCATTTTTCATTAATTGCTTCTGTTTTTCTATATTTCTTAATTTTGGTTTTGTGGGGGTAAATATGTGCATCTGAGTGCCACTTAAGGCCAAAAGAGGGACTCTTTCTCAAGTTCTCTGAAAGAATATTAATTGCTTTACTTTCTGACCTATCTTCCAAGCACCACTCCCTTTTATTGATTTTTAAAATTTATTTATTTTTTTGTTTATTTTATATTCCACCTACAATTTCCCCTTCTGACTCTCCTTATAGCCCTTCTACCCTTCCCCTCCAATCTATTCAGGAAAGGGCAAACGTTCCATGGCTATCAACAAAATAAGGCATATCAAGTTGCAGTAAGACTGCACACCTCTCATTGTATTAAGGCTGGGCAAGACAACCCAATAATAGGCATTGGGTCCCAAAATTGAGCAAGAGTCAAAGACAGTCTGTGCTCCCACTGTTAAAAGTTCCACAATAAGACCAAGCTACACAACTGTCATATATATGCAGAGGGACTAAATCAACCACATGCAACTTCCTTGCTCTCAGTTCAGTCTCTGTGAGTCACTATAAACCCAGGTTAGCTGATTCTGTGGGTTTTCGTATGATGCTCCCAACACATCCAGCTTAGACAATCCTCCCTCCTTCTTGTCAGAAGGATTCCCTGAGCTAAGCCTAACATTTGACTGAGGATTTCTGCATCTGTTTCCATCAGTTACTGGAAGAAGTTTCTCTGATGACAATTGGGCTAGCAACCAATTTTTTTTTTTGTGGGGACTCTGATTTACCTTTCCCATGATATTTTTTTCTAGTTCCATTCTTTTGCCTTCAAATTTCCTCATGGCATTGTTTTTCACAGCTAAATAATACACCATTGTCATATTTTCTTTATCTATTCTTCAGCAAAGGGACTTCTAGGTTGTTTCTAGATTATGGCTATCAGAAATAAAGCTGCTATGAACATAATTGAGCAAGTGTCCCTGTGGTATGATTGAACATCCTTGGGGTATATTTCCAAGAGTTATATAGCTGAACCTTGAGATAATCAATTCCCAATGTTCTGAGAAACCACCACATTGATTTCCACAGTGGCTGTATAAGTTTGTACTTTCACCAGCAATGAAGAAGCATTACTCTTGCTCCACATCCTCTACAGCATGAGCTATAACTTATTTTTTTCTTAATATTAGCCATTTTGACAAGTTTCAGATAGAATCTCAGAGTCAAAGTGGGTCAAGTCCAAGTGGATCAAAGACCTCAATATAAATCCAGATACACTGAACTGGAGAGAAGAGAAAATGGGAAATAGCTTTGAACCCATTGACACTGAAGACAGCATCCTGAATAGAATACCAACAACAAAGACACTAAAAGGGACAATTAATAAACTGGACTTCATTAAACTGAAAAGCTCTACAGAAAATGACACTGTCAATAGGATAAAATGGTAGTCTGCAGGATGAGAAAAGATCTTCACTAACCCTGAATCTGACAGAGGACTGATTTCCAAAATCTATAAAAATCTCAAGACATTAGTCACCAGCCTAAACGTGATCTAAACAAGGATGACAACACCAAATACACCAAACTGAATAGTCTAAGACTTCAGCCCTGCCCCCAAAAGTATAAGAAACTGAGGAAAGCTTGGAACAGGAAAGATGGTTGTCCCCTAGAAAAAGCAAAATGATCATCCTTGAAACCATAAACACAAGTAACTTTATACAGCAAAATGATCAGTCTTGAAAACATCCATACAAGTAACATTATACAGACTGGATTAGTTATATTTAAGAATACATATTATTACACAAATACACATGTGTATGCAATAACAATTTGTGAAAAAGGAAGCCATGAATGTGAAGAAGAAGTAGTAGGGTGCTTCAAGGGAAGAGAGGGAATGGAGAAATGTAGTAATTACATTTTAACCACAATTCCAAAAAAAATGATTAAAATGATGTAATCCAAAGCAGCACCATATTTGTGGAAGAAGGTGAGGCTGGAACTATGATGACAAATGTTGTCCTTCTGTTTCCTCTATAGGATTAAAGCAAGGTTTAGGTATTTTATTTGTTTTTTTGTACCTGTGTGTATGTTTGTAATTCTTAGTTTATGATAGTGGATTTAAATATCAACCATTTATGTATTAATATTATGATTGAAAAGCATACTTAAAGAAGGCACATACAGCTGAACACACCTGTGTTCTCAGAACTAGGGAATGTGGAGTAGGGAAATGAAGAGTTGCAACCAGTCATGGTTATATAGTTATTTCAAGGTCAAGATGGTCTTCTTAACTAAAGAGTTGCAAGTAGCTGCCTATAAATAGAAACAATCCCCCAAATAGAAAGAAAAGACAGAAAGAATAAAGAGGAAAGTGAATCTGAATATTGTGTTAAAAAGAAAGAATATTTTGGCTTCACATGGTTTCTTTTGAGTTAACTAACAATAAATATTAAATTATAGATCATAAAACACATAAATTAAACCCATATATAATCCACAGTAATCTTATAGCTTACAAATCAGTACCATCATCTTGTCTAATGCAAAGAAATGACTGTTACTCCATGAATGAACAATTATATATAATATATAAATGTATATTTCATGCATAATTATATGTGACATATTATTTTATGCATATTTGAAAGAATATATACAAAAGACAGAAGCATAGAAAATGGATTTATAAAGAATTATATCATGCCAAAACTTCAACTCAAAAAATTTGAAGCATGAAAAAGAACTGAGAAATTCGAAGAGAAAGCTATGAAGGCCTCTATTTCTTATGTACTCTTGAAAAACAAGGACTAATTTATTTTTATTTCAAAGTGATTTTCACAAAGGGGAAACAAAATTATAATTTTGACAGAAATCATTTATCTAAAAGAATATTATAGACCTCAGCACAAGGCAAAACAAATGGAAATAGTTTTTCAACAACCAGAATTTATGCTGTAAATATAGAAAATTTTCTTCTGAAAAAAACAAAACAAAACAGTTTGGGAGGAGCAAGCCTGAGACAGAAACTTCTGCCCGAACAGGCCCAAGACAGTGACCTCCGTAGCACAGTCCTGAGTCAGTGTCCTCTACCTGAGCAGGCCTGACACAGCAAGTTCAACAGGAGCAGGTACAAGGGAGCAACTGCCAAGGGAGTAGGCCTAATCCAGAGATTTCTGTAGGACTGGGTCCAAGCCAGGGACATCTATGGGTACAGGCCTGAGCCAGCGATCTCAGTCAGAGCAGGCCCAATGAGCCAGTGACCTTCATTGATGTATACATGAGCCATCACCTTCTGCTGAGGCAGGCCTGAGAAAGTGGCCTCCACGGGAGCAGGCAAAAGGAAACCATTGCTGAGGAAGCAGGCCTAAACCATAGACCTCTGCAGACCAGGCCTGAATCTGCAACCTCCAAAGTAGTAGGCCCGAGCAAGCAACTACTGCCAGAGCAGGCCTGAGACAGGAACCTCTGCCAGAGCATGTCCAAGGCAGTGAGGGATCTCAGCAGGAGCAGCACTAAGCAAGCACCTCAGTGGGAGCAGATCTGAATGACCTCTGGTAATGCAGAGAGACCCATGGGAGCATTGGGCCACCTCCAGGAACATTGAATGACCTCTGGGGTGATTAGAACTATGGCCTCAACTGTACCACTGCAGCAACCATCTGATACTTGGATCCACTGGCACTTGGAAGATTGATCACCAGACAAAAAGCCCCAACTACACAAATCTGAGGAAAAGATGGGTACACAAGGTAAGAAGACACTCAACACCAGAAAGAGTAACATGACACCAGTAAAAATGAGTGGCCTTACGACAGCAAGTCATGTACAACTAAATATAGATGAAGCAGAAGACAATGGGAAATAGCATTAGAAGACTGTTTGAGGTCCTTAAATAAGAACTAAAAATTTCCGTCAAAGAAATGGAGGAAAAGACAAACAAAAAATTGAATGAAATGAATAAATCCCTTAAGTAAAACCAAGAAAAAGCAATCAAACAGATGAAAGAAACTATTTAAACCTTAAATGAAATAGAGAAAATAAAGAAAACACAAATCGAGGAACTTATAGAAATTGAAATTATAAGAAGACTCTCAGGAACCAAAAATGCTAGCATAAACAGCAGAATACAAGAGATAGAAGAAAGAATCTCAAGCACTGAAGACACAATAGAGAAAATGGACTCACCAGTCAAAGAAAATATTAAATCTAACAAAAGATTAAAACAAATATTTAAGAAAATATGGTACACCATGAAAAAACCAAACCAAAGAATAATAGGGCTGGAAGAAGAAGTTATTCGTTTTAAAAGCACAGAAAATATATTCAACAAAATCATATAAGAAAACTTTCCCAACCTACAGAAAGATATGAATATGAAGATACAAGAACCTTACAGAACACGAAATAGACTGAATCAAAAAAGTACTCTCACCACATAATAATAAAAACACTAAACATACAGAATAAAGACAGAATATTAAGAGCTGCAAAAGAAAAAGGCCAAGTAATGTTAACATACAAAGGCAGACCTATCAGAATTGCATCTGATTTCTCAGTGGAAACAAAAAAGCCAGAAGGTCCTGGTCAAGCATTATGAAGATATTAAGAGACCATGGAGGCCAACACAGACTACTATACCCAGGAAAACTTTCAATCAACATAGACAGAAAAAGCAAGATATTCCATGACAGAACCAAATTTAACTAATACCTAACTACAAACCCAACCCTACTCAAAGTACTAGAAGGAAAATTTCAACTCAACAAAGTTGGCTACATTAACAAAAATACAGACAATAGATGATCTCATAGCAGTAAATCCCAGAGAAGGTAAAACACAAAATAACATCACCAACAAAAAATTAAATTAACAGGAGATAGCAATTACTGGTTATTAATATCCGTTAATATAAATGGACTCAACTCATTTATAAAAAGACACTGGTTAACAGATTGGATATGAAAACAGAATTCATCCTTCTGCTGCATACCAGAAACACACCTAAACCTCAAGACAGACATAACTTCAGAGTAAAGGGTTGGGAAAAAGTTTTCCCATCAACTGGGCCTAAGAAGAAAGATGGTGTAGCTATCCTAATAGCTAGCAAATTGGACTTCAAACTAAAATCAGTCAATGAGACAAAGAAAGACAGTTTATGTTTGTCACAAGAAAAATTCATCAAGAGGAAATATCAATACTGAACATCTATGCTCCAAATACAAGGGCACCATCATATGTAAAAGAAACACTTCTAAAGCTTAAATTAAACATTAAACCTCATACACTAAAACTGGGAGACTTCAACACCCCACTCTCACCACTGGACAGGTCTGTCAGACAGAAAATTAAGAGAGAAATAAGATAAAGGAAATAAAAGATGTTATGACTCTAATGGATTTAACAGACATCTATAGAACATTCCCTCCAAACATAAAAAATATAACTTCACCTCAGCACCTCATAGAACCTTCTCAAAAACTGACCACATACTAGAAAATAAAGCAAACCTCAACAGATACAAAAAAAATGGAATAACCCCGTGTATCTTATTGGATCACCATAGCTTAAAATTAGAATTCAACAGCAGCACTAATTCCAAAAGCTCACAAACACATTGGAATTAAGTGATGCTCACCTGAATCACCAATGGGTCAAGGAAGAAATAAAGGAAGAAATGAAAGACTTCCTAAAAAAATCAGTGAAAATGACCATACAACATACCCAACTTTATGAAACACAATGAAAGCAATGCTAAGAGGAAAGTTCATAGCAATAAATGCCTACGTGAAGAAGCTGGAAAAATCTTCCACTAGTGAGTTAATAGAACACATTAAAACTCCTGAACAAAAAGAAGCAAATCCTTTTTTTTTGAGAGCTGAAATCAACAAAATAGAAACAAAGAAGCAATACAACAAATTAATGTGACAAAGAGTTGGTTCTTCTAAAATATGAGGAAAGTAGACAAACCAAACTAACCAAACGGCAGAAAGAGAATATCTGAATTGATACAATCTTAAATGATAAAGAGGACATAACAACAGAAATGGAGGAAATCCAGAGAATCATCAGGTCATATTTTGAAAACCTGCACTCTACAAAATGGGAAAAATTTAAAGGAAATGTATAGTTTTCGGGATAAATATCACTTATGCAAATTAAATGAAGACCAGATAAGCAAATTAAATAGACCTACAACTGCTAAAGCAATAGAAACAGTCATCAAAAATCTTCCAACCAAAAAATCAAACAACTCTATAAGATTTTCAAAGAACTATTACCAACACTCCTCAAAATGTTCCATACAATAGTAAAAGAAGGATCAAAGCCAAACTCCTTAAATGAGGCTACAATTATCCTGATACCCAAACCACAGAAAGACATTACTAAGAAAGAGAATTACAGACAAATCTCATTCATGAACATTGATGCAAAAATACTCAATAAAATACAGGCAAGCTGAATCCAAGAACACATCACAACCATTATCCAACATAATCAAGTTGGCTTAATCCCAGAGATGTAGGGATGTTTCTATATACAAAAATCTGTCAATGTAATCCACTATTTAAACAAACTGAAAAACAGATGATCATCTCATTAGATGCTTAAAAGGACTTCAAAAAAATACAATATCCTTTGTGATAAAGGTCTTGGAGAGAGCAAGGATACAAGGAACATACCTAAACATAATAAAAAGCAATATACAACAAGCAAACAGCCAACATCAAACTAAATTGAGAGAAACTCACAGTGATCCCACTGAAATCAGGAACAAGACAAGGTTATCTACCCTCTCCATATCTATTCAATATAGTTATTGAGGTACTAGATAAAGCAATAAGGCAACAAAAAGAAATCAAGGGGATACAAATTGGAGAAGAAGAAGTCAAATTCTCACTATTTGCGGATGATATGATAGTTTACATAAGTGACACCAAAAATTCTACAAGGAACTTCTACAACTCATAAACACTTTCAGTAATGTAGCAGGATACAAGGTTAACTCAAAAAAATCAGTAGCTCTCCTGTACACAGATGATAAATTAGCCAAGAAAGAAATCAGAGAAACATCACCCTTCACAATAGCCACAAATAGCATAAAATATCTCAGAGTAACTCTGACCAAACAACTTTAAGACTTGGTCAACAAGACAAAATGGCAGCCTACAGAATGGGCAAAGATCTTAACCAACCCCACATCAGACATAGGGCTGATCTTCAAAATATGCAATGAATTCAAGAAATTGTTCATCAAAAAAAAAACCTAATTAAAAAAAATGGGATACAGACCTAAATAAAGACCTCTCAACAAAAGACTCTAAAATTACTGGAAGATACTTAAGAAAATGCTCAACATTCTTAGTCATCAGAGAAATGCAAATCAGAACATTTCTGAAATTCCATCTTGCACCTATAAGAATGGCCAATATCACAAATACTGATGCTGGAGAGGTTGTCGGGTAAAGGAAACACTTCTCCAATGCTGGTGGGAGTGCAAAGTGGCACATTCCCATTAGATAACAATATGATGATTTCTCAGTAAACTAGGAAACAACCTTCCTCAAGACCTAGCAATACAATTTTTGGGTATCTACCTAAAGGATGCTCAATCATAACACAAAGATATGAGCTGCTCAACTCTGTTAATAAAAGCATTGCTTGTCATAGCCAGAACCTGGAAATAACCCAAATGCCCCTAGAATGAAGAAAAGATAAGAAAAATGTGGTACATTTACACAATGGAGTACTACACAGCAGAAAAAAATAATGACATTTTGAAATTTATAGGCAAATACCTAGATCATGAAAACATCATATTGAGTGAGGTAACCCAGACCCAGAAAGACAAATACAATATGTCCTCATTTGCAAGTGACTTTTAGACATGAAGCAATGGAAAATTCACAATCCCAGAGAACCTAGACAAAAAAGAGTACCCTAAAAGAGATATACATGAACCTAATCTATATAATCTATATGGAAAGCAGAAAAAGACAACATCTCCTGAGTAAATTGGGAGCATGGATACCCTGACAGAGGGTAGAAGGGGAGGGGAAAAGAAGGGAGGAGAGTGGATAAAAATATATAGCTCAATAAAAACAATGAAAAAATAAAAATAAAATGTGAATTAGGTTCTTTAGTTGTAATAAATTTATCAAATAAAAAATCAAATTAAAAACAAAAACAAAAAAAACAGTTGGTAGGTTTGCATCTAATGAATATTTAAAATGAACACATTTGTGAATGTTTCATCATAATTTAGTTATTTATTTTCTGTTATGTTATACTATACTTTTTGCCTCATATACACTAGACAAATACTCTAGTATTAAACTGTATCTCCACTCCTGTAGCTTATTATCTATCCTTAACTTATTTGGTTAAGTAGAACATTAACAAAGAATAGTGAGTATATACAACAGTGTTGCCATGTTTACCTATCATACATGAGTTCATTGGTTTGATGATCATCATCAAACATCAAAACGTATCAATGAACACAGAGTCGAGTAAATATTTCAAAATACTTATGCAATACACATTTATTGTAAGTGCTCAAGTACTTTAAAATATTACTTAATTAATGATAACTATCAAATATGTTCTCTTCAATGTCTTCTTATCTTACTCTAAGTCATGGAGAACTGTCTTAGTTCATTCTATTGAATCAAATAATAAGAAAATTCAGAGTCTGATAAAATGTATCTGTCATGTTTCTTTTTTTATTAATTTATACAAATTTCCACTTCCTCCCCTCCTCCCAACACCCTCCCACTCCCCTCACTCCCTCTCCTCCTCCCTCTCCAGTCCTAAGAGCAGTCAGGGTTTCCTGCCCTGTGGGAAGTTCAAGTTCCTTCCCTGTCCCTCCAGGTCTAGGAAGGTGAGCATCCAAACAGACTAGGATCCCAAAAAGCCAGTACATGCAGACGAAACAAGTCCTAGTGCCATTATCAATGGCTTCTCAGACAGCCTCCATGTCAGCCACATTCAGAGAATCGGGTTTGATCACATACTCGTTCAATCCCAGTCCAGCTGGCCTTGGTGAGCTCTCATTAGATCAGTCTCCTTGTATCAATGGGTGAACGCACCCATCGCGGTCCTGACTCTTGTTCTCCCTCCTTCTGCTCCTCATTTGGACTTGGGGGCTCAGTCCAGTGCTCAATAGAAGAATGGTTAAAAAAGGTGTGGAACATATACACATTAGAGTTTTACTCAGCGGTAAAAAAAATGACATCTTGAATTTTGCATGCAAATGGATGGAAATAGAAAATGTTTTACTGAGTGAGGTAAGCCAGACCCAAAAAAAGGAATATGGTATGTACTCACTCATAAGTGGATTCTAGCCATAATTAAAGGTCTTTGAGCCTATAATTCGTGATCCTAGAGAATCTAAATAAGGAGGTGAACCTGAAGAAAATCATATAGTTATCTTCCTGGATATTGGAAGTAGACAAGACTGCCAGGTAAACTTAGGTGCATGGGGGGTGAGGGGTGGAAGTAAGGGGAGATGGTTGTCATGTTTCTAAATTCTATCATCTATATTAGTGAAAATAAGGTATTTGTTTTATAACGACCGGAGTTCTTCAACTTAGGATGGGTTATACCATGGGGAAAGTCATTAAAAATTGAAAATATTATAAAAGTTCCTTTAACCAAAAGTCTGTATTCCACACGACAGCTTAGCAATAGTGCACGGACATATCCATTGCACAGCAGCAGGACTGTTTGACCGAATGGTGTCCTCAGTTGTCTCTGACTGTATAATGGGAGCTTTGCACAGAACTCCACTGGCCCAGAATTCCTCAAAATTCAAAACTCAATCTGCGAATTCTTCTGGGTGAACACTTTACCTGAACCATTATGATATATAAATCACATAAACTGGACCATCCTAAGTCATGAGCCATTTATTTGTAATTTTATTTTCAAATAATACCTCATTCAGATTTTTGATTTTTCAAATATTACATGGTAACAATAACATTTAGTTTTCAATTACTGGAACTATATTTTTAAAATTTGATTATATTTTGCTGAGCAACCTCAGTGCACATACACAGTTATCTAATTTTTATGTTCTATGAAGTAATTTTGTTCAATCAAAAAAAATAGCCTTTTATTGGCTATCCCTAGGCATGGATGAATTAAAATATTTTCAACATTTATCATAATGAAAAAATTCTGTGTTTAACCTTTTTTTCTCTCAATACAAACAATATTTCTGGTTCTCCCTGCTTTGTATTTGAAGGATGCTTATTGTTTCTCAACTTCCTGGACCATCTTTGTTTTGTTTATACTTTATTAATTATGTTTGTTGGTTAATTGTGTGTGTTTCTGTGCACATGCACGTGAGCGTGTGCCACAAGAAACTGGAAGTCAGGAGATGGATTGGTAGATTCTATTCTCTCCTTTCACCTTGTTTGGTCTCAGGGACTGCGCTCAGGTCATCAATGGGCTTTCTAGAGAAGTGCCTGTACCCACTAAGTCATCTCTAGTGCTGATCATGTTTTTGAGAACTATTTCCCTGTATTCCAGACTGGCTTTCACTTCTGGTTCTGGACCTCCTTGATGGGTCATATGAGTGGATCACCATACTCCATTCCTGAATATGTTCAAGGAAGACCCCATGTTAATTTTCTTCTAAGTTTCAGAAATATTGAAATACATGAAATTGAGCAGTCAGCAGAGGAAAGGTTAACTGACTCAATCTCTGACCAAATCTCTCATTCAATTTAGTGTATACATAGATTCTGGTTCAGAGGAGAAGATGTTTTAAACAAGAGTGAAGTGCTATTTACAAAATGCAACATTTGATACACTGCCCTGCAACAAAACTAAAATGGGAGATTTTAATGGTGCCTTATCCCTGGAGCATAAAATGGTGTACAGTACCTGAGTTTTCATATAGAATCTAAATTGTGATCTGAAAAATCCTTCCTATAAAAACTGCACAAAGCACATGCACACTCAGATAGGGGGAGTCTGAGTATAGATATACAGTGGAAAAGAGAAAACCCAGACACTTCATAAGGAAAATGTGTGCTCAGGAAAGTTTAATTACTGAGAAGAGCAATTTTATCATCTCTTCCTTCTTAGATGTTTATGTGACCTTTGAGAAAAAGAACATTTTTTCCAACAAAATTAAATTGATTTCACTACGAGTAGTATCAGATAGTCATGTCCTGATGTGCCATAGCATGCAGGGAGAGGCCAAGATAAGTACAAAAGGCAGACGAGAATAAGAAAGAAGAGAAAGGGAAGCATTGGTGATCAAACACTTACTTGTTCACAGCCGTGGCTTAAAAAAAAAAATCTAAGCAGTAGGATGACTCCTGACTGCACAATAGAACTGCAGAAAATTGTTTACCTTGAAACAAAACAAAACAAAACGAAAAGGAATCATTTATTCCAAAGCAAAATGCAGTGCACAGCATTCTGCGATAAAACTTAAATAACTGTGTAAGCATTAAAGAAAATTTTCTTTGCACAATAGGTAGAAAAGTATTAGCTAGAGAGCTCCACATTTGGCCTACTAAGTCTAGGCGTATGTTAAAGGCAAGTGAACTCTGAGGGAATGAGAAATTAAAAGAGCATAGACCAGCAATATTTGACAAGTGCTGAATTCTTTAATCCATGTCCTGTAAGATCCCATTTAGATTTCTACACAGGATATAAACAGCATTGGAAATGGTTTTTAAAAATCATTAGGTCCACAGAGTTTATGTACAAAATCATTAGGTCTACAGAATTTATGTACAGTTGCAAAATCAGCACCCAGAAAGTTCACATGTAATAATCCTCTTTTACCTCTTTTAACAAGGCTTATCAAATTCAACTTGTCCTTCCCCACAGTAAAAAAAAGAGTGCAATTAGTCTACAACCTGGTTTCACAGAGCAAATGAAAAGGAATTTACTAGTTCAGTATGTGTATAATATCAAACTACAGCATGTGTAGCATGCTTATAAATATATATGCAATTGCACACAAGGACATATACTATGTCAAAATTTCTATTTAAATAAAATATATTACACTTTTAGATATGATTATATTTCTGTGGAAAGAAAGCAGAAGTAAGACTGGGAGAAGGGAAGAAACCTGCGGCAACAGTAAAAGGGCACAGAATACTAAAGTGAATACTAAGAAAACATTAACATGAGTAAAGTATGTGATATACTGAAAGAAAATTGTCAGTTAAATCAGGTACTCTATGTAGTGCTTACATGCCAATAAAAAGTGACTACTCTTTTTCTATCACCAAAAAAATACAGAGTATATTTATATATGTGTGTGTTTGCAAGCCTGAATATTTTACTGTTTACAAATTGAGTATAAGTATATACAAACACACACACATGTGTATGAGGGGGAGGAAGAAATATATGAGAAAATGGAAGAAAGAAAAGGGGAAGAGGAAGAAAGGGAAGGAGAGAGGGAGAGAGGGATGAAAGGATAAAAGGAGGAAGGGAGAAATGAGAGCATGATTTTGTCTACAAGATCTTGTATATATTCAACATAAATGTGTGTGTTCAAATACACACACACATTTCAGTTTCTGAGTGTTGACTTACAGTTCTAGATGTTGATTTGCTTGACTCCTGGTAGATTACACATTGTAAATAATTTTTTTAAAATAACCTCTTCCAACATTGGGTAATTACAACTGAAAACAAATTGAGAGTGATGTAAGTGGGTAATGTTTTAAAATTGCTACAAAGTTCTTTATCTAATTTATTTTCCCTCCTCCACTTAAATGTGAATAAAGAGCATGCAATGTGTTGAAAGGACAGATAGACAGCTCCGTATGCTACCTACCTAAGTGCTGTGTTCAATTCTATTCACAACAAAAGTTTTATGATTTGCTTATGGAAATGGTAAGAAAGTACCAAATGTCAAATGAAATGAAGAACAGGCTAAAACAGAACTGGCGACAGAAGAGTTTCTTAAAGCACATAGTCTTCAAAATTCGTAGAGACATTTAGAATACTAAATACCAAACTTAAGAGATTGACATTGGTGCTGATATTTAGAAAGAGCTTTGGCTCTTTTAATGTTTAAAGACAAACATTACATTGAATATTTACTGATGACATGTTTAAATTACTTGGATGAACACAGGTGGCACTTCTGACTAGGAGGAAGCTGAGCACTCAACCTGTATGTGGCTTTCACTGCATACCTTAACATTCATTTATATTTCACAATAATTTCATGGATGTTACTGTGTGTAAACATATTTGAAAAGTAAGAAATCATGTCACATGGTGTCTTAGTCAATGTTTTATTGCTTCAAAAAGACACTGTGACTATGACAACTATTCTAAAAGAAAGCATTTAATTTAATTAAAAGGTCTTGTTTTTAGTTTCAGAGGTCTAATGCATTATCATCATGGAGAGGATCATGTTGGCATGCAGGCAGACCCGGGGCTAGAGAAGTAGCTAAGATTTCTATATCGAGTTGTTCAGGCAACAGGGAGACAAAGACACTGGACCTGGCTTGGGATTTTGAAACCTCAACGTCACCCATCTTCCCATCCCTACCATGTGAAACTTCCTTCAAACAGTGTCACACCTCTTAATGCTGCTCCCTGATGATTTTGGTAAGCAGCCAAATATATGAGCCTAGAAGGCCATGCTTATTAACACCACTACACATGGACATTTGTATATGTGTGTTTCAAAACATGTTTACCTTCATCAGGTGAATTTTATTTGAGTGAACATACAAATGAATAATATTTATATATGTTCTATGAATATATGCTGAGCGATTTATGTATGAAATTAACGTTAGATGTTACATCCCTCTTTATCAAAGTCAAAAAGTTCCTCTGAACTCACCTTGCAGGGGTTTAGAGTACACAAACATAAAGACTTTTAATGTCTGTATGTATATCTGAAACCATGCATCAGGGAGAAACACAGAGATATATTAAAACCATTACCAGATTTGATTGTTTGCTTTTTAACTTTTATATTTTATAATTGCTATACCTAGCTTGAAAAGTGTTCTTATTTGGCTTTAATTGCCTCAATATTAAATATACGAATTTACTTGTGGAGCAGTATTTTTTTTTATTTTAAAAAAATTTATTTATTTATTTATTTATTAAAAATTTCCACCTCTTCCCCACCTCCCGTTTCCCACCCCCTCTCCATCTCCCCCTTCCCACCTTCCCCTCCCTCTCTAGTCTTAAGAGCAGTCAGGGTTCTCTGTCCTGTGGGAAGTCCAAGGTCCTCCCCCATCCATACAGGTTTTAAAAGGTGAACAGTCAAACAAACCAGACTCCCACAAAGTTAGACCATGCAGCAGAATTAAATCCCAATACCATTGTCCTTGGCTTCTCAACTTAATTATGTTAACCACTGATATTCTCTTACTTGGTGTTACATTGCATGACAAGTAAATTGAAAGAGAACACATATATCTTTACAAATGTATTCTTAACAAAATATGGCAGGTTACAGGCAGGGAAGGCAAATTCATAACCAGACTAAATATCTAGTCCAGGAAGCACGAAGCCTTGTCTTTTTCAGAGGAGACTGTCTAACGTAGTCACCCATCCATTAGTTGTCCACTGACTGCTCACCTGGGGGATGGTGCTATTTGTGAAACTTAGTATTGGTTCTTCTCTTCTGTTGACAGATCTGGCAACCAGCAGGAACTCTGAAGAGGTCAGTCTTTGAGACTAGCCGTTCATGGTGTCAAGCCCATGCATAATGTTCATCCCCACTACCATGACCACTAAGTTCATGGGCCTATTGGGCAATGAGAGAAATGTCTAAAGAAAGTCTGGCTGTCCACAGAACAGGTTATCAGACCTACTGAGTACTGAACTCCTTCTCAGTTGAAGTCATCTTTTGATGAGCGTTTACATGGTACAGAGTATCTTTACATCTTTCACACATCTGGAGAGAGCTACCCACATACTTCTCCAGATTTCTTTTTCACCAATTTCCAATAAATTGGCTACAGCCTATGAATCAGTGAGCAATCGCATATCACATTTTAAAAAATCTGGATTAAAGTTTCATCTTCCCACCTCAAAAAAATTTTATTAAAAGTGAGAATTTCCACTTCAGATGATTGAATTAAGAAAAAAATATCTCACAGTGTACTCAGCTGCTTGGATTTCAGTAAATTCCAGAAACAGTCAAGTTGGCAACCAAGAATAGCTACCACACATATATAACTGTTTACAGGTTTCAATTGATTTTATTTTTTATTATATATACATACAAATATGAATATCCTGACTCTGTATAAGCTATCAATTTCTAAATTTTGACTGAACATTTGGTGCATTCATTCAATAAAATTTTAATGAGATTGAGTTAAAAATCTATCACTTTAAAACTTTTCCTTTGAAATCACTTCTCTTATATACAGTAACTTTTAAATCAGCTTATGCTTGAAAACTTGATGCATGTTTGCTATTGCAGCATCAAGAAAGACAAGGCAGTGTCAGTCAAACAGCATTCTTCCTGTGTGTACAAGTGTGTGTGTGTGTGTACAAATGCACAGCACAGCACTGCATGGAATGAAAGAGCAGCCAGAAAGCAATGCTTTCTGTATTCTACAATCTTATAGAGTACCCATGCAACGCCCTGTGAGCAGGCAATTTCATGAGAATTAAGGAAAAATATTTTTACCCATAATGTTGTCCTTCTACACTTCAATTCAATCCAGTCAATACAGGCCTCCATATTAGCTGTCATAAGAAAACTAGTGATAAATTTTGATAGCCCTTAAGAAAAATAAACCTTTTTTGGAAGATTTTTTTGAAATCTCAGAATAACATTTATTACTTGGGAAGTATTTGTGTATACAGAAATTTGGATATTTTATTCGATTATTCATTAAAAGGACATGAAGTATCATCATTTCTTTCACAAAGAGGAAATCTAAGTAGTTTCAAGGTCACAGAATTATCTCCTTGTAAAACATCTATTGAATTTGTTTTTCTCCTTTTCATTTTTGTGCTTCTCCTTGCCAGCATAAAGATATTCTCCTCTCTTTTAAGTAAGGGTAGGTGTCTCATAGTTTTAGTGAAAAGTGGCCAAGATGAAAGATGCATAATTCCTCAGCACTTTAACTTCAACACTGTGCAACTGACAGATATCAGGACTGAGGAAAAGCTTGGGGATGGCAAACACAAAGTGATTCCTCTCTCCTCCACCTAGGGCTGTGGCGATTGACTGACATGCTTCCTGGTGAGGTGCTCCTTGTTCTTCAGCTTGTCAGTGCTGAGATCACACAATTCATTTTGCTGCTTTTTCCCCCGCTAACAATTCCATTTCAAGCATATGGATTTCCACAGAAATAAATGTCATTTCCTGATAGCATTTCTACACATTAGAAAGGAACTCATTCGTTCATCTTCATGCTGAAATACAGCCCTTACTCCATATTAGGTTAACTATTGAGAAACAAAATTTATTTATTTTTTGTTTCATTTTCCATTCCAATCACAGTTCTCCCTCCTAGCCCTTCTTCTGTTCCCCCTTGCCTCACTTACTAGCCCACCTCCCACCCACTCTTCTCAAGGGGTAAGGGCTCCAATGGGGAGTCAATAAAGTTTGGTACATTAAGTCAGGGCAGGACCAAACCACTCCCCCATGCACAAAGTCTAAATACATCATCCCACCATATGGAATGGGCTCCACATACTCAGCTTTTAAACAGCTTAGTTGGGGAATACATAATATTTACATACAAAATGTATACATGTATTTAATATAAAATTCAATTATTTTAATGTATCTGTCTACTCATGGAGCTGTTACTATAACAATATAATAAACCTATCATGCCTTTGGTACCAAATATTCCCATTTGCCCACTCCTTTCTGTTTTTTTTTTTTTTTTTTTGGTGGTAAGAAAATTTTACGTGAGATATAACATTTCTAAAGTTTTAAGTTTTTGTTAGCATAGATTGATTTTATATTAAAATGTGTTTATGACATTTTCACTTCCTATTGCGTTCTTTCCCCCATCCCATTCCCAAAGAAACACTTCCTTTTTCCAGCTAGTCCTGCAGGAAAAAGTAGAGAATCATTAATCACTGGCCTCGATTGCTCATCATAAGTCTAGAACTCACTCGTGGGAATAATCTCAACATTTTAAACGATGGTTAGTCTTAACTGTTGACAAGAACCATGCTCACTGAGAAGAGAATCTCAAGGAGAACGCTTTGTACTGGCTTGACTTGTAGGCATTACTGTGAGAGATATTCTAATTGTGTTACTTAAGTTGGAATGCCCATGGTGAATATGAATAATATCATTACTTGCAATTGGATAGTGGACTGGGTAAGACTAGATAATATATGTTCTTGACTGTTGATATGATACAACTAGCTGTTTCAAGTTCCTGCCTTAAATTTTCACAATAACAAACTGTAACCTAAAACTGAGAACTAAAAATATCCTTTCTCTCAAAAGTTGCTTTTTATCAAGGTATTTTGCCACAGGAACAAAAATGAAACTAGGTCATTTCTTCATGACATTTTTGTCCCATCTCTCCTCTACATTCCCTTTTCTTTCCTCTGAAGAATTATATACTTTTTGTGTTTCCATTTAGTCACTGTTTTTGAGTCATAATCAATAATTATTTATGCTGAGTATGTATAAAAATCATGTTAGTTTATATGAGCATGACAAATTTATTTTCTTATTCTCGTAGTCATTGCAGATCATTTTAGTAGCAACTTTTAAAATGTATCTACAAGTGAAGTATTCAGCAATGTCCTCAGGAAATGTGTGTTTGGGGCACATGTGGAGTTGACTGTGCAGTTCCAAGGTCATTGTGTTGGCTTTATTTCCATCACTGTCATTTTCCTTATGTTTTAAATACTCACTTTAATATTCCTTGAAAGTTAGCATGTGATGAATTATTTCAGCTTTTCCTTTCTAAATGATCTTCAATACATCTTTGAAGGGTATCTTTGATAGATAAAGTGTCTAGGTGGATTTTTTTTCCAACTCTTCAAAGACTGTGCTTCACATCTTTCTTGCATAGCAACCCAAAGAAATCAGCTCTCATTCTTATTACAAATTCAATGTGATATTTTTTCTATCTTTTTCAAAGACTCCCCTTTTAGTGTTAGTTTGAAGCAATATGAGTATGTTCTGCATTGTGTAATTTTATTACTGCTTCCTGTACTTAAAGTTCATTCAAGTTCCTGTTTATGTAGACCCACCTTATAGTAATGTTTGGTGACTGTGGACTATTCCATCTTCAGATAGTCTTCTCTGTCTCCTTTCTTTTCCCAGGCTCCTTATTCTATATATTTAGTTGTTTCCCAACAGTATACCGGTGACTTTGTTGCTGTTGTTTGTGTCTTTGTAAGTATGTATATTTCATTGAGAGTCAACTCTGTCAGTGTCTGCAATATACCAATTCTAATTCTGAAACTGTCTTCTACTGACTTCCCTCTGTATCATTTTCATCTCAAATTTTGAAAATTTCATTTCTAGATTGTTGCCTTGGGACAGTTTTTCATATCCGTGTCTCAAAAGAACTTATGTAATATATGCTTTACAGATAGAATATGAGAGACACACTAGTTTTAAATGCTGTTATTTTGTTCACACCAAGTACTTTTGCTTCTTTTGCTTCTGTTTTTGAAGACAGGTTTTCTTTGTGCAAGAGTTCTGGCAGCACTGGAATGAGCTTTACAGACCATGCTGACCTCAAACTCACAGATATCTGCTACCTCTCTGTCCCGAGTACTGAAATTAAAAGTGTGAACCACCATCAGTCGGCCAGATATCTTTCATTTTTAATAGCTGACAATGGTAGCTAATTGTACTTTGATAATTTCTCATTATGGCTTTATTCTTCAACATAGGTTTGAAATATGTTTTGGTATGCTGTTAATTTAAAAATAATTTGATTGCCTCATTATGGTTAGATAAGAAAGATAAGCATTTAGCCTCTTAATAATTACTTCATGAAGAAAGCCCATCTGTAAATCCAAAACCGAGGCTCACGACTTGTATCTTCACTCTTGCTGTGGGAATAGGTATTCTTCTCAGTACACTGCATTTCCCTTCACCTGGATTTTTTTCATCTCAGGTACTTTCTGATGAGAAAAGGTTAATCTGTGCTTGGATAAATAAGCCCCCAAAGAATCTGCAAATGTCCAGAGTTCTCTTGTCTACTCCCTCTCCTCTCACACTGTACTTTAAATTCTCTCTTCTAAGTCTTTCAGGAATTCCCAAATTACTTCTTACTTCAGGCAGATGACTGAGCCATCCCTTCTTCCATGAACTGGGCTAAACAGCTTAGATGCCTTGTTGCTTATGTACAATCTATGAGGAATCACTGTTGTTTGCTATATACACAATGATTTAGGAACCATTGTTTCACTTCCTGGCCCTATTAGCTAGTTGTTTTAGAACGAAGAATAAATCCAGTTAATAAATATAGTTGCATTTTTGATGGAAGCAAAACTTAAATAAAACTTTTAAAATATAGTAGAACTATACTGCATAAGTCATTTTTTAAACTTTTTTTGTTTTTTTGAGACAGGGTTTCTCTGTGTAGCCTTGGAGCCTGTCCTGGAGCTCACTCTGTAGAACAGGCTGGCCTCAAACTCACAGAGATCCACCTTCCTCAACCTCCCGAGTTTTGGAATTAAAGGCAAGTGTCACCACTGCCCAGCTATATAAGTCATTTTTAAAACCTATTTTCCACCTCATAAAATGTGTTTAAAAGTTGGGGAGATGATTCAGTGAATAAGGACCTGAATTCAGATACCAGTACCCACATAAAAGCTCGGCATGGCAGCACATATCCGTAACTCAATGGTGCCACGAGCCTCAGATGGAGATACATGGAATTCACTGGTCAAACTTCCTAGCTAAATGGATGTTATTGTAAAAGACCTACAAAGACTCATTTTGTAGATCAGTAGCCTCCAAATGCACTGACATGCACATGCATAAATATATGCATACACAGAATACTCACATGAATATTCCATGCCTATGTTCTCTCTCTCTCTCTCTCTCATTCTCTCTCTCTCTCTCTCTCTCTCTCTCTCTCTCTCAAACACACACACACACACACACACACACACACACACACACACACACACAATCATTCATAAAAGATTATCCAGGTTTCATGTAGTCATTTTTGTAAAAAGATGATTCATAAAATAAATTATTCTTTTATTCCTTCAAAAAAGAAGATACATTGTTCTTTACAAAGCTTAGTCTAGCAATGTATACCTGATGTAGAAATTTTAAAGAGATATTTAACAGGTGATGGTTGCATGACATAGAGAAGTCAAAACGAGTGATGTGGAAGTTTCCTCCCTGTTGACTAACTTTCATAATCCCAGAAGGAGTTACCTAGGCACCTGTGGGAGAAAAGTCATCAATGGTCTTGTCCCACTATTAACAACCTGCCAAGCAAGATGTACTCACTTGTGAAATGGTGGCATCGCTGTTAAGTGGACAACCAGCAGCTCCGTAATTAGACTTCAAGAACTCTCCACAGGGACAAGGTATGCCTGCTACTGTAAATATGGAAAATCCAGAGCTAAGAATGTCTTTGGTCCTAGGGGAAGGGAAGGTGCTGACTACTTTAGCTTAGCTAAACTGATAAACTGCCTTATAATGTCTGTTTTTGTGCTCAGACAAATGGTGATTTTAGCCTTAATGGGAAAAGCTTCTCTTTCCAGGGAATAATGGTAAATACAGGGACTCACGACTGTGCAAGTATTAAGACTAAGTAAGGAATGAGTTCTGAACCCTAAACATGAAAGCCATTTATGCCATCCCTCCTTAATTTCAGTTCACTTATTGTGGAATGGGCCAAAGAGTACAAAAGCCAGAAGATGGGAAAAAAAACTGTAAAATTCTCTCTCCTGGACAAGATACAGCAATTGCAACTGTGAATACATAGTAATTGTAGTACTTAAACTGGGTCTGCACAAGAGTGAGTCAGTCAGTCATAAATGGAACGTGGACACAAACAATGTCATAGCTCAGTCAATCAGTTATAGAATTCAGGGCTGATGCTGTAGGAATCAAAGACTCACTAGCTGCCAAGAGAAACATGGGAAAGAGCAGGCTGTCTTTCCTGATCTCTTTTTAGGAAAAGAGAGAACCGATATTTTCAATTGTGTACACACCAGTACCTCTCCCAATCTCCAACTGACATTTCAAAATCAATAGTCACATAGGTGCCCTGGACCAAGTAAATGCCTCACAATATAAACCCAAAAGTCATGATTCTGAGGAAAGGACGGGTGTTTGAGGGGAGTTTTTAATAGGGATGAGAGGGAGATGGGGTGGGCACGGGAAAGAACAGTGAGAACACATTTTAACCATTTAACTTCCTCTCTTGTTTCTCTCTTGCCTTTAATCAAGCCAAAGCTGTGTCATAGGTGTTTTGGTTTATCTTCCCCTTCATTCTTATGTGATGTGAAGTGATCTCATGTGAGCATACTTTATAGTTTGAAGGAAGAATTAAAAGCACTGTATTATAGTACTGCTCAGCAAGCATTTAAAAAATAAAATATAATTGATCCTAAAAGCCCATTAAGTGTAGCCGCTAAAAAAAAAAATCTGACAGAGATGTAATTAATTCAAGGCAACTACCCTGGTTCCCTTCTCTATCCTCAGCCTGACTGTACCACATAGAAGTGCTGCTATTCTGTGGTCTAGTGTATTCTAATCATGGCCAGCTCTTTCTTTTTTGTTATATTCTGCACTAAGTAACTTTATTATCTGATTCTTTTTTAAAAAAATTTCAGCGATTGATGTATTAATTAGGTTTTAGCTAGTTTTTTTTCCTTTATTTTTTTATCAAAAAGAGAGGGAGAGAAGGAGGGAGAGAGACATGAAAGGAGGTGACAGGTAGGTGGAACAAAATAGAAAATGCCTCATTCCACAGCACTCAAGCATACTATAAAGAAACCTCATTGTTTAATACAGCATAAAAACATACCTTACTAAAAGCACCTAGCTAGAAATGATCTTTTCATTGATTAAGCTTTTTTCCCTGAAACTTACTACATGAATTGTCATCCAAATGTGCTAGATTCAGAGCTTCTGTTTGAATCACCACTTGGGAGAGAGTTGCTAACAGTCTTGATAATGATCCCTCTTGCAGATACCTCATTATAGGGTGTTTGGATTATCTAGCCTCTAATGCACTTTGCAATCTTGAGATTTTTAAAAGACTGTGTGATTGCTTCCTATGTATATAAACCACAGAGAATGTTTTGTTGTGCTGTTCAGTTCACGGTCGAAGCTTTTAAATGCTGAGTTGTGTGCATTCCATGCAAGCGGATTTATATGCAAATTTTGCAATAGACATAGCCAGCTTGTATTTATTGACTTGATGACTATTATTTATATGGAATTTTTGAAAATAATAATTACCATATTATTGAAAGAATTTCAATGTGAAGGCCATTCAGATTCAGAATCATTTATCTGTGGATATGTTTTTCCCCAGAGTCTAAGAAATGCTTGTTTGAAAGCTTAACAAAATATTGGAAATATGTCTCCCCTTAAATTTACTTTCCAAATATAAAAATGGTGCATACCCCTGGCTTTTCTTATCTTGGTTAACATTCCAGCAACACTGCAGTATTTGGGCACACTGTAGTTATTTATGTGCTTTCTAGATCTTCTTTCACTAACATCATATTTTTCTTCCTTTGTTATTTTCGGCCCTGTGGCATAGCTCAGTCAATCAATTATTGCATTCAGGGCTGATGCAGTGGGATTCAAAGACCCACTAGCCACAAAGAGAAACAATGGCAGAGCAAGCTGTCACTAGACCAACTGATCAATTCGTTATTGAATTGTTTTTAAATGTATGTCAATTCAAGAACAGAGCTCAGAAATATATGCTGGAAGTTTGGAGGGAAGGGGGATGTGTGAATTCAGAGCACTCTGTTCCTGGCAGTACAGAGCTGACCTTGCATTTAAAGAGAGAGGTTGGAGGTAAAGCTATATGAGAGTGTCAGCAGTATGACTAAGTGCTGATTATAGAGGCTGTTTAATACCTTCGCTAAGGCTGAACAATAGCCAGAGACCTAGAGATGAGAATACATGACTTACCCTGGATTGATTCTTTTATGTTTCTGTTCCTGCAAGCTGATAAAAACTGTTTGCAGAACAAACAAGCACCCTGCCTTTCTTTCCCTCTAATATGAAAAACTGTCACTGCTTAGAGCTTTGCTATGAAAGCATTCATGTCCACCAGAATGCTTTATTTTTTTTTAACTTTTATGATTTAAAATGAGAGGCAGGGAGGGAGAGAGGGGGGTTAAGCAAAAACAGAAACTCTTTCAAAACCTTTTGTTTTGCTTGATATTTTAACTCAATTAATAAACTCATTTCTGGTAGAGAAGCAATTAGTGTGGCAGCAAAAATAAAATGTATTTTAAAGCAACAGAGACCTGGCTGAAATTCATACAATGTTGGGTGAAAATACTCAGGACAGCAGATGGGAGGAAGCTTATACATAACCTAGAGTATAAGCTTTGTATCTATCTTTGTCCTTTTTGAAAGTTTTGCTTTTATTTTTTATTTGTGTATGTGACTCTGACGCTCTCTCTTTCTCTCTCTCTCTCTCTCTGTGTGTGTGTGTGTGTGTGTATGCACACACATACATGTCACATGTGTGGATTTCTTTGGAATCCCTAAGAGGGTGCCAGATCTCTTGAAGTTGGAGTTGCATGCTACCCACTGGGAGGCTGGCAATCAAACTCTAAGAGGAATTGAGAACGTTCTTAACTATTGAAACATCTCTCTAGGACCCATCATTGATATTTTTATGTTATTATTTCTATTGTATATGAAATCTATTTCTAGATTTCTATATGGAATCAGAATTCCATAAGAGTAGCACATTGCATATGAAACTGAAATTACCGCTTTTAAGGATAATATGCATCAAAAGAGAGCAGGCTACATTTGCTATCTTCTGTATCACTCTATTACTGTAACAATTCATGGTAGGTACCTTTCTCAGTTAAGGAAAATGTGTATTGGAATTATTAATAGCTCCAGTGACTGCAAATAACATATCAAGCATCTACAAAATTTGTGCTTCATATGAAAAGCAAAGGAATTACTACAGTCAAACAGAAGAAACTTAGATGTGATTATAATTCTTGCTGTTCTCACCCAAAGGAACTAGAATCTTGGCTTTCTTGATCCTTACTTTTCGTTTATTCTTGTCAAGTTTAGCGTATGTCCCAACAGTTGGTAATGCATTTAATGTTTGAGCTCTTTGCCATTTATGTCAGTGGCCCTAAAGGTGTACATTAAAACACTGGGTCTTCTCTCTACTTTATATGCCTGCGAGTCTCTCATCTCAGCATCTACAGATATGCCATTTCTTTTCTCTACTGTATAGAGCTTACTACATATTACTGTAAATTAAATGTATCCATTCCCTGTTGATCACATGACTTTAGGGGTTTTGCTTTGCTTTGCCAATCCAAGAGTCCATGGACATGGTCAAACACATCTTCTGATTGTGGCTTTGACATTTTCTCCAGTGACATACCTGGGCTGGAGTATAGAGCACAACACAGGTGTATCATGCCCTGTCCTCCACAGTGTTAGCCTACTCACTAAAGTGATTGCTCTCCTTTACATTCTTGTTAGGGACATTTTCACTGCCTCATTTTTTTCGCTAGGTGTTGTGTTTCTCCACTTACAACTTTGTTAGCACTCTTATGAAGTTACAGCTTTTGTGTTCAATTTTCCATTTCCCTGTTAAATACTTTTCGTGTTCTTTGGGGAAGACTTTAGTGTCCTTATTTAATGCGCATACCACTTCCTCTAACAGCCCACGTGCATTTCTCTTCCTCCATCATATTCAAAAAATCTTCCATTTTACATATGACATTTCCTTCATCTAAAAGGCCCTTTCTAATCAAAATTGCTGCCTTTTAAAATGACAACTGAATGTTAATTTCTATTGAGTATTATTTTCTCTATCTCTGCTTCCAAAAATAAATCTCATGTAAGTGGTCTAGTAACTTTTTTGTGAAGAAAAAAAAAGACATTTAAACAAAATAAGATGATAAAACTTTAGAAACATCCTCAATGAGTTCCTAACTGTAATGCTTAATACATAAAAGTTAGACATATGCATTATGCCCAAACATAATATCTACAATATTCCAATTCTTTATTTGTGTCCAGGTGGTATATAAAATGTGACAGAAGCACTCAGTACAGAGACACAAATGTTGAATTTTACTTCATTAATAATTTCTTGTACTCAAAAGAGAATATTGAGCCATTAGCATAAGGTTAATAGTTAAGATGGAGAATTTTTTTAAAAAATTACAGATGTAATTAAACACATATATGATTGATGATAAAAAGAAAAGGGCTCCCAAGGTCTAAATGAGGAGCAGAAGGAGGGAGAACATGAACAAGAAAGGCAGGACCGTGAGGAGTGCGATCACCCACTGATACAAGGGGACTGATCTAATGAGAGCTCACCAAGGCCAATTGGACTGGGATTGAACGAGCACGTGATCCAACCAGATTCTCTGAATATGGCCGGATTCTCTGAATGTGGCTGGCACGGGGTCTTTCTGAAAAGCCATTGACAATGACACTGGGACTTGTTTCCTCTGCATATACTGGATTTTGGGGATCCAGTCTGTTTGGATGCTCACCTTCCTGGACCTGGAGGAAGTGGGGAGGAACTTGAACTTCCCACAGGGCAGGAAACCCTGACTGCTCTTAGGGATGGAGAGGGAGGAGGAGAGGGAGTGGGGGGAGTGGGAGGGTGTTGGGAGTAGGGGCGGAAATGGAATAAACTTTTATAAATAAAAAAAAGAAAAAAAAGAAAAGAAAAGAAAAAAGAAAAACAGTAAAAAAAAAGAAAAAGAAAAGTGAATCAGAAATGGACTAGAGATTTTTAGAGACCCTTTTAACAAATGCAATAATTGGAGGGCAAATTAGTACAAAAATTTAGACATTGCTGTCATGCTGGCAAGAATGTAGAACAAGTGAGGTTCTTGTATACTATCAGTGGAGACAAAATATGAACGATTGTAAAAAACTGGCAACCTTTGAACAAGTGCAGTGTACATCTAACCAGTTCCCTGACAGTTGAAAGCGTGGGCATTTATTTGACGTAATAAAATCATAGTTCTGTAGAGGAAATTACATTAATGTTCATAGAAGTTTTATGTGTAATATCCAGAAAGTAAGAAATGTCCAGATGTATATCCACAGATATAAGCACTAAAAATCATGAGACATCCATACAAATTACATGCAATAGCACAATGCAAATAATAGTAATACATCCAATTATGTAAATGAACATTAATATGCTAAGTGACAGAAGTCAAACAAAAGGAGGCATGTGAAATATTTCATGAACATAAACTTCTAGAAAACACCAACTAAGTTAGCATCAAGATAGTTGCTGCTTTGGAGGAAAATCCTTGAAGGATAGAAAGGATGGGAGACCTTAAGAGGATAAAGAAAACATTTAATTGTGAATTATAATGATAATACAAACTTTACATGAGTGACAATTTGTTTAAAGATTATTTTTAATTAATTGACTTATAATTTTAAATTTAATTTTACATTTCAACATCAGAACTCCCTCCCACTACTCCTCTAGCCTCTCCTTGTCTCCCACACAGATGACCTTCCATCCACTCCTCCCAACAGGTAAGAGTTCCTTTGGGGAGTCAACAAAGTCTGGCACATAAATTTGGGAACTTACCAAGCCTTTCTCCCCTGCTCTAAGACTGAGCATGGCATTTCACCACAGGCAATGGGCTCCAACAAGCTAGCTCATGCACCGGGATTAGATCCTAGTCCTACTGCCAGGGACCCCTCAGATAATCTGAATTTCACCACTGTCTCCCTCATATTGAAGACCTAGTTGATCCCATGGAGGTTCCACAACCGTTAGTCTACAGTTCATGCTTTTCCATGAGCTCGGTTCAATTGTCTCTGTAGATTTCTCCACTATGATCTCCTTTGACTGGATTCCTGAAGCTTGGCCTGTTGCTTGGTTGTGGATCTCCGCATCTGCTTCCATCAGTTATGTAGATGAAGGCTTTATGATGACAGTTAGGACTCTAAACAATCTGATTACAAGAAAAGACCAGTCAGTTCACCCTCTCTGCTACTGCTAGCTTTCTTAGCTGGGGTCGTCCCCATGGATTTGTGGGAATTTCCTTAGTACCATGCTTCTCACTAAACCTATAGTGGATCTCTCTATCAAGATATCTCTTTTATTGTTCTCTCACTCTATCCCTCAGCCCTTTGATGAAACCATTCCCTCAGGTTCTCATCCCTCTTGCCCTCCCATTTACTGCTCCTCCTCACCCCCAGTTTACCTAGGAGATCTCATCTAATTCCCCTTCCTAGGAGGATTGATTTGTCACTCTTAGAGTCCTCCTTGTTACTTAGCTTCTCTTGAGCTGTGGATTGTAGTGTGGTTATCATTTGCTTTATGAATTATGAATAAGTCCATATCATGTTTGATTTTCTGAGACTGGGTCAAATCATTCTGAGATTTTACCTCATTCTGAGATTTTCTGACACTGGGTTACCTCATTTTGAGTTTCTTTCAGCATTTGGTACCAATTAAAAACTGCAGTCAGAAAGAAAAGGAAGTGAAAGATTTCCAAGTGATAGAGTGAAAAGGGGAAACCTTTTTACTTGGTAAGGACTTCACTTAGTTACTTTCCTATTACTGTTACAAAACACCATGACAAAGACAACATTTCAAAAAAATCATTTGAAATGGCTTACTTTTTAAGAATGTTAGGGTCCATAAAGCCAGAGTGAAGGTATGGCTTGATTGATAAGAGAATGAGAGAGAGAGAGAGAAGAAGAAGAAGAAGAAGAAGAAGAAGAAGAAGAAGAAGAAGAAGAAGAAGAAGAAGAAGAAGAAGAAGAAGAAGAAGCAGAAGAAGAAGCAGAAGAAGAAGAAGAAGAAGAAAAAGAAGAAATAATGTTGTCTTCTATTGAAATCTCAAACCCTGCCCCCAGTGACATGCCAGTTCCAATAAGACCCGACCTCCAAAACATCTCTAAATAGTTTTAACAACTAGGGTTCTAAATATTCAAACACATGAGCTCATTCAGACCGCCATAAGCATCAATCAAGTAGCAATAGAGAGAGAGATGAAAAATTGACTATTAAACCATAACCAGTCATCAAAATGTAGGGACTAGATTAATTGTACATAGCACTGTTAATATACATGTATAACTCAACTTGAACAAAATTAATATTAAATACTTCTGTTCCTTAAGGTAAAGTAAGGAAATAAAGCAAGAGGAAATGAAACAGGAGAAATAACTACAATGCAATTCACTCATCTGACTGACTCTGTATCTTGAATGTATAAAGATTCCTATAAACCAGCAATTAGAGGATGAGTAAGTTTAAATAAGCACCTAATTTGGGAAAATGTTTCACAAAGTACATCATATAAATGGCCAGAATACATGCAAATATGTTTGACATTATTGTTTTTAAGGAATTGCATATCAAAGCTATTGTAAGTATTTTAAGCATTAGAATGGTGAAATATTATTATCTATATAAAGTTTAATACTGGAGAGGATATGGGTTATTTATAAAACACTATTTTTGTAGAAATGTTAAATGAAACAAGAGTGGAAATTGTTAGACAGTTCTTAACAAAGCTAAAGAAACAGCGACCATAGGAACCAGTCCCATCAGTGTCGCTGCATCAGAAGAACTGTTAATCAAATCTGAGCAAATAAAATTTAACACAGCAACAATTAGGCACAACAAGAGTTTAGCATTTATAGCAGTAGAGAGAAATTTAAGAAACACTGCCAGAGGGGTGAGGAAATGGATTAGTTGGTAATATGCTTGATGTTCAAGCATGAAAAATGCTATTTGACCTCCTGAACCATGATTTGATTGATGTTTGTTTCTTTATTTTTTCAGTTTTATATGTGCTTTGTTATTTTCCCCTTTTATTTAAAATAGATCCACTTTTCATGCAATATTTGCTGATAATAGTGTCACCTCCCTTTACTCCCCCCAGTTGTCTCCCACATACCCTCCCATCTGGATCCACTACCTTTATATTTCTCAGTAGTAAAGAACAGGCTTCTAAGAGACAATAAAACATCATGACAAAATAAAATAAACGAAGAAACAAAAAACTTCACAATGAAGTTTGACCAGGACAGCCAACAGAGAGAAAAAGAGCACAAAGAAAAAGTCCAGGAATCAGAGACCCACTCTTTCATAGCCTCAAGAATCTGTGAAATACTAGACTGAAGCCTATAATGTACTTGCAGTGGACCTGGTGCAGGCCCTGTGCTTGCTGCTTCAGTCTCTGAGTTCATATGAGCACTGCACAGTTGACTTAGAGGGTCTTGTTCTCCTAGTGTCCTCCACCCTTTGGCTTTTACACTCAGCCTCATCTGCGTTCTCTGAGCTCTGAGGGTAGGTTTGACGGAGACATTTCATTTAGAGCTGAGTGTTCCAAAATCTCTCTCTAATCAATGTCTGACTGTAGGTCTGTATTTGTTTATATCTGCTGCAAGAGGATGCTTCTCTGACGATGACTGAATTCTGCACCGATCTTTGAGTATAGCAAAAAATCCATGAGGTTCCTTTGGCCAAAACTCACTTGGATGTAGCTCAGTCCTATGCTGGGACCTTCATCATTTGGAAACATCATTAGGATTGCCTTCATTATTTCTGGAACTTTTCACTGTACAATGTTTCTATTCTGCCCCTCAAATGCCCCTCAATCCTGGCTGTCTTTCTCTGTATTCACTCCCTCAACCCCTTTTTCCTATCCCTCCCCATACTATCTTCATGTTCCTGTCCCTCCTATCCCCAGTCCACCCATAAAATCTATTATACTTCCCTCTTCCAGGGAGATCATTGTGTCTCCCCTAAACTCTTTCTCTATACCTAACCCTTCATGGTCATGGATTATAACTTGGTTATCATTTGTTTAATTGCTCTTATCCACATATAAGTAAAATCATGTCATATTTATTGTTCTGGGTCTTGGTTATCTCCTGGATATTTTTTTCTAGTTCCAACAATTTGCATGCAATTTCATGATGTCGATTTTATTTTATCAGTTTGAGTAATTGTGCAAATGCACCCATTTTATTTACCCAGTCATTATTGGGGAACCTCTAGCATGTGTCAATGTCTGACTATTCTGAACAGAGCAGCATTGAACATGATTGAGCAAGTGTCCTTGTGGTAGAAAGAAGCATCCTTTGGGTACAGTCCCAAGAGTGGTATTTCTGACTTTGGATGTAAAGCAATTCCCATCTTTCTGAAGAACTGCCATATCATTTTTTACTAGTGACTGCACAAGTTAGTTAGCACTTCCACTAGCAATGGATGAGTGTTCCTCTTAATCCACATCCTGGTCAGCATAAGCTATGAATCTTGTATTATCAATCCTATGCATTCTGACAAGTATAAGACAGAACCTTGATAATTTTGATAAGTATTTCCTTCACAGCTAAATATGTTGACCATTTCTTTATATGTTTCTCGGCCATTTGAAAATCCCTTCTTTTGACAATTCTCTGCTTTAATATGCAACCTATTTTTAAAAATTAGATTATTTGGGTTTTGGACATCTAGTTTCTTGAGTTCTTTATATATTTTGAATATTAGTCCTTTACTAAATGTGAAGGTTTTAAAAATCTTTTTCTCATTCTGCAGCTGCTACTTTGTCAAATTGATGGTGTACATTGCCTTACAGATGTTTTTCAGTTTTATGAAGTCCCATTTATTAAATTTTGATCTTAGTGCCTGTGTTATTAGTATTTTGTTCACAAGTCTTATGTAGCAGTGTGCTCAAGGCTATTTCCTCCTTTCCCTTCTTCAAGCTTATGTGTGCCTGATTTTATGCTAAGGTCTTGATCCTCTTGACTTGAGTTTTGTGTCAGGTGAATGGTATTTGCCTTCTGTTTGCACTCCTTTACATGCAGATATCCAGTTTCACCAGCGCCATTTGTTGAAGGTGTGTTCTTCTTTACAGGATGCATTTCTGGCCTCTTTATCAAAAATTAGGTTCCCAAAGGTGTGTGGATTTATGTCTGGGTCTTCAATTTGATTCCATTGATCAATAAGTCAGTTTTTACGCTAATATTTTGTTTTTATTACCGTAGCTTTGCAGTATGGTTTAAAATCAGGCACGGTAAGACTTCCACCAGCTCCTTTACTGCTTAACCCATGTTTGGTACAAGGGCATACTTTCAATCCAAACCTCGCGAAAGAGAGACGAGAGGACCCTGGCAGCTCACTGACCAGCCTGAGCTTCAGCTTCAGTCATAGATCCTGGCAAAGTGCTAAAGTAGGTGATAGAGTAAGGCATCCAAGACATCACACATGTGAATTCCCACAGGCTTTCTTCACGCCCCCCAAGAATATGGAAAAACACGGATATGGAGCAGCCCTAGGGATCGCTATGGCTGAGACAGAGAATCCCAGGAAGAAGGGTACTTCAGAAGAATTCTCAGTGTGTATTCTCAGTGTGTATGGTTGAGGCATATAGCAATGCTGCATTTATCTAATTTGCTGAGAAAACACAGCTCTGCGTTTTGCCTCCACCATACACAGTGAGACTTCTAAAGTAATTTGCTGAGAATTCTCTTCATGGAGTTTACCTACAGTCTCTGTTTAAGACAGCTGCACAAAGAGAGACTCCTTGGTGCAGCTCTCAGTTGGGTATACCTCCTAGCACAGCTGTTGGCCACTGCTGCTGACTTTCAATCAAGGTAAGAATCAAGGTTGGAAAACCAGGAAGTTATGAGTGTTGTACAGGCCAGAAGCTGGAGAAGTCCACAGACCAGAAAGTCACAGAGACAGAGTAGGAGCCACTAGGTGATACCTTTCTCCAGCAAAGAGTCTGTGGTGCCCTCTGTAGACAAAACTGCCTCCTGCACATTGACAGGGCATTTTAAATGCCTATTTGTGTTTGATACTGAGAGGACTACAAATCAATAGTTAGCACACAATCCAAGTTATTTTATTTATATAAGAAAATAAAATGTATGTTCATGGAGCTGCTTCCCACAGAGATTGTCAGTGAAACTTAACTTATAAGCAAAGAGCAGCCGTGGGGAGTGAAAGAAACATGACAAACCGTATTCCATGATGCCACTTGCTTGAGTAGCAGAGCCAGCAAAATCATTCTTTGGAGCAAGATATCTGAATAATGGCTTAGTTTTGTGAAGGAATGTGCACAATTAAAAAAGCAGAAGAAAAACTGTTTAAGATAGCACCAGAATCCACTATGCTAATGGGATATAGGTAAATACCTATGACCATTTGCAAAAACTCATCAAGTATTTCACAAGAGATGATTCATGCACTCTATTCGCAAATTAGGTAGCAGTCTAAAACCAAAATCAGCTAGCTTGGAGTTCAGTGGGAGAGTGCTTGCACACAGTTCAGACATGAGCCCGGCTTCAATGCTCAGTAGTCTTCTTCTAGGAGATCTAAGTTAATCCCATCACCCATGCCCTGCATCTTACAACTGCCTGTAATATAGCTAAGTGGGCATCCCAAACTTCTGTTCTCTGAGAGCATCTATACCCAGAGCTCTTACACACTCCCTACACACACACACACACACACACACACACAATTGAAAAAAATTAAAAGGCAAAATAAGTAGAAATTTTTTGCTTATGCTTGCTGAAAAATACTGAAATTTTCTTCCATAAAGAAATTTAATGTGGCTTTACTTTAGTATCAGGTCACACAGCTTCCTAAGACAAATGCAAGAGGAACTGTTCTGTTATTAAAAATTCAGGATGATCAAAAATTTTCATTATAGTCCAAACCCATTGCTGTGCTTATTTGCTAATCCTACTGGCTGTTGTATCACCAGGAACAAAGGCCATGAGAATATACTTAAGTAATTATTATTTCTGTTGAAAGATTTATGCTTTAGTCATTGAACAATAGACAGAAACAAGAGTTGCTGAAAAATACAAATTATTTTAAGAGATAAAACAAAGCATGTACTTTCCATATTTCATTTCCATGCTTTTCTTTCTTTCTTATGTACATTTTTTGTTATGCCAGATACATTAAAATGATCCAGGAAAGGTTATCGACTTATTGTGACCTACATAACACACTGTTGCCAAGGGGAATAAAAATAAGTTTAATTTATTTGAAAGTCTTGTCAAAAAAGAGGGTTTTAAAAAGTATTTTGTTTATAGTTTTAAATAATTATATAGTTAATATACTGGAGATAGAGTCAGCACAATTTTTACAACATATGATATTGCCATTTGAATTGGAAGAATGTATCCAGCATACATTTGTAGAAGACAATTCAAAACAACTGCTGAAGTCATTTACTGCATTCGGTTCAGTGTATTGATGTGCAAATAGCTAGTGCATCCTTTTCTATGGCAGTGTGAACAAAGTAGACATAAGATATACACTGTAAGTAACAAAAACTGATACAGTTCTGATTTTCTCTTTAAAAATCACTTGTTGGAACAAAATGTCAGGTATCTTGTGTTCTCTATCTTCAGAGAACTATGAGTTCATGATATGAATTATTGTAGCATATGGTGAAGATTTTATCAGAGTCTCACATCAATCAACTTATACATGCCCTCTTATAACCACAGACGCTGTGTTTGAAAAACGTACAACTGTAATCAAGGACACACATACGTAGTACCAACAGTAGCCTCATGTTACAACAAGAATAGACCAATATCAGCTGCCTGCCAGAAAAATAAAGTCCAGTGTATATAAAGAGTATTTCCATATCTCATTGCTTTTTTGTCTTTCTTGCTTTCAATATCAACGTATTGAAATTGAATTCAGTATTTTTGAGTCCTGTGAAAAGAATGAGAATTATTTAAGAATATCAGAATGGGGGTTTTACACAAAACATTGATTGAAGTCAAGATTCCCCTTTTCATGTTCAAGATATGAACCGACTAAAAAGTTATTCTGTGAAAAAGAATATCCACTTGCAAATATCACCTGCAGATATCCACCTGCAGATATCCACCTGCAGATATACACCTGCAGATATCCACCTGCAGATATATACCTGCAGCTATCCACCTGTAGCTATCCTCCTACAGATATCCACCTGCAGATATCCACCTGCAGATATATACCTGCAGCTATCCACCTGTAGCTATCCTCCTACAGATATCCACCTGCAGATATACACCTGCAGATATACACCTGCAGATATATACCTGCAGCTATCCACCTGTAGCTATCCTCCTACAGATACCCACCTGCAGATATCCACCTGCAGATATATACCTGCAGCTATCCACCTGTAGCTATCCTCCTACAGATATACACCTGCAGATATACACCTGCAGGTATCTGCCTGCATGTTTTTATATTGTTATGTGGTTTTCTAGTGTTTTGCATCTATTCTTAATTTAAAATGATACAAAATCTTTATGTTTATTTATATTAAATTTAGTTCTTTCAAGATTAACTTACACTTTCAAAAATAGTTTACTTGTAAGATATAATGGTAGTTTGTAGTAAAAAGTTTCTACAAAAACTTCTGTATATGAGACTACATACTGATGATCTTTGTAGTATACTTCATATCATATTTCTGCTTTAGGGATGTCCAAGTATGCATTCAGAACTTGAAATATTTTACTAATATTACAGGGAAATAAATAAGGCAATTCCAAATAATATTAAAATATTATTATGGTACTAATGAGACTGAATATTTTTTAATTTATGTTAGCCCATTGTGAAACAATCTATGCCACACTTATTTATTACATAGTATACATTTTAATATTGTTATCTTGGTTTAATTTTTCAAGGAAGTATAGAATTAAATGGAATTAATAAATGCAATACTAGAGGTTATGTAAGTAAAATTTCATGGATCATAATTCTTGTGTATTTAACCTTCCTGTAACCTATATAAAGTGAACTTTCTTCAAGTTGATTTCACTCTACTCACCAATCTAAAGATGAAACCATGAAAGCAATTTCTAAGCTGCTTTTTTTGACCAAAATTGTTATTTTTGTCACATCCATATATTTCTTCACTCACAGATCACAACATCCTTGAGCTGTATATTCCAAGACACTTGCGTATGTGTAATTTGAGTACCCTTATTAAATTTTGAAGTGTATGATGAAGCAAAACTGCCTAGCGCATCCATATGGCTCTCAGAAATGTGTACACTCTTTTCTAAAATTGATGCCACATATTCAGTTTAGTAAGGTCTTATACTGACACCCATCTTGCACGGCTTATTTTTTCTTTTCAGAATCTGAGATCTTCCTATCGATTGCACCTTTCACACAGGGGCTAGAGGGATGTTCATGGGTAAAGGTACTGGCATCCAAGCATGAGGACCTGGATTAGATTTTTAGAACCTTCACAGTAGACGATATCCAACTTGTGCTAACTGATCTCTTATCCACATGTATCATATCATGAATATACGACACACACAAGTACAAATTGTCTCTCTTTCACACACACAAACACAAATGAAAAAATATATAAAGTTCATGCTGCCAGTTTTAAAAAATTTACTACCATTTTTCTTTCTTTAAATTACCTGCAACGTTAAGAATATAAAATTTGCAGTTAAAACTTGTACTTCCTTTAGCATTTTCTAGTTACATCTTTAGCCTAAAAGTGCAAAATTACTTTATATAGTTAAATGTTTTGCTTTAAATGATCTCATGTATTTCAACATTTATTTTTATCTTGAAGGGTGCTTTAAAAAATGTAGAGTTATTCTGGGAGAATAGATGAAACCCAATAGGAGTTTGGTATTTCAATGCTTTTTTGCATGGATGTTTCTTCAGTTTTCATTCCCTTCACCTCTATCTTTGATTATTAAATTCTTCCTTATACTATTCCTGAGAAGGTATCCAACTCTAAGTAGGAATTTTATATATATATATATATATATATATATATATATATATATATATATATATACAATCATTTTATTTATGAATAATATAAAAGCAATAGTTGACCTAAATTATTGATTTTGAACAATATTGCAAATTGTGTTAGTCATAACCCAAACCTATAAACAGAATAAATACATCTTCATAACCTGTAAGAGCTTCTTTGTGCTCCTTTGATAAGCAGAATTCTTTCTACTGGACTGATCCCTTTACAACCACTTCTGATGGGCACACAATGAAAATAAACACCATCAAATAGCATATGAACATTTGTCTAGGTGATTCAACTAAAGCAATGAGTTCAAAATTTACAAATTAGGTTTGCTTATTCATATTATGCAGAAACGCACTTTGTGAGCATATATTACGTTATGTTTAAAATCTACTTCACTTTCAGTTTATTGATTAAATTAATATACATGTATTTGTGAATATATACATATATATTCATTTTTATTGATTTCTGGAAATTCTATGCTCAAAATGTGCAATCAATCTTAATCCAATCTTAAAATAACAGTGAACCAATTTTCAGAGGTGGTCATATAATTTTACATGGCTCTTAACATATGCACTCTCCAGGTATCTGTTTATATTGCCTCTCTTCTTGCTATACTAAGTCACTTAAATTTGACTCATTTTAATAAGTAGACAGCAGTATCTCATTTGCTTTTTAGTTGCATTTTCCTAAAAACTAATGACATTGAACATCTCTCCATGTGTTCTCTGGCCATTTATATAAATTTTGGGCAGAACCTGTCAAAATCATTTGCCCTTATATTTTGATGAGGCAGGTTTTTTGCATTGTCTTTGAGTTGTCAAAATCCCTAAAATATTCAGAATAATCTGTCATATACAAGAAATGCTTTCTCTGTAAAATATACTTGTATTTTCATTTTAAGGTAAGAGTATTTTAACTCTGAAAAGTCTAAATTACTTTCTCTTGTAATTAATGCTTATTTTCTTGAACCTTCTAAAAAGTGCTCAGCTATTCCAGGTAACCTAGATTTCTCTTTCTCGCTTTTCCTCCAGGAGTTTTCTATCTTAGGTGCTCCACTTAGCTTTGTGATCTGTTTTTAAGTAACTTTTCCGTGTGGTGAGATTGGAGGTTTCTGCTGTTCCCTTCTGAATACCCAGCTTTAGTGGGTTCCTTTTTCCTATTCATTGGCTTGGCATTTGTTTTGAGCAGGAATGGCTAATTTCTGTGACGACTTTTCACAGAGCCCTGTGCTTTCTCTCCCCTATATGGCTCTTCTTTTTCCAATAATTCGCCATCCTTGAAATTACGAAAACAATGCTTGAGTGGCAGTGACAGCGTTGTCAATTTCTGTCAAGCATAATGTTGAATATTTTGCTGGCTTTGTCATTAACCTATAAAAATATTCACTTAATATATTGGATTTTCATATATATATACATACATACATACATATACACATATATCACACACACACATGTGCACGTATATGTTTATGCTCTGTTCTTAAAGTCATGTTTTGCAATTTCACCAGAAACTTCTCAACATGAATTTATTAGTGCTTTCAGTATTTCATAATTTTCCTGCTGTGTTAAGTGATATTGTGAGACAAGCATTCACAAGATCATCTTGGAGAATCAATTGCTGGTCTAACTCAAAGACATAGCATATAGTTATACTAATGACTATAAGGCAAAAATATCAGTACAAAATCAAAGTAAATGATTCTTAGAATAAAATCTAGAGAAACCAGAAACACAATCTAAACCTCATCTCTTAATTTTGTCTCACAGGATGTATAGAATTCCAGCAGAACCATGTTATTTTTTCTGTTTTCCAAATATCTATGGTTTTTATTGGGAAGTTGTCAGGCAGGAATTCTCTGCCTGGTGTTTATCAGAATACTAGAGGTTAAGTTGGAGTCCTCTAGAATCAATACCACAAACAAGTTTGCCTCTCCAGAAATCATGCTTGTAAGTCAGTTTACCATGTTTACTGTTTTCTGTACACATACTTTGGAAATCTTTTCATTGCATAATTGTTCAAAATTCACGTATAAGAAAATGATGAGGTGTATGTAGGACTGATTTGTCATGAAACCATGTGAGTTCTAACAGTTTATTTTTCTAAAGATTTTAGCATTTTCTATGTTAACATTAATGTCACACATAGCAATTAATAATGATGCTTCTTCCATTGATAGCTGTAAAGCAGTTCATTACTTCAGTGTGCAGTGTTTCATTGACTGAGACCAAAGAATACTATTCACAAGTGGTAGTGAAAGCAAACATCCCTGCTGCCTTCATTCCATCTCTTCTTAATAAGGGATTCTATCTTCACCATTAAATTTGAGGTTTGTTATAGGATCTTTGTAACCGCTCTTTATCAGATTTAGGAAATGTATGTGCTTTTTTTATCTGTCAAAAGTCTCAAATGATGAGTATTAGATATTGTCAGAAGATATAATGTATCTAGTGAGTTGATTGTTTGCATATTATAATCTACCATCGTCAATGGATATGGTAAATGATACTGATTGAATTTTTAAAGTTGGGTGATGACTTTCCATTGCTTATATCACATTTTATTGTATTGCTGGATTAGTTTACTAATATTTTGCTGAAGATTGTTATAGTATATTTATAAAACTTATTAATATTTAACTTGTAAATTAAGCACAATAAGAGCTTAACAATAATAACCAAAATTTATATTGAGCTATTGAGCCAATATAGTGTAATAAATGTTATGAGAACTTGAAAGAAACTTATTAGTGCATATTTACCTAAGATAAGAGCAATATATATATGTATTTATTTACATTTTATAAGTACATACAATTTAAATATCAATTAATATATTTTCATCCAACTATTTCTGTATAGTTTTGTGCATACAGTATAGATTTCAATTTGTCCAGATCATCATATCCAGCAATTTCCAGGAAAATACATAAATCACATGTCTATGCCTTTGCATATAAGACCTAGTCCATGTAGTGTGCCTTTATAGAAGTCATCATCAACAAAACCAAAATTAAGAGACACTAACTATCACTGGTTATATCTTAATATTAACAGTCTCAATTCACCTATAAAAAGACACAGACTAACAGAATGAATATAAGAACAAGATCCATACTTCTGTTGCATCAAGAAACACACCTCAAATTCAAAGACAGACATCACAGCAGAGTAAAGGATTGGGGAAAGTTTTCCAATCAAATGGACCTAAGAAACAAGCTTGTGTAGCTATCCTAGTATCTAACAAAATCAACTCCAAACTAAAATTAATCTAAAGAGATGAAGATGAACATATCATAATTGTCACAGGAAAAATCCCTCAAGATGAAGTCTCAATTCTGAACATCTATGCCACAAATACAAGGGTACCCATGTTATAAGAGAGGGCCTGCTTGTTTGTCCTGGCCATTCAGCTATCTTAGCCCTGAAATAACCACACAGAAACTGTATTAATTAAATAACTGCTTGGCCTATTAGCTGCAACATCTTATTGGCTCTTACACCTTGATTTAGCCCATTACTATTAATCTATGTATCACCACGTGGCAGTGGTTTACCAGATAAAATTCTAACCTGTGTCTGTCTCATGTAGAAGATCCATGGCATATTTCTGCCTCACAGAATTCAGTTCTTTCTTCTCTGCCTTATCAAGAGCCCAAAAGCAGCTTCTTTATTAACCAATGAAAGCAACACAAAGACAGAAGGACCTTCAACACAACACCCATGTTTGTAAAAGAAGCATTACTAAAGCTCAAATCCTACACAATGATAGGGGGAGAGTTTAAGTTTAACACTCCACTCTCACCACTGGGAAGGACTACCCAGCAGAAACTTAACAGAAAAATAAAGGAACTAACAGAAGTTATGACTCAAATGGGATTAACAGACATATATAGAACATTCCACCCAAACACACACACACACACACACACACACACACACACACACAATCTTCTCAGCACCTCAAAGAACATTCTCAAAAACTGACCACTCGGTAACAAAGCAAACCTCAACAGGCACACACAAAAAAATATTAGAATAGTCCCCTGTGCCTTTGGACTACTGTGACTTAAAGTTAAAATTTAGCAACAAGACTAATTGCAGAAAGCCAACAAATATATGGAAATTGAACTAGACTCAACTGAATCAGCCCTGTAACAAAGGAACAAATTAATAAAGAAATTAAAATCTTCCTAGAATTCAATGAAAATTAATGCACAACATAACTCAACTTATGGGACACTTTGAAAGCAGTGCTAAGAAAAAGAAAGTTCATATCATTACATAAAGAACCTGAAGAAATCTCACACTAGCAACTTAACAGCACATCTGAAAACTAGACTTAAAAAAAACAACAATAACCAAACTCATACAGAAGAAGTAGACACCAGGAAATCATCACATTGAGAGCTAAAATCAATAAAATGGAAACAAATCTTGTACAAAAAAAAGGAACTTTCAGAGGAATCACAATCCCTGACTTCAACTTCTACTATACAGCTATAGTAATGAAAACAACTTGATATTGGCACAAAAACAGACAGGTGGACAAATGGAATCAAATCAAAGACCATGACATTAAGCCATACACTTGTGAACACCTGATTTTGGACAAAGAAGCTAAAATTATGCAATGGAAAAAAGAAAGCACCTTCAACAAATAGTGCTGGCATGACTGGATATAAACAGGCAGCAGAATGCAAACAGATCCATATCTATCCCTACGCACAAAACTTGAGATCAAATAGATCAAGACCTTAACATAAATCCAGCCACTCTGGACATTATAGAAGAGAAAGTGGGAAGCAGTCTTGAACACATGGGCACAGGAAACCACTTCCTAAATAGAACACCAGTAGCACAGACACTGAAAGTGACAATTAATAAATGGGACCACCTGAAACTGAGACGCTTCTGTAAGGCTAAGGATACAGTCAAGAAGACAAACTGACAACTAACAGAATGGGAAAAAATTTTCACCAACCCATATCTGATAGAGAACTGATCACTGAAATATACAAATAACTCAAGAAACTAGATATTAAAGTAGCAAATAATCCAGTTTAAAAGGGGGTACAGATCTAAACAGAGAGTTCTCAATAGAGGAATATTAAATTGCGGAATGGCACGTAAGTAACTGCACAAACCTTAACCTTCAGGGAAATGAAAATGAAAATGACTCTGAGATACCATCTTACACCAGTCAGAACTGCTAAGATCAAAACCACCAATGATAGCTTATACTGGAGAGGATGTGGAGTAAGGGGAACATGGGGACCTCCATTGCTGATGGGAGTGCAAACCTGTACAGCCACTTTGGAAATCAATATGGTGGTTTCTCAGAAAACTGGGAATCAGTCTACCTCAAAACCCAGAACTAGCACTCTTCAGTATATGTGCAAAGCATGTTATCCTGTTGTGCCCAAGTTTCTTGTCCGCAAATGAGTTCACGGAGCCATATTTTTGATGCAAATTACAAGAGGATTTTTAAATCAAACTCAATTTTGGACTGCACTTCCACCATGCCAACACAGTGGGTGAGGGAAGTGCAGCCCTGAACAGGAGAAAGGAGCAAACTTTTGAAGGGGAGATGCCATAGTCAGGGGAGTTCGAATCCTGTTATCTTGGGGTTGGGTGAGGAGTACATAGGTACTTTCAGATAAGGTAGTTTCTGAACCCATTGGTTAGTTTGGGGATGCAAAAACCTAACGTAGAGTCATAAATTACTGACAAGGTATCTTCCAGGATAGGATGCCTCCCAAGAACATCTGGACCTCGTTAAATTTAATGGCTCTACTCCCTGTCTTCTTAGTTGGCCACTTTTAGGGTATTTGTTTAAGTTTCTGCTATCACAGCAAATTTCTGGAACTGAGATCTGCTCTCCTCCACTTCATTATATGAATTAAAATGAAGGCCCTACTTTAAAATGGAGTTTGCAAAATCAGGTCCTCACAGACCCATACCACAAGGACATTTGCTCAAGTATTTTCATAGCAGTATTTTTTGTGATAGCCAGAACCTTCAACAAACCTAGATGCCCCTAAACTGATAAATAGATAAAGAAGATGTGGTACATTTAGACAATGAAGTACTAGTTGGGGTTAAAAAAAATGACACCTTGAAATTTGCTGGAAAATGGTTGGAACTAGAAAGTCCATCCTGAGTGATGACTCCCAGACACAGAAGTAAAAATGTGGCATGTACTCATTCATAAGTGGATATTAGAAAAAAAGCAAATAATACAATGCCAGAGAAGATAGGAAACAAGGAGAACCCTAAAAGAGACATGCATGGATCCACTGGAAGGGGAAGTAGTTAAGATCTCTTTAGTAAAGTGGAAATGTTGGGGGACAGAAAAGGATGGTATAGGGGTGGGGAGTGGAGAAGTGGAGCTGGGAGGAGAAAAAGAGGGACCTTGAAGTTCGACTTGTGTGAAGGACAGAGATGAGAGCAAGGAAAGATATATCTTTAAATAGAGGGATTAGTGACAAACCAGCCAATAGAGAAATTCCCAGAAATCCACAAGATTGACCCTAGCCAAGAAACTAAACAATATTGGAGAGGGTACCTAAAAACAACCTTCCCTTGTATTCAGATTGATGAGTATCTTAATTGTTATCATAGAGTCTTCATTCAGTAACTGATGGAAGCAGTTGGAGAGAGATCCAGCCATAGCGAGGGAGGAGAAATATAAGCAAAGGGGCTGAGACTATGATGGGGAAAGCCACAGAAAAGGAGACCCAAGTTAGCAGAAGCTCACTGATTCTGGACTGACCGTTGTGAAACCTGTGTAAGACCGAACTAGACCCTCTGAATGTGTGTGACAGTTTTGTGACACGGGCAATTTGTGGGGCTGCAAGCAGTGTAAACAATACTTATCCCTAGAGCTGATTAACGGAGGGATGCCTTGTTCAGTGTAGATACAGTGGAGCGGGTCTTCGTCCTGTCCCAAGTGATGTGACAGACTTTGTTGATTTCCCCATGGAAGGCTTCACCCTCTCTGAGGAATCCATGAAGGTGGGGTGGGGAGAAGATGAGGGAGCGGGCAGAAGAAGAGGGAAGTGAGATTGGTATGTAAAATAAGACTTTTAAAAATATAATTAAGAAGATCTTAACAAATATAATGACCTATATTTTTTAATGTGGGGAAGCATAATTTCTGTAGCACTTGTGAATAAATAATTGATAGCTATGTGAATGTTTGATATTTAGATATAAAGTAGGAATGAAGAAAATTAAAAATTAAGAAATAAAGGGCAGTTTGCTACATCAACTGTGGATCACTCATATAATGCATTATTCAAAGTAATGTAAGACCGTTAATATTTGAAGCAATTGTACATGTCTTCATTAAATTTTCATTGAAATCTATGTAACATTTATGTTTTACAAATGCCACAAAAGGTCTTGTTTCCATTTGATTTTTGCTTAAATTTTCTACAGCCAGCAATTTTCTCCACCAACACTAGCAAGAAATAGTTTTACACCTAAATATAACAAACTATTCCATTTGATTGATATTGTACTATTTGACATAATTAATTCTAAATTAAGTGATGGAGAAAGCACATTCCATGTTGATATACAAATAATATTATAAATAGATTCCCAAGGGATGAACAATGAAATCTCTTCCTGCAACCCATTTTTTAAAAACCAAGCCTAATATATTATGGTATGGTTACCAAGTAAAGATTGCATTCTTGTGCGAGTTCAAATTGTGAAGGAAGTTAATTTTATTCTCGCCTGCCCAACACGACTTTTTTTCATTTATGTTGTCTCCACTGAGCAAGGCTGACTCATACTCCAGGATATTGTGGTATGCGTACTCGGCTTTACTCAGACCCTACATTTATGTCTTGGTCAGTATATTTATATTATTTATTTTTGAAAAATATTTTTTCTTTTAGAATGTAAACTTTCAATATACATGCCTTTATGTGTATATTTTTAGTAAGATTTACTTACTATAAAGTTTGTGGGTGTTTTTTTAATTTTAGAGCCACTTTAGATTTATATAAATATATAAAGATATTAGTGAAAGTTCTGACATATCATTTTTTTTATTAGTATCTTACTTTCCAATGAGACATTGACCACAATTAACAAGCAACACTGGCAGATTGTTATTAGTGCTTTTCCACGTTTAACAGCATTTCTTTTAGGTTTTCTTAATTTCATCTTCTTCAGGTTTTGCCTTACGCAATTAATATTGTATGTCGCAACCCATTTGCACTGTCCACTGTCTTCAGGGCTTCTTTGATTTAGATGATTTTACTAATTTGAAAAATAGATAATTCTGTAGCACACATGCCTGTTGAAAGATTTCTAATCATTTCCTCATAATTAGAACACATTTATAGATTCCACATAGAAAAGCCACAGTAGACAAAGGCAAGATCTCCTGAGTAAATTGGGAGCATGGGGACTTTGGGGAAGAGCTGAAGGGGAGGGGAGAGGCAGCGAGGGAAGCAGAGAAAAATGTAGAGCTCAATAAAAATCAATAAAAAAAGAAAAGCCACAGAGACAAGCAAAGAATTTCTTCTCTTGGTGTATCTTGAGCATACATTGCTCCCTGAAAATAAATGTCACTGTTGACCCATATTATCTGGAAGTTATAATGTTGGGCACATTTTAAAATTATATTTATGTGTGTTGTGTGTTTGCTTGAGCATGCACATGTGTATTTGCATGTTTATAAATACAAGCAATTCCAAAGTCCACTGAATATTATAGAAACCAGAGGACCATTCTTGTCATTTTTTTTCCCGCCATCTTGTGGCAGTAACTGAACTGCTTGACATGGCTTCTGGGAATCAAACTCTGAAAAGAACAGCAATTGCTCTTAACTGCCAAGTCATCCCTCCAGCGCCATTATTTTACCATTGATCGCATTATTTTGATTTCTATCATTTTGCCCTTTGTTAGACTATCCAAGCATTTTATGATTCAATTTTTATGTTGTTTTAAATTTTAAACATGAATTGTTTTTACCGACCTTTAATAATTATATCTTCACTGCTAAAAAAGAAATGATTCCCTGTAATATTAGATAGAAATGACTCCTTTGACAGCCTTGCAAATGAGCTCATTCGCTTGGAGGAATTCCTCTTTTTTCTCCTGATTTTATGTTTTTTTACACAAAAACAGTGAAACAAGGCTTAAACTCTTTATAAATGTTGTCTTTGGAGGAAGAATCTAACATACGTATGCTGTTCCTTTGAATTCAAATTGCCCTTTAAGTCTAACTTATGATTTCATTATGATATGACTAAGTAGGATTTTCCTTGGATTAATTTTGCTTCAAATTTACATTATTTATTGAAATTATAACTTGAACTCCTTTGTTCATTTTGGAATCTTTCAGGCAAAATGTCCTCATGCATTTATTTTGCACCTTCCTGTTCCTCTTCTGAGAGTCCAGTAACCTGTACAGTTTCCCTCCATGTGTTCTCTGCGGATTTCTGCCCATTTTCTAGTGTTGCTTTTGCTGACATTGCCTTTCTTGTCTTCATCTACTGCAGCATATTGAAGGATATGTATACTTTTAAGGTAAAGCTTTTAGTTTATTATCACAATTTTGTGGTGAAATTCTCTGAATTGATTCTGACATTATTAAGCATAATAATCATGGTTAATCTTTAAGACTGTGTATAGTGGCTCTGATGCCTGTTTATCCTTCTGGCTAGTTTCAACTCATTTTCTTGTGGTTTAGACTTGGCCCTACCCTGTTTTGCACATTATTTACTGACATACATTTCTGTGAAATTAAAGATAATCAAAACAAAAATTAAAACTCAGAAACTTTTGTTTTATGTTTCATAAGATTCATTCTATTTATTAAATAATTCCCTTTAGGGGACAGCCAAATGAATCAAACATTAACTTCTGGTACATTGTTTTGCTAGTTTTGAAACATCAGGATTAGTACCTCTAATAATCCCCACCTGTAGTAAGAGGAACAGCGGGCTGCGTTCCCGCCTGGATCCCAGCTAGCTTACCCCTAAATAATTACATGGAAGCTGTATTATTTTAAATACTGCCTGGCCAATTACCTCCAGCCTCTTAATTGGCTAACTCTCACATATTGATTCAACCCATTTCTAATAATCTGTATCTCACCACGAGGTCATGGCTTACCGGGAAAGATTCAGCATGTCTGACCTGGCAGCTTAATGGAGGACAGCTCTCTGACTCTGCTTCTTTCTCCCACAATTCAGTTCTGTCTTCCCTGCCTACCTATGTTCTGACCTATCAGGCCAGGCAGTTTTCTTTATTAATTAACCAATGGAAGCAACAGAAATACACACACCCACCTATAACTCAGTTTGGTTTTTTCCCATTTACTTTTTATTCGATCTTTTCTGATGAAGCATTTGCTTCATTTGTCTTGAAGCATTTGTCTTGAAGATCCACTCAAAACATCCACTAGAATTAACAGTCATGTTTGTCTAATGCAGAAAAGAGAACCTAATATTGTTTCTAAGTATTCATGGCAAAGATGTGTGACTTAATCTTGGAGATGCTTAAGTAGCACTCTGTCCAAAACTTCTTAATAATATAGCATTCAGAATGCAGGACCAGAAGGACTGCTGAGTTAGAGGGCAGCCATGACTATAGCGAATACCACAGAACTTGGGACTGCATAACAAGACACCCACACACACAAACATGTACACATACACACATGCACACGCACAGGCACACACACACTCACACGCACGTCCTAAGATATACCTTTTACTTTTTCTTTTCCACATCAGATGTGCATCTCTCACTGCGATGTATAGGTGATGGTATTTGATGTTCTTTTCCCAAGGGCTCAAGGTTTTGTTCCCTGAACAAAAGGAAAGAAAGAAGGATGTCTGAGGCTTTTATTTGTTCTTTCTATAGCAGTTGTTACTCCTTAGTCGAAATCTGTAACAGGAAGATGGTGGCTACTCTTAGTGGTGATCCATACTGATGCCAAATTTACTCCTCAGAAATGATCATTTCATTTATACTATGGTATAGATGGTATGTTTCATTTCATTTGTCTTCTTTCTTCTGTATTTATTTATGGCTTATACATAAGAATATATCATTGCCAGGTGGTGGTCATACATGTCTTTAACCCCAACACTCGGAAGACAGAGGTATGTGGATCTCTGTGAGTCTGAGGCCAGTCTGGTCTATATAGAGCTAGTTCCAAGATACTAGGGCTGTTACATGAGAAACCTTGTCTCAAAAAACCATAAAAAAGAGAATATATCATCATTAAGGAAGTTTATTTGATTTATGTTTATATATACACAGTTATACACAGTTGGTAATTTGCTGTTAGTTTTTATTTCCTCTTTCGGGGCCCACCACCCAATTCCCAAATAAATAGATGGAGACTTACTCTTTTCTATGAATGCTCAGCCACAATTTGGCTTGTTTCTAACTAGTTTTTCTAACTTAAATTAAATTATTCTGTTTTTCTTTTTCTACATTTTGCCTCTGGACTTTTACATTTCACCTTTTTTTTACTCTTACCCCGTGGCTAACTATTTGGCTGTGTGGCTGTGTGTCTGGCTATGTGTCTGTGTGGCTGTGTGATTATGTGGCTGTGTGGCTGTGTGTCTGTGTGGCTGTGTGTCTATGTGGCTGTGTGTCCATGTGGCTGCGTGGTTGGCTGTGTTACTGTGTGGCTGTGTGACTGTGTGACAGTGTGGCTGTGTGGCTGTGTGGCTGGCTGTGTGGCCATGTAGCTGGCCCAAAACATGCTCATCTCCTGCTACTTTTCTTGCTCCTCCCTCCTGCTGCCTATGTTTCTCATCCTGTTTATTCTCTCTGTATGGCAGCCTTGTCTATTTCTCTCTCCTGCCTAACTATCAGCTGTTCAGCTCTTTATTAGTAGTAACACAGCTTACAGATTTAAACAAATGCAATATAAAAGAATGCAACATATCTTTGCATCATTAAATAATTATTCCACAGCATAAACAAGTGTAACATATCTTAAACATTAATTCCACAACAGTAATTAACACTCAAAAGAAAAAAACTTCGTATCAAACTTGCATAAATTTTAAAAAGAACGAAAGAAGAGGGATTCTGTGAAAAGAGTAAAAAAACAGTTTCTCGGGACCGCTGAGAAGCAGAGAAGGAATCCACCCTCTATTGTTCGTGTGTACTGTCTACCCATGCTCCTCCTTGGGTCGCTCAGCACTTTATCCTGAAGAGACATCAAACAGATCTACCGATCTGGGCACAGAAGTTCAGCATCTTTAAAAGAGGAACAAGATCATTTTCTGCTCTCTTTCAGGTTTTTTTTCTCTATTCTTCCTGAGTATCAAAATATCATGAAGTTTTTGGGCCATTATATTTTTTAGTCTTCAGAAATAACTTTTTCCTTAAGTGAGTCTAAAACACTCTCCTTGTAAATAGTTCTCCATCCCAGTTTCCCTTCTCAGTCCTTGTTAAGTGTTTTATTAAATGTTCCCGAGGCCTTGATTCTTAAGCAAAATCTCTGGTAACTTTCCCTTACCAGCTTTGCATAACGAATGCTGCCATCCTTGTTCAGGCGTTACATAACAAAGTCACGTTAGTGAGACTTCATGCATGGCTTCTGATATTTCTGAAAGACACAAAATCATGACCAACTACCTGTTCTTCTGGTTCTTACAAGCTTTTCATCCCCCATTGTAATGATCCCTGAGATTTAGGCCGTTGAGGTCAGTTCTATCAAGCATTGTGGTGTGGATGTGTCAGTTTGAACTGTTCTCCAGACTCTGCAGCACTAGCACCGCCAGTCAACTAAGAACCTGAGGGTGGGAGAAGTAGACTCCCTCAGGAAAGCATACTAGCTGGTTATTCAGTACCAAATTATCAGTGCTGTAGTGTGTGTGTGTGTGTGTGTGTGTGTGTGTGTGTGTGTGTATTTAAATACACATGTGCATGGAGCAATATATAGAATGAAGCAGTTGCATTCATGTATTTAAACACACACATGTACATGCACACACACACACACACACACACACACACACACACACACACACACACACACCAGTTAAAGACCATAGAATTGCAGTAAAGCAAGGGTAGGGTGCATTCATGGGAAGGTTTGGTGGGAGAAAATTGAAGGAGGAAATTATATCATTATATTATAATCTCATTTTTTATAACTTGCAATGGTTTCTAGGACTGTTCAGCTGCTTTCGGTAGAGATGACTCCCCATCTGCCTTTTTAAATGTTAAAGACTCTGTATCTGTTATTCTTCTGCCGCTGTGCTAAAACACTAAAGACAGAAGCAACCTATGGGAGAAAGGACTTATTTTGACTTGTGGTCCCACAGGGAGGGTCCTTCATGGTCAGACAGGTATGACAGCAAGCAAAAGCAGAAGTTCCTCTTCTGTGTCCTTACATCTGGTTGCAACAGAAAGTGCCTCCCACAGACCCCCTCAATCATTACAGAGAACTGTAAATGAGTATAAAACAGGAGATTTATTTTGACAGGAAATAGTGGTAGCAATATAAAGATCAGGTCAATTCATTAACTATCATTCCTGAATTAAGAATGTCCATTCCTTCCAAAGTCTTATGAACCCTGCTTGGGCAAGTTCACTGCCATCTGTTTTATTGAACTAGATATGTTAGTTTTTGCTGATGCTTGCATGTTGACCTTAGAAGTCTAAAACTCGATTAGTTTAAGAACATTTCCGTCTCCACTTTTTTCCTCAATCAATTTGTTTGCTTTAGAATCCAGGCTACTTACTAGGCAATATCTTCAAAAACAAACATATACCTGAATTTTGTAAGGCAAACTAATACCTTGTTTCCAAATTAGCTGGCAAGCAGGAATGCATTGAAGAGTCATACAATTTGTTTGTTAAATATTACCTAACATTTTGATTTCTATGCTGATTCACAGATTGTAATAGGAGGCATTGGGTTAGTCATGATTCCTGTACTGTGAAGAAGAAAGCACCTGAAACAATTCATTTAGAAAGAAGAAACATTCCATAATGTCTTTTTAAAAAATTTTAAATTAGAATCTCAAGTAACAAGTTTCCTCGAGGGTTTCAGGCACACTAAGTTTTTGGCCTGTCTGTCCCTGGTTTGCTCCTCTACCCATCCTCTTGTTACCTCTCCTCACCTCTCTGCCCCAGTATCCAGCATGTCCTTATTTCTTCACTTTGCATTATATATGTTCTATTGCTGTCCCTGTACACTCCATGAGACCTCTATTTCTCTCTCATGGGTCTGCCTGCTTGATTTCTACTCATACTCTCCCACATAAGTGTACATACATATAAACACATATCCACACACTTGGGTATATCCTACACACATATGTATACATGCATACACACACACACACACACATATATATATATATAAACACATACATATACACCGATATATAGCTATATAGATACACACATGCAGATATATCTACACAGACACACAGACACACAGACACACACACACACACACACACACACACACACACACACACGCATTATAAACTACTTCCAGGATCCACATATGAGAGAGATAGTGGGATCTGGAGGGAGACGAGAGAGAGGTGGAGAGAGACAGAGCAAGGAATAAAGAATTTGATTTTCTGATTACCTCACAGTCTGTGTTTGGCCTTTGTTGTTGTTTTTGATTTTTTTTTCAAATATGCCTGTATACTTTGAAACATGAAAGGTCATGACTGAGGAAATTATGAAACAGCCTGTCAGAGATGTGGGAAACTAGGGAATAAAAAAAAGGACCCGGAGCCCCTATATTGCTTTAAGTGGCATGTATTCAATGAACAAAGTCTCTGCAATTAGCTGCCACCTCTGAAAAATTTGCCCATCTCCTAGCTTCAGCACTGTTTGAGAGCAGAGACCGTCATGGGATACTGTGTGGTATTAAAGATCTAATCCACAACACAGCTACAGTTGGTCAGATTGTACATAGCATACTATTCTGCACTATTTGGACAGTAGATTCAAAAACTCTGTCACATGAGAGACTTGAAAGAGAATTGGTGGAAAATCTAATTATTTTCTTTCAGAAATATTTGGGCAAAAAGCTTAACCTCCCAAACTCTATTTTGCATCTCATTTGGGAAACAGGGCAGAGCACAACAAATATTTCTCCAGTATTTGCTAAACACACCGCTGGTATTGCTGTGACATGCTAACAAAGTGTTCTGTAGCTTTCATGTAGAAAAAGCTATTTCTGGCCCTGATAGTCTTACATTTTTCTGTTATGCAGATTGACTGTTTTGATAGGCCACAGTGATTGATGCTGGCTGTGTCTCGCAAGGTGGAAATGAATTTTATTGTTTGAGAATTGGCAGGGCAATGGATACTAAAATACCTGTCAGTGGCTTTGTTGGTGTCCCCATAGTCTTACATTCAAAATGGCTTTGCAGTCTTTAATGATTTTCTGATGGTCACTGAATGAAAATTCTAACAAAACTAAATTAGCAGAAAGACAAAGATAAAAATTATTAGAAAAAAGTATAAGAGAGTCCATGATATTATTTCAGATACATATTCATTTTAGTGTCCTGTTTTGCACTTGAGGGTAATGAAACATTTCCTCTATACACTAGATCAGAGGGTTCTGACTGAATCAACAATAAGCAAGAAAACATCCCTAATTCCTTACGTCAACACAGGAGTAAAGGCAGAACGAGTGAGGAGGTGAGTAGTTTGTAAAGTCCTGACCGCTAAATGTAGAATCGCAGCTGGAGCAGAGACTGGAGACTCAGACTGCCTGGGGGGTCCTAAGCCCTACCGGATATATATTTCAAAATTATTTTTGTCTGTTCATCAACTCTATGATTAGGATGATGATAGGTGGTTATAAAATGTTGAGAGATGAGATGAGTTCACGTAGTGAAGCATTTTTTTACTTAGTTTCTGTTAGTTTATGGAAAGTGTACATTGTGAGAGTTTTAAACTCAACATCACTAAGTAGAACCAGGTGAAGTACCTGACACTGGCAACATCAACACTGGAAGGGACAGGCAGTAAGATAGCAAGCTTAAGGTCAATCTGCATTACATGCTGGATTTGACGTCTCAAAAAAACAACCCAACACAAAAATAAAAATAGTCAACATCTACCAGGAAAAATACAATATTTTCTGGTATTCTGAATTTAATTTTTGATAGAACAATCTGAGGTCATTGTTGTTGGAAAGAAACAGAAAGGCAAAAAAGTCTAATAGTTAACAGCAAAATTATTAAGAATAAATGAAAATATTTTTTTTCTTGATATCTTACATGGCACCATGAGAATATACATACAATTGCTTACATAGTTAACATGTTTTTAGAGTCTCCACTCTCACCTAACTCAACTGTCATCACTGAAAAGACTACACTCAGCTACAAAAGAAATGTTTTCAAATGCATAGAAGAACATATAGTATAGTATGTTTTTATGCTGTTCTGAAACTGGTCAGTACGATGGAATAGTTTTGTGAGTACTTCTTCTTATAGTAAGCTTTAAGAATAGAACAAATGGTTATGTAATCTCTAGGAAAAGAGAAATGGAAGCTTTAAAGGCATGCTGTAAAGATGAGATGAGTGACCCCCTAGCTGAGTAGAAAGATAAGATATGCAGAATAGCATTAACGTTCACAGTCTATATTTTCCACGCAGAGATGGACAATGTTTGATATTCAGTGTCTTCAGTTAGTGAAATTCAAATTATGTATGACATTAATCTTCTTCTGTAATTAGCGATTGCCTAGAAAATGGAGTGTCCATGAACGACAGAGAGTAGCTTTTCATAAATGCCAATTAGGCACACTAATGAATCCTTCTGAATACAAGAAGAAAAATCTGCATATAATAGAGGAAATAGGAAAATCTTAGAGACTCCAAAATATTCTAAAACCATCTCAGAATCACTCAGATAAAACTGAAAAAAAAATTCACTAATCCAGATAGATTTATAGTGATTTTACAGCTCTTGTTTCCATCACCTTTCACAGATACAAAAAAGAGATATGACCAAGCATTGTGATTATTTTCCTTTATTTCTCTCTGTACTTCCTATTTTTGTCTAAAATTTTTAGAAAAGCTGATTATAAAACTTCTTGCACTGTACTAGCAATGCATAAAATTCTCGTGGCTCTGCTCCATGTCCTCTGTAATGTACTGTATTACTATTCATATCACTGGAGTTTATCTGAGTAGATAAATTCCAGGCATAAGCTCCCTATGAATTCCTGGGCTACAAGTGACTAAGGATAGCTATGAATTCAACCCACCAAAAAAGTGTAAGGTTACTTAAAGCATGATGGAAATATTTTTGTTTGTGTGATATCTCTGGAGTTGATTGTGCAGCTCCAGCGTTTAGACTTTGTGGATGAAAACACTGTGTTAACATTTGTACAAGTTTGAAAGTATTTGAAACATGATGAATAGAATCTGAGTCTTGTTGTTCTGACATATCTTTTTCCTGCAAAGTATCATTAAATCCAGCGCTACACATACCAGCTTACAAGGAAATAATCCTACTGTATTATTTTCTCATCAACATTTCTTGACCTCCTAATGAGAAACAGACACTAAGTTCTAATGCATAGACTGTAGAATGCCAATTTATCTGTAATTCCTCTTTCTGTACTTCCATCTATCCAATCACTAACTGCTAGAAGAAAACCTCAGAAATGAACAATCCATAAATTATAACTTGTGTGTCATCTGACTGGCAATAATAAAATTTTGTTTCATCACTTTTGAGGGGCGTTATTGATCCTAACTCATTGATGTTATAAGATAGACCCACACATTAAAACTATCATATCCTGTAATAGCCACGTCTTCTATCAAACTGGTCATGTTGCTGTTACTGTGCTTGTGCTCAGGTAACATTTCGTGTTTAATTTCATCACACAGGTATGCATTACGTCATTTCACATCATTAAAAGAGAAAGATTATTATAACAATATGTTATGTTGACAGACTTCATCCAAATAACTTTTATTACATTATACTGTATTAATGATTCTATTTCATTAGTTAAAGATGTTCATGTCAATTTATTTGAGTATTTCAAAAATTAAAGGCTATTCTGGAGAGTGTTAAGACATAGTATATCTAATATTTATACTAGTCAGAGTGTAATACATTGGCTGGAACTGTTGGGGAGGACAGGAGTAATCATTTCCAAAGCCTTCCATTGTTCAAACTTTAAAGATGCCTTTTGCATAAAAGATCTCTCTGTTCTTTCCATGGAGCCTGAAGAATCCTGAAATTCTGCTAAATTATTTTTGTGATTTTAAAAGCTGTTGCTAAAAATTATAAACCCACATGCCAAGGTGAAAGGCCACTTAAGCCTTCTACTGTGCCAATTAAGTTAATGAATGCAAGGATAACCTACCGCCTAGAAAACATGGTTAAAATCTGTTATAATTAGATATTCTTAGAGACGTGAAGATTTTAACAAGCTACTGTCATTTTGCCTTAGGTTTGCTTTTGCTTTGCTTTTCTTTCTGTATTCATTTCTTATTTTAACCATAACATTTTTTTCTTACTTTTTCAACCATTTGTTTTAGTGCTGAAACAATGCATGTGGATTTTCGACTGTTTCACGAGGGAAAAGTCTCGATTAAATAGGTGTTCTATATTCTTTTATGAGAAAGTCACACTGCACAGAATGATTTTTATTAGGATGAAATTAGAGAAGAAGTTGGATTCATTTCTGAAGGGAGGAGAGCAATGTTGATTTCAGGAACATGTTATGTAATGTTAATAATGACCATAAATTGATATTGCTATAATACATATTATATTGCACTTTTGTCGTGCACAGTTGTGTGGATTTCCAATCCCTAAACTTGCATCATAGAAGAAAATGAACATTCAAAGCCATTTTTTTATGAGTTTTCTGTTTGGTAGCTTACAGATAAGAGCTTTCAACAGTTTTATAAAGAAAAAAGTGTGACAACAGTATCCAGCTGATCAAAGGGATTGTGAGTTATTAAAAGAAGGGAAATCTACAGAGTTGCCATTCTGTGTTATCTTTTCCTTTCTCTGTTTGCAGCTTACACAATTTTCATGCTTTCAAATTGTGACAGTAGTTTAACATTTTAAAAATATTTCTGATACGATGGAGGGAGTGTTGGGAACATTGGCATTTTCCTCTTCTTTGGTGATTTTCTCTGTCCTCTATTCTTGTAAAGGAAGTACCATCCTGCCTTTGCCTACACAGTTATTCACCAACTTCAGAAACTGAAGTCACCCACATCTGAATAGTTCACCCCACAGAGTTAAACAGCTTTGCTTAGTTCTTTTCCACATTGCATTTCTGTAAGAATCAGAAAATTTCAAGTTTGCAACTCAATGGAAATAAAATCTCTTTTCCATGGGTAAACTTAATATATTACATGATATTGGAGAAATATAAGAAATAAATCATCTTTACAACATATATTTTTCTTGCTCTTTCCCACACTCTCTTAGTTTTCTATTGAGACAAGATCTAACTATTTTTACCAAAGTTGTGATCCCCCTGTCTCTGGTTGCATCTGGTAACTTGATAAGCACGTCCATATCACATGAAAATGCAACTTCATATAGCACCTTTCAATTTGTTTCTGTGGTACAATTAATCATTTCATTTTGAATTCATTTGAAAATGAATTGAATGTACTATACAATTCAATGTACTATACTTATGAAAGAGCCTAGTGTCCACTAAAGGTAAAGGTCGGTAGTGGAGCACAAATCTGTGATACAGTATTTATTTAGATGATTTGGGTTTTGTGGTTCAGACGCCATCAACATAAATCAGCAACAAAACAAAATCATGAACAAAGAGCAACTTCCCCATGGCCCTGTACTGTCTCAGTAACTCTGGGAAAAATTAATCTAATTGAGCCTGCTGTAAGTAGATTTGATCCACGCAACAGACCATCTTTCCATCACTGAAGAAATGGGTTCAAGTTGCTTAAATACTTAACTCCCCATGATCTGTATAATTAGCCGGTCGGTTTCAACTGGAAGTATCTTTTGTACTCATTCTGTGATTGGATTTTAAACCTACCATGCACATTATTCCCCATCATTTTCACACATGCTCCTCTGTGACGCAAGCTCTTTCCTGCTCTGCTTAAATATAATTACATCTTACTATTAGTACCTTAATGTGAATTTTGCTTCCCTAAAATCAATATATGTCTTATCTAATGGAAATTACTTCCCCTGTACCTCATCTCACCCTCACTCATTTATCAATCTTCTGAGTGGTGAAAACGACATTAATAGTAGGATTCAGTGCAAAATGAACATATTGGACCCTTTCATTAAGTGGGGAAAACTACTCCCACAGGAATTAAATAATGAGTAGTTTGGGGTTCTCTATTGTTGCTCATATACTTCACCTTTCCTCTCTGCTTCCCTGAGGGTATTTTTCCATGGTGATAGCTTTTGGTTTACTGGTTTCAGAGCTGTGTTTCTTTTAACGTTTATCACAGCGAATTTTTTATCTCAAATATTTTAGATTTTATGCCTCAGAGTTTGGTTGTTTGAAACTTTTAAATATCCCTCTTATTTTTTTTAATTTGTGAAGTTGGTGGAAAACAGTTAAATAAATATTTGAAATGCTTAATAGCCTAGTCAATTCTAGATCAATTTTTATTATTTTTCACTATTGGTGTTTCCTACTTTTATGTCTATTAATTTTTTGTTGGAAGCATCCTGGTGTGGATGTTACCTTGTTATGTAGTGTTTATATTTTTTTCATAGATATTCTGAATCATTGTTTAGAGTGTAGGTTAGGTTGGTTATAATTCTTATTCTCCTTTTTTGGGTATGGGAATAGAACCAGGGATTGCAGAGCTTCCCTAAGTGTTAAGTGACTTGAGAGGAACTCAGTCTGGGCCTATTTGGTAGGTACAACAAATATGATATACTCTGTCTCCACTGAATTCACTAAGGTCTTAAGTCTTTCCAGATGGTGGAAATAGGCATTATAGACAGTCAGTCTTATGTGAGAGTAAGCCAGAGCCACCACTACATTTAAGCTGTCCAGGTGATTATTTCCTAGCTTCCAGGAGAAAAACTGTACCCACGCATCAGTGCTCAGATGAACACCTTAAGGGAAGCCTTTCTAGATCTCCAGTCTTCCCCTTCTGAGCTCCCTTCTCTTCAGGATCTTGCATTCACATTGTCTGGATTTGTCCCTCCTGATTCTCAGTTCTGTAGTCCCTCTCTTGCGCAACAACCTGGAATCCCCTAGTGGCATGGTGACATGGTTCTTCTTATATGTTTGAGAGTTTTGCTACCACTGCCTCTGCAACCTGATATCCTTGTCATCCATCTTTTGTGCATGGCCTATGATTTTCATAGTCTAAAGCAACAATATGAATCTGTCTACTCTTTATTACTCTGCACTGCCCTGAATCAGAAAGGCACTTAAGAGTTCTCAAGTTTTAAATTATAGAAGATTTGTTTATCTTCAATCTCTACTTCCTTCTTTCTTTCCTTCTTTGCTCTGTCTTTCCCAAATCTTTGTTTTCTACCTTTTTCCTTCTCATCCTCCTTTCTCTTATTCGGTCACCTTTGTTCATGTCCCACTAATGGTATGCTTATATTATTCATAAAAACTATGTCAAACTTATTGACATGATAGTTATTACCTGATATATTTGTTTTCTCACGAATATAAATTATATTCAAGAAAACAATGATGATTTAAACAAAATCTGTGAATTGAGATGTGTACCTTAGACAGTTTGTAAATACTAGTTGAAGTATAGGTGGGAGTCTTATTATAAAACTTACCTTGTATAAAATGAAGAGAAGGAGTAGAAAGAAACAGAACTCTGTCTATTTTATAAAGATTTAGAACTAGCACGTTTCATCTTTATCCCTGTTTAGTGTTTCCACAATAATCTCAAAGGCAGACGCCTTAACATCCACACATAACCTGCACAATACAGAAAACAGCATTTGAAATCAAGTGGCAAATGTTATACAGATATGCCAATACATTTTTAATAAAGAAAGTCTATTATGCCATTTCCTTCTGAAATCCCAGATAAGGCTGTCAGTCTTAGAATTGAATTCAGTTTCTCTCTTGTATTCTCAGGGCCACAGCCTAAGAAGTCTCACACTATTTTACTGCTAGATACACAATAAATCCTTCACACATAAATGTGTAGAGATAGCCAGGGAAACAAAGAGTTTGGGATTTTCCTCAAATATTACTTAAGCTCAGAATGCAGAAAAGTTGTTACCTTCATTTCTTCCCATGTTTTTCAGCCTTCAGACACAATCACTATTAATTAGTTAAGCACCTTGTGTGTAGCCGTTTTCCAAGCTGAAATAAGACAGAAGCAATAATAAAAGAGTAAGGTGAAAGAAATCTTTTGTAGAGTAAGAATTTAAGACAGTGATATATATTACTGGTAAAAATAATACAGATGCAAGAATGACAGAGAGTAGCAATGATGACAATATGACCAGCATGAGGCTGTTATTTTGATGTTTCTAATATAATATCCAAATTGTTTACATTATAAGTGGATGTTTTCTAGATTCCATAAAATATCACACTATTATCCTCAAAGAAAGTTGTAGTTTGTTTAAAGAAGATCACTAATATTCTTGTTGTTGTTTATTGTTTTGTCTTTTTACTTCTGTCTTTAAAGTAATAGCAAATAATAGGTCTAACTCCTGGAAGATATACTATACACTAAATGTTTTATTTAAATACCATTCACACATATTCATTTTGTGTTCATCATATGGCTTATTTGAAAACTAAATATTTAAGCTGAATAAAATAATATTAAGATAGCCAGTGTTAATACCAGAAATGAAATTCTCTTTTAAAAACCAATTTCAACCAGTCTATCTCATGTGACTTAAGTAATTGAGAAGGTGCATTCCATATTTTGACATGTTATATATCATAAGGCAATCGATCCTCTATGGGTTTCCACAGTGCCCATTTGTTTCATTTTAATCTGTAATCAAAAAGTCAAACATGGAAGTTTAACTTCATCAATATATCTTCCAGTTTTGATTATTTCTGCATGATTTCTTTTTAGAATGCCGAATGACCTTAAGCGCTCTAGTGTTTGTTTTCCACGCACTGCTTTCTTGACTGACATTACCTGAATCACAGAACGTCCTGCTTGAGTTTCCTCATCTGAAAACCAGAGATAAGAAGAATTTCCTGCTGCTACCATTAGGATCAAAGAGTGAATAGTTCTAAGCTTTGATAACAAAGGAATCATATGTGGCACGAAAACATCACAGCGTCAAAGCTTAGTAGGTCAGGCCTGCAGAGCAATGCCCTCTGTTGTCAAAACAATCTATCCCCAAAGCCGCAACTGTGTCTCAAAGACAATGTTTTTCAGATATCAGACTGAAGTCATCATTCCTGTTCTCCTGTTGCTGGGAAACTTGCTCTCATTGTCTTAAACTTTAAAATCAGGAATAGAAACAGGAAGAGAAATGAGATCCATGGTGCCTGTTAGAAAAATAATTGTGTATATGTTTCCCTCAGACCTTCCTCTGTCCCAACAATCAGTATCTATGCCCGTCTCTATATTCAGCTGGGCAATTGATAGAGTCTTTAACATTCACTAACATTTTAATGTTTGCGAAGTGTATGGTCAACTTGCCTGGTTCCTTGCCTTATGGCATTAGGCTTAAGTGTTGGTAATGATGGCGACATGGAATAGAAACAAAATCAGTAATACATGCTGAGGCTCTTGTACACAAGGTAACTGACGAAGCAGTTATTAGATACAAGCTGCTATTAGGCATGCAATGACAAACCCTATTTGTGTCCTTCCATCCCATTGACAGTACTGTTTGTACTGTCCGTCTATATCCCTCCTCATTATTGTAGCTCTTTTAGTGTGTATATTTACACAGGTGACTGTCTGAACTTTCCAAGATGTGTACTGAGTTACAGTCATTTAATTTGTACCTTTGGTTTCTAACACAATCTTGTTCTTTTCCAAATTTAACAAACAACCATTCCAGGCTGAAGCAGGCTTCACACCTTTCTTTTATTGCAAATACTTTAACGCTCAACCTCCTGTCCTCAGAGAAGTAGATATACACAGATAACAACCGATGTACCATCTATTTTTCAGAAAGTCAACAGAAAGTTCTAAATGCAATCTAAATATAAGATGTAATTAAATAATACACATTCAATTTGAAAATGTGGAAGTAGGCTTACACATAGAAAATTTGAGAAAATAAGTAGCTAGCACTTGAATGCAGAATGTGACTTATATGAGAACTCCAAATGCAAATGATGCAGATAAAAGACAGCGAAAACATCAGCTCTGCTACTGGAAGTGGGGACGAAATAGCAAATACACGAAACAAAATCCTCTGCTGATTCAGTGAAGATTGCACCCCTGGAAAATACATTGGATGTATTAAAACCATACAGAGTATTTTATTTATGTGGTAATGGAATGGTGTGCTAGACAAAACAAACTCCAAAAGCCAGTTTGTTCAAATCACATGAATATTTATCAGGTATTTCTGAAGCGGGAAAATAAAACAGTACTTTGCTCTGTGGTCCTGTCCTTTGGGCTGACAAACACCTGGTTTCTGGCACGGTCCTTTACTGATTATATGCAGTGTCATGCAATAATTGTGAAATCTCACAACTGCATATATTCCTCTAAGATGGCACCTAGAAAACAATAAGCGCACCCCAATAGTGAGTTCCATGTGAGATAGTATATAATGGTCACAAGCTATTCTTTTTCTTTTATTTCTCTAGAGAAGAACTCTGACCCTAAGTATCTCCATTCCTGTGTACCATTTTGTATAACACGACATGCTTGTTAAATCACTTAGTGTTTTCTTGTCATGCACTCAGAACTTGTTTGTAAATGTGAACTATCGCCGTTTTCTTGTGAGAATTTTGAACATAATCACCTCACCAATCTCATAATTAAAAGTATTGGGATTACTGATTTATTGGAAAGCTGCATGTGTTACCTCAACAGCAGTTGTCCAAGTGATCTACCCACCTTACACTGGGATAGCAAAATCAAGAGAACAGCTGCATATAGCCATGACCTAGTGTTTTCTATTTGCATTTTATATTATTTTATTTATATTAATTAAGCTTGTAGAGATAGGGCCTCCAGAATGTCTGTGGCTGCCCTGGAACTCCCTATGTAGAACAGGATGGCCTTTAAGTCAAAGAGATACACCTGCCTCTGCCTCCAGAAGCTGGAATGAAAGGTGTGTACCCCCAGACCCACCCTTATAACATCATTAAAAAAAGAAAGGTGCTGTTGGTTATTATTGTAGTTTTAATTGGAATATGCCTGGTGAGTAAAGACCTAATAAATGTTTTTGTGTAAATGTTGCTTCCTTCTGTATTTTCTCATATACAATTTCTCCCTTTACTTATTGTTTACTACTTATTTAAAACTAATAATCACTTTATATAGTCTAAACAAAAACCTGATAAAAACATTTCTAGAAATAATCATCCCAGTCTGTATCTCATGTTTTAGCTTTGTTTTTTTAATAATAATATGTATTTAAGGTACACAGTACATGCTATTATATGCATGCTGTGATTTCATGCCATTTTTCCTTTCTGTTTTCAGCTTATCCACCTTAGTAATCTAGTTCTCTAGATTAGAGATTGTACCTTTAATAGTAGTATCTCTTTAATTTTAGGGTTGGATGATATTCTATTATATCTATAATATTTTAACTATGAATCTCTTAATAGACATTTAGGCTACTTCCATATTTTAGCTGTAGTGTCCATGTATACCATTAACATGGAAATGGAAATACCTTTACAAAGTGTGAATTTTGCTTACATTCAATATAGATATGAAACCTAAAGTTCTGATTTGCAATATTATTGCACTTTTATGTGTGAAAGTTCAATATTCTCTTCATAAAATTTATGTCTAATTATTTTTTCCAGCAACTGTATACAAGAGTTCTTTTGTGTCCTCATTTTCTCAAGCACTTTTTTCTTTCCATCATCTTGACAGATATGACATAATAGTTCATTATGATTATAACTTACATTTCTGTAATGGTTAATGACATTCACATGTTTAATACATCTTTAGTCTGTTTGAATGTCTAAATATGTTCTACTAGAGGCATTCTTCCTCATTGTTACAGCAGGTTTATGTTTTTGTACATTTCAAATATTTTCTATCCTGATAAAATTATCTATCGAATTTTACATACTGTCTTGTCTTTTCACAATACCACTTAATGTCATATCAGTAATATTATGTTCTGTTTAAATTTCCTGCCCCTGTTTTCTGTTTAAGTCTTTTTGTTGAGTTCTATTAATGTGTTAATATTTTTTCTTTTATTACATACCTGACAGATTTTTATAATGATAAACAGATTGATATGTTCTATAATGACTGAATAAAATAAATTTTATGTTTTGGACTTTACCCATTTTCTTTTGCGCTCTGTGGTTGTTGGGAAAGTGACCCTATCTGAGAGTTGAGCTGCATTTGATGGTGGTTAGTTATATTGTTATGATCAGTGTTCAAGAGGTTTCATATTTCTATAGAATGTCTATGATTTAGAGTCTGGACTACTTTGCCCAACTTCTTTCTGCTTTTTATATATGTCTTTCATCATATTTCACTCACACTGAATGTTGAGTTTCAAAGGTTAGTACACCATTAAACCCATTCAAAGCCCTGCTTAGCACATTGAAGTGAGCTTACTCTAAAATGGAATAGCTCTGCAACATGGTTTCATTCATCCCTACCTGTGCAATTTCAATCAAATAGGATGTGGGGAAAAAAGACGTTCTCATAATGTTTGGTTACTAAGAGTCTAAGTGTGTACCTGAATGTGCAGATTAAAGGGCAAATGGATAAATAACGCACAAGTGTCTTACAACTAGAACCACAGGTACAAGTCAAATGTTTAAGCTATAAGTTCTAGTGCTGAAATTCTTAGAAATTATATACAGTTCCTTGAGTATAAAAGTACAAAATGTAGCTGAAAATTATATTACTAATATCCAATATTTGGGATCACTTTTTAGTTGAACATCTCTGAATAATTTATGAAACAAATTTTATCCTAACAGGAGCCATGGAGTTAGATACTCTGACTACTTCCTTTTTCTGAATAAGGACCTTACACAACAAGGATTGCTATGATTTACTCAAAGTCATAAAGTTTTTATTTACAAACTAAGCATTTAACCAGATGATTTCCTAATAATAATGAGACAAGATCATTGTTGTGATATATAAAATTAAGAACATTAAATTCTTTAATTTTTTTGTTTGATTAATCAATTCGTGGCTGAGTTAAAAAGCATGGAAGTGAATAATTTTAAAAGTAGAAAAACACAAGATCTCCTGAGTAGTTTGGGAGCATGGGGACCTTGGAGGAGGGTTGAAGGGGAGAAGATAGGCAGGGAGGGGAGTAGAGAAAAATGTAGAGCTCATTAAAAATTAATTTTAAAAAATGATGAATGAATTCCTGTAGTTAAATGTTTGATCAGTCCTAACCTTATACTAAACATTGTATAGTTTATTTATATTAGCAGATCAATGCTGGTTATTAATATTGTGAATATATTAGGGTTATAAGTGGAGTACAATAGCAAAAGAACAATAGAGTGAGTTCTGAATGTTAAAACAAGTTTCCACTGTTTTGTTCATACTCCTTTGGCCAAAATAATTAAATATATCTTACAATTTACTGTGAGAATGGTAAATAACTACAAAGTTATGTACCAAAAAGTGGGTGATGGGTCAAGGTCATGTTGAGACATAGTACATGCAATTTAGATGGTCAAATGTGTGTGTGTGTGTGTGTGTATGTGTGTGTGTGTGTTTATGTGTATTTGTGTGTGCATTTGTTTAAATGTGCCCCAAAGTAAAAATCAGATGTGGTAAATGAACACCACAGACAATTGTAGAGGTGATTGTGGTTCAGGCTCAAGTACTTATCTGTTTATAGAAGTAAATTGGTATAGTTATCCTAAAATAGACTTTCTGAAAAAGATCAAGAAATGATGCAGAGTTTGTATTTATTTGATGATTAGATAAATACCTTAATTTGTAAAAGTATAAAGTAAATTATCAAGATACAGATATAAAAGAAGTGTTAGAAAATAAATTCATAAAAATGCACCATTCCAATTCTGTGACATTTTTGGATTGGAGTATCTTTCTGTTGTATTTTGTGGGTGTTGCTTCTTTCTATCACTGTATATATATATATTTATAAACCAGAGTGAGCTTAGAATCCAACGTGGCACAATGCTAATACTGAAGATGCTCCATGATTTTTGGACGTCAAAGATCTGCATGCTCCGTAGCATTGCAAAGAGAACCATGGTCTTTGGCAGAAGCAACTGTCTTTCTCCAGAAGTAATCACATTTAACCCCCAAAAGAATTTAGAAAATACATTTACAATAAAATTTCAACCTCAAAATACAGATGAGTTAAGCAGAACATGACAAATCAAACATGCTTCTAGAGCACATAAGGCTTCTTGATCACAGATACTCTTGTTTCAACATAGAGCACAGCACAAGGTTACTATGAATTCAGTTGTTTTTATAAGACAATTTCCCAAACTTAGTAACCGGTTTCGTGTTGTTTACTGCATTTTCCTTACTCAAGTGGTGGATACTGTGATTAGAGATGAATTAAAGGTTCCTATTAATTTCTAGAGTGACAATGAGAAAAGCAATAAATATTTCATGAAAAAAACCACCGTAGTATGAGATATTTGCTAATAAAGCTGCTATGAGTGGTCATTGCACTGATATCTGTGTTTGTGCCTTTGATTAATCAGATCCTTGAAAATGTACTATGCAGGGGTTTTTTGTTTTTTATCTTCTTTTTATTTTATTGATTTTCATTGAACTCTACACTTTTCTCTGCTCCCTTCCCTGCCTCTCCCTTCTTCTTCAATCTTTCCCCAAGGTCCCCATGCTCCCAATTTACTCAGGAGATCTTATCTTTTTCTACTTCCCAAGTAGATTAGATCTATGCAAGTCTCTCTTAGTGTCCTCATTGTTGTCTATGTTTTCTGGGATTGTGGTTTGTGGGCTGGTTTTCTTAACTTTATGTTTAAAAACCACTTATGAGTGAGTACATGTGATAATTGTGTTTCTTGGTCTGGGTTACCTCACTCAAAACGATGCTCTCTACCTCTGCTATGAACATAGTCAAGCAGAGGTCCTTGTATTACTAGGTCTTGAGGAAGGTTGTTTCCTAATTTTCTGAGAAATCACCATACTGACATCCAAAGGGGCTGTATCAGCTTGCATTCCCACCAGCAATCCACTATCCATATCAATTACAAACGCATTTAAATTTTCCAAAGTGCAAAGTAAAAAAACGTTTACTAGTTTTAATCACTATTTGTTATTATTTGAAATTTTTGTACAGGCATATTTTGTGTTTTGATCCGATCTTTTCCCCTTTTCCTTCACTCCCATTCCCTTTCTATACCCCTCTTACAGGTTTGGATCACAAGGGTCACAGTATCTCAGTGTTATGAGCCCTTCACTGCCCTTTTTGGAGAGTGATTTTAGTAAAACTAAATAGACTGTGCTGTGTTTTGTCAGAGGAAATTCCTTTTTTTTAAGTAATTTTATTAAATTATAAAAGTTTCCATTTCTGCCCCTCTTCCCAACACCCTCCCACTCCCCCCACTACCTCTCCTCCTCCCTCTTCGTCCCTTAGGGCAGTCAGGGTTTCCTGCCCTGTAGGAAATTCTTTAACACAATCTGAGAAGGAATTGTGGACTCCAATCATGCAGTTGCATAATTGAAGATTTTGGCTGGGTTTACTCTAAAAATCGGATTGCTTGTATCACCTGGACTACCTGAAGGAACTCACATGTAAAAACAGGCAGAGATTTTCTTTTGGAAAGCACAAACAAATCACTTTTTTTTTTAAAAAAAAAATAGGATTAAGAGTCAGTTACCGAAACTCCATTTAACATTCTAGACTGCTACTCTCTCATGTGCTGACTATTTAAGCTAGGTAAAAGTAGTTTGCTGAGTGTTTTATTCATGTTATAAACTGCCAAGTCACATTATGTTCCACTGTAAGTTTTATCTTAGAAGGGCATCTGAACCTGGTTAACTGATCTGAGTACCATGTTCTGTTGTAACTATGAATTGTGTATCCGCAGCTTGCTTTACTTTATTTGCCCATTAAAGAGTAATCACTTCTCATCAAATAAGACATGTCATTACTTGAGATTTTGTATCTTAGCAGTTCTATTTCTTAAGCTGTCACTAATGTTCACTTCCCCTGGAGAAATACAAGTAAGGAGTCAAAAAAAATAATATTCAATGATGTTTCATTTATTTGAAGTAAAGGATTTCACTATGTATCCAAGGCTGGACTTGAGTTCATTATTCTTTCTCTGTCTACTGAGTGCTGAGATTACAGGCCTGCACCACACTCACCTTAATATTTAGTTTCTGCTTAATTGTATTTGCATGCTCTGAGTTTTGTGTTATACAATTATCTGCTAGGTGGTCCATCTCCTGAAATTTGAATGGCAGTCATGACAATTATAAACCCATAAAGTTTTCTTCATTGCTTCTTTACCCTTTAGATATTTTCTTTGTAAATTTCATAAGTTAAGTATAACTAAATCTGAAATTTTATGGATGCCTAAAAATGAGAAAAAAAAGATAAAGTGATTTTCAGACTGCTGATCCAGAATGTAAATCATCTGCAAGCATGAAGGACATCTTTAGTTTTCTAAATCAAGCCCTTAAGAATGATATTCAATAATAGACTAATCATTCTATTCTTCATTTACAAGTGAATTAGCACAACAAAGCTGCTTAATGGGAGCATTGACAATGCTCTTACTAATACATTAATCCTTATTTGTGCAGTGGGACATACTTTTGCAAATAATTTCCGATAAGAAACTCCTTTCATTAATTTTTTAAGTATAGAAACAATGACTTTTTTAATGTTACCATCTTACTATCAAGAATTGATGTGTGCATCTTAGGCTACGGAAAGTCCTGTGTGAGAATAGTTATGACGTATTCGCTTTAGTTAATAGGCTTATGAATGATATTTCGTGAGTTTTTCTCATCAGTAGGAAGATCATATGAGATACTGATTTGTCATGTGTGAGCAACATTTAACTACCTTTATCTCAGGTCTCCATTGGGCAACTTCTGAAAATGTTTAAAAATTCTATAATTTTCAATTCAGAGTACCCCCCAAAATAGATAATGTTTTGTTAGTTCTTTGGATATGTGTGTGTGTGTGTGTTTACACATACATGTATGTGTGATTTTTTTCCTTTTTTCTATTTTTTTGTTTGTTTGTTTGAAAAATGACAAATTTGGAAGAGATGCCAAACAATTTATATACATCTATTTTTGGCCATTTTACCCTAATAAATTATTTGATTGTATAATATCTCTTTTGGTACTTTAAACATAAAATAAAACATTCTAAGCAAAATCATACAACTTCTTTTGTGTATGAATGAATTTAGTGGATGGATTTGAAATAATCTTCAAATTAAAGAAAAAAATATTTTCACTTTTTGTTATTTGGTCAACTCTGAGTTTCTTCCTAAATAATATGGCAGGGCAGTCAAACTACCTAGCTAACCACTGATTTTCTTTTTTGAGTGTCGTGGGCTCTGTGAACATCTGTATAGATTTGGAACCAGGTAGGAATCCACACATTCAATGATTCTTCAGTCATTTTCTTTCTTTCCCTCAATAATTATGTGTTTAAATTAAAATATCATTCCATCATTTTCCCAGTTGTATTTCTCCCTAACTCTGGAGCTGCCTAAGGCAAGAACCTGGAGGGTGAAGGATAAACTTTTGTGGTTCTGAAGGAAGTACCCCAGCAGTTTAAAGTAAGGAGTAAACATTCTGGACAGGACCTGAACTAAAATCAAGGACACAGAATTAAATTGAGAAGTACCTCCCAAAACCAATAATTCACAATGGTATAACAACCACCCACCCCAACTGCCTGAGCACACATAAAGCAAGTGTGTTAGTGATTCTTATTACTGTGACAAAATGACATAAATAGTCTTGATCTCTCTGCTCATATTCTCACTCCTTCCACTCAAATGGACATTGGGAGCTCAGACCAGTGCTCCACTGCCAGTCTCTGCCTCTGTTTTGGTTACTGGATGAAAATTCTATGGTAACATTTAAGATATGCATCAATCTGATTACAGGACAAGGCCAGTTCTGGCACCCTCTCCTCTATTGCTTAGGGTCTTAACTGTGGTCATCCTTGTAGACTACTGGGAATTTCTCTAGTGTCAAGCTTCTTGCTAACCCCATAATGACTCTCTCAATCAAAACTACCTCTTTCCTTGCTCTCATCTCAGTCCTTCTTCCATCTCAACTAGCTCATCCCATGGTGGCGACACGCACTGAAACAAATTACCTGAGCTAATGGAAACTCACCTACTCCATCTGCTGAGTGAAGGAACAAGCATAGAACCAAACTAAATTCTCTGACTACGGATGACAGTTTTATGACAAGAGCAGACTGCGGGGCCACTGGCAGTTGCATCAGGATTTATTACTACTGCTTGTACAGGCTTTTTTTGGAACCCATTCTCTTTGGAGGGATACCTTGCTCAGCCGAGACATAGTAGGGAGGGCCGTGGACAATCTTTAAAGCAATGTGCCTTACCCTCTCTGAAGAGTGGATGGGGGTGAGGTGGGGGGAATGATGGGGGAAATGGGAGGAGAGGAGAGAGTGGAAACTGGGCTTGGTATATAAAATGAAAATAGATTGTTTTTTTTAAAAAAATTAAATTTAAAAAATAAATAAAAGATAACCTAAATGACAGAAGTGTTTGGCTCACAGTTTGAAACTACAGTCAGTTCATCATGGCAGAGAAGAAATGGCCGCAGGTATGTAAAACAAGTGCCCATTCTGTCTGTAGTAGAAAACAGGAAAAGTATGAGACTCAATTTGCTCTTTCTTTTTTATTTACTCCGAGACTCCAGTCCATGTGGGCGTTAACCCACATTCAGGATGGATCATCTCTCTTTGATATAATCTTTGTTGAAGCATCCTTCAAGGCACAATCAGGTTGGCTTCTATTAGAATTCTAACCCTGCCCTCTCTTAGGACTGGAGGATGGGGAGGATGAGTGGGGGAGCAGGAGGGAAATGTGACGAGGCACAGGAGTGAAAATTTTGGATGTTATTATTTGTAAAGCAATAAAAAGATGAAGTTTGAGTTTTGAGTGCTATGTCCGTGAAAGTTCTAGATATTGTTATTTATGTATACGCATGTTCATAATTCATTGTCACATGTTACACAGTAATAAAAAAAAATGAATTCTAAACCCAGTCAATTTGGTGAAATGACTACTCGTCACAAGAAGATGTCTTTTTGAGCCCAAGTCAATGGCATCTGATTCCTCTAAGACTACTCCATGAATAAAGTGTTATATATATATAAAGTAAATTTAATTTATGACAGGGAACCTTAGACACAGGAAGCAGGTGAAACAACCAAGAAAATAGCACAACAACAGATTCTTTAATGATTTGTATATGTTCATTATCCATCCTTTTTTAGAAAAAGAGCCTTATTGGGGATTATTATTCTTTTTTTCTTAGTTTTCATTTGATTTGTACTTTATGAAATTGGTGTTTTGACACACATGCAGTATATCTGCGTGAGGTTGTCAGATACCTTGGAACAGAAATTTTAATCAGTTGTGAGTTGCCACATAAGAGCTGTATCTTGATCCTAGATTCTCTGGAGGAGTAGCCAGTACTCCCAACCACTAAGCCATTTCACCAGCCCTTTATCCATTCTTCAGTTGAAGAAATAAAAGTTGTTTCCAATACCTAGTTATTATGACTACACCAACACTGAACAATGTTGGGCAAGTGTCCTTGTGCTATGATTGAGAATTTTTTGGTATAGCTGGGTCTTGGAATAGATCAATTCCCTATTTTCTGAGAAACCACCATATTGATACCAAAAATGTCTGTACAGACTTGCACACCAACCATAAGTGAAGTGTTCCCCGTGTTCCACATTATTTCCAGCAAGAGCTGCCCCATGTGTCTTTGATCTTATACATTCTGAAAGGCATGAGATGGAATCTCAGAGTACTTTTGTTTTGCATTTCCTTGGTGGATAAGGATGTTTAACAGTTCTTAATATTTCTTGGGCATTTGAGATTCTTGTGTTGAGAACTCTATGTTTAGATCTGTATACCATTTTTAATTTGATTTTTTATTTTTTTAGTGTATAGTTATTTAATTTCTTTATATATATATTGGAAATGAGCCCTCTGTTGGATGTGGGGTTGGTGAAGATCTTTTCCTATTCTGTAGGTTGCTGTTTTGCCCTGTTGCACTAAATGTTTTCAATGGCAACAAACTGTGTTTCAGTGACTGAGCATTGAATTTCACATGCAAAGATGGGTTTTTCCAATCAAACCCAAGAGGTACTTCAGGCTTCTTTAGTAATGCTATGCTGCTCATCAGGTAGAGTACATGGCTAGCATGCAGGGAGCCCTCGATTTGCATCTCATATACTATGTACACTCTGTGTTACCTGTAATCACTGCACTCAATAGGAGAGATAGGAATATCATAATTTCAGGGTCATCCTCTCCTGCTTCACTATGTATGAAGTTAGAGACTTTTTCAGGATATGTGAAACCCTCTTTCAAAGAAGAAAAAATGCCCTCTTAGGTTCACAACATCTGCTGATGGAGTGGGCATTTGATTGAGAGGGAAGTACCATTTACATCCTGTTACTTATACTTAGAAAAATGTACTCAAGGGAAAGATGACCCTAAATATCATTGGGCGATTACCCAGGACTCCGTGAGATTATACATTTGACCTCTAAATGAAGAGTAGATATATAACCCTTGGCCTTCAGCCTCTTCTTTACAGCACCCAAGTCTCATCATTTTAACCCTCTACTTTAACTCTTTTGAAGCTCTTCTAACCTTCCAAGACTAAATATAAATCACTTCCATAAGACTCAGGAATGATCACCAACTGAGCACACTCTGGAGAGTTTTTCATCCTTTTCTACACAAAGTCTAGATTTTACTTCAAATGTTCTGAGATAAGCAGTCATATATAGGGAAAAATATTTTCAAATGTTACCCTCTTCTCTGCAAAATTTCTGTATTTGTTTCGCAAAGGTCAGCTGGATCTTCAAATTATCTAGGAAGCACTCTGCTCAATTGTAGCTAGTTTTCTATCTACTAAAACAAGACCCAGTATAACATAATCTATTTATTTCACTGTCTGCCATGCTCTGTTTAATATCTATATTCTTTCTAAAGTGGAAACTGCATCTTATTCTAATTATCTGGCTTTGTAGAATTAACTGTCATACATGAATAGTTTCATAGATGCTAAAACTGAACAAATAAAAAGGAACTAGCATCTTGCATAAATCTCTAAATATATAAAAATGGATCAATATCTCTTCATACAGTTCATAATGACAGTAATCTCAAGGCATCTGAAGCATTATATTTTCTATTTTGTACAAATGTCCTAGACATTAAGTATAAGCATATTCCATTATAAAATACTGGCTCCTTTGTGAAAAAAAATCTATCAGTTGCCACCTCTTTCCTTATCTATTGTATTGTACTGACAAAGGTAAAAGCAACATAATTTCTTACCATCTCACTATTTTAAAATGCAGACACTTGGGCAGTCCTTATGAAAGAAGAGTCTGAGAATGTAGAGCCTTCTTATAAGTGGCTGTAGCTCCATTTCTTGAGTATTTGCTATTATGCTTGAAGCCCTGGGTTTTATCTCCAGAGTCACATAAACAGCAAGCAGTTCCACAGAACTAAACACACAGCACTGGGAAAGTGGAGGCAAGAGGACCAAGGTTCAGTCACTCTCTAATTCTGGGCTACATAGCAAGAGAATGATGCTCTTAAAAAAACAAAACAAAACAAAACAAAACACATTGAGGTATTGAAGGGAGGCTGCTGTTTGTTCCTGACTTCTCAGGAGCCCAGAGCTGAAATAACCACACAGATACTGTATTAATTAAATTACTGTTTGACCCATTAGCTCTAGCTTCTTTTTTTTATTGATTTTTTATTGAGCTCTACATTTTTCTTTGCTCCCCTCCCTGCCTCTCTCTTCCCCTTCAACCTTTCCCAAGGTCCCCATGCCCCCAATTAACTCAGGAGATCTTGTCTTTTTCTACTTCCCATGTAGATTATATCTATGTAAGTCTCTCTTAGTGTCCTCATTGATGTCTAAGTTCTCTGGGATTGTGGTTTGTAGTCTGGTTTTCTTTGCTTTATGTGTAAAAATCACTTATGAGTGAGTACATGTGATAATTGTCTTTCTCTGTCTAGTTTACCTCACTCAGAATAATGTTTTCTAGCTTCTTATTGGCTAACTCTTACATATTAATTTAACCCATTTCCAGTAATCTGTGTATTGCCACATGGCTGTAGCGTACCAGGTAAAGTTCACTCTGGCTCTGGTGGAGCTACTTGGCTTCTCTCAGACTCCACCTTCTTTCTCCCAGCATTCAGTTTAGCTTTCCCCTCCTTGCTCTGTTTCCCCATAGCTCTGCTATAGACCCAAAGCAGTTCCTTTATTAACCAGTGAGAGTCACAGTATACAGAGGGGAATCCCATATCATTGAGGAAAAAAGCAAAGTAAATAAAAATTAAACAGATATTTGAGGCAGTAAATAAAACTGAAGTTTAATGGGTTACTGTGGAAATGGTTGCCCTCATGTCCACATAAAAAAATCATGTGTACACAGTGAACTTCATAGAACCCATTTATGTGAGTGTTTCAAATACTTGTAGTGGTCAAATAAATTTTTCAAAATCTGGTGTATGGTCTTGCCCAAAGGATAGACACTTCATTTGATGAGAAACTATTTCTCCCACATTATGCATCTATGACCTATAACCAGTCAAAATTCAAAGTTATCAAAAGCCCGAAGTTCAGCTAATTCGGGCCAGTGAGAGCGACACTGTCTCCAAAAAGCAAAGGTATCCTGAATAATGATTCTCAAAACTGACTTTTGGATTTCACACACATAAGCTTGTACCAGTACACACAAGAGATTGTAAGCAAAGCTGTGAGCCACAAGACCCTTCTCATGTCTGAGAGATCCAAATCTTTAATGTATAGATATTTTCAGTAGGGCTAAAAGTTTCTTAACAATTTACTATGTTTCCTTGAAAAAGCTTAATAAATAAAATGTTGGTTGACATCATACTATTTTCAGTGTGTTTTCTTTCTTCACTGTCATATCTCTTTTTCCATGTAATTTTTCTTTTATTTTTCGCATGTACGTACCTGTTTATCATACACACATAGATTATGACAGAAATAAATACTCCAAATAAAGGCTTGTTTCAATTAGAAATGCAAAAAAACCCAAATTATTCAAAAGGAAAGACAGAATAAATGTCAAACACACACACACACACACACACACACACACACACACACAAACCCATGTTGCCAATAAGCTTGTATAAATGTTCAAAGTAGTACTTGGGTTAGTGTACATTAAAAGTAGAGTTGGGTTTCATTCTATGATCCTAAAGTAGTTAATGGTTGTTTTACAATCATTTTAAAACCACTTTCCCTGTCACACATTTTAGAGTATCAATTAAATTAAGGGTACCTGTACTTGGATTTTCCCTGTTTTTTTTTTTTTTTTGAGTAAAGATGGCTTGTTCCTATAAAGTAATGCAATGCTATTCTAAAAGTATGCAAATCATTGGAATTTGTCTTTTGATCATACCGAAAATGCTAAGTATTTACTTAAAAGTTGCTTTTTTTCCAAAGACCTATTTTCCATGTTAAGTATTTTTTCCATTCTTGCAGACACAAGTATAGAGTTCAACATGTCTTTCAAAAGACCTACAAAATGAACACATCAGTCAACATGCCAATGTGCTTGGGAGAAGTTTCTCAAGGTCTTGCCCATAGACAGAAATCTATAGAAAATGGAGGACTTCTGAAATGTGGGAAAACACTTCCCTCAAGGGATGAATCCCCTTACATGCAATCTAATGCTAAATGGTCAACCCTAAACACATATACATATTAACAACACTAGATGAATACAGTCATTTTTATGTGTGTGTTTGGGGTGGAGTGTACAGTATACAGGAGAAAAGTTTATAAGTCTGAGAGTAAGTGTAGGTGAATTCGAAGGGATGAAGGGATACATAGAAATGATAAATTGCTCATTAGATTTTACTGCAGGATTGTTAAAAAACTAACTGTTGGTTAGTTTTATCTTTTACTTAAAATTGGAGAGTGATTTATTGTTGCTAATTCTAACTTAATATTAATGTTATTCCCAGTTAAATCCATTTCTAAGTCATTATGATTTGTAATAGCACATAGAAATAATACAAAAATTTGTATGTGATCTTTTTTAAAAAAAAATTATGTACGATGAGGATTAGAAAGTTTTGAGTGGATTGAGAATCTAGAGATGACCTTTCTTGGCAACAGAACACATTTTTTAGTGTTACTTCAAACATTATTATGTATAAAATATCCTTAGGAAGACTGTGTTAAATCAATCATATGCTGATTTTAAATGACAACTGCATCATGATCTCTTTCAACATGAAAAATTGGAATTACAGAGAATTATACTTGTTCACACTTACACAGACACCAGCTCTGTGAATCCTAGAATCAAGAGTGCACTTTTGCAAGTCATTCAGTCCTGTTTCTGAATCTGTATTATTTATTTGAGTAACATTGATGGAGCTTTGTTTTTTCTCTGTTGCATCCATAGCAACATAAGGCACTGAGTTTTATTTTGATAATCTAAATCTCTGCCTTGTTTCATATAATCATGACCTTTGCTCACCTAATCAGAATGACTTACCAAATTCTTCTTGGCTGTCCCTTCATTGACTTATGGTATAAATTAAAAGGACACTCTTTTATTACCCAGTGAATCAAGACATATTGAGGCTCAAAATGTCCAAAGAGTATAAAATAGGACTACTTAAGTTTAGGCACTGAAAGGTCATGAAACTACAAATTTAAAGCAAAAGTCAAAAATTTAGAAATAGATCACTGATTTACTGTGAAAATTAATAGCTTGAGAAATAATAGACAATTAACATTATGTTTGTGTCTTTTAAATTAATGAAACAAAATTGTGGCATGCTGTAGATATTTTAATATCTAATACATTTTCCAAGAAAAATGACTCAATTTGAATACAATTAATTTCTGTTGTTTTTGTTTTCTAAAAGAGTTATTTTTCTATGCTTCTATTTTAATTTACTATTTTAGAAATTTTAGGTTTTCAGCCATGCAGCTCATGTTGCTTATTTCAAGGTATAAGTAATTGATTATACAACAGCTGAGGAATCTATACTTTAACTTGTGGTGGTGTGTATAGACTTGCAGAATTGTTATAAATTGGGTCTCATAATTTTTACTTTGTCTAAGCTTCAAATTTCCTATTTTAATTCACATTTTATAAGAATGTTCTTATTTAAATTAATAATGAAAAAGTCCAAAATTCTGATTTTTCTTTTTTATTACATTATATTTTATTATCCAAAATAATTTTTAAAATTAATATATTTTGATCGTATTCTTCCGCTCCCCCAAGTTCTTCCAATCTCTTTCCCTGTCCCTACCAATTACTTTAAGAATTTTTTTTGAAAAAAATAATTCAATACATCATTAAAACCCAAAACCAAGAAATCAAAATAGAACCAAAAAACAAACAAAACCAATAAACAGAAACCCACCAAAGTGCAACCAAATAAAATCACACACACACACACACACACACACACACACACACACACACACAAATATAGATAAACAGACAGACAGACACATAAACAGATAGATTGATAAATTTAAAGAAAAAATACTATGGAATCTCTTATATGTATGTAACCTACTCCTAAAAGTGAGGCCTCTCCAGGAAAGGTTGACATACCAGTGCTATTCTTCTGGAGAGAACTGGTTTTCCCTTTCCCAACCGATATCAGCAACAACCCAGTTGTTAACATTTGTTCTAATGCCTAGGTTTTTATTCATTCATTCATTTGTTCATTACTTTTAAAAGTTAACAAATAAAATAAATGAGATAGCAAAGACTATCACATCAAAGTTGGACAAGACAAACCAACTGAAGGGACAGAGCCCAAGATAAGAAACAAGAATCAGAGATCTACTCCTTCACTCACTCAGAAAGCCCATGAAGAGTGTTAAATGGGAAGTGCTAATACATGTGCAGAGGCCCTGGTGCTGAACCCTTGGGGCTCTGCGAATTCATATGAGTTTTAGTCATGTCTACTTGGAGGGCATGTTTCTTTGGTGACCTCCATCCCTTCCAGCTCTTATACTCCTTCTGCTTCCTCTCACATGGTCCTCTGAAATCTGAGGGAAGGGTTTTGTTGGAGGCATCCCATGTAGAGCTGAGTATTCCAATGTCTCTTATTTTCTATGTAATGTCTGACTATGGACATAAATATTTGCTCCAATCTGCTGAAGAAGAAAGCTTCTCTGTTGAGAGCTAAAAAAGACTCTAATCTATGAGTATTGATGAATATCACTAGGATTCATTTTACCATTATTTTTTTTTCTTTCTCAGTATTACATGGTTTTTCCTAGGTCTTTTTCCATCTAGTCTCTGATTCTTGGTCATCCAAGCAGTCAATAGGACATATTGTGGAAGTGGCCTTAAATCAAACCAGCTATTGACTGTTTACTCGCACAAGTTTTGTGTCACCACTGATCTAGCATACCTTTCAGGCAAGACATCATTTTAGATAAAGGATTTCTTACTGGTTTGGTGTTTACATTTCTCTTTTGATAGCAAGCAGAGCACCTTCTTGTATCAAAGATTGCAGATTGAAAGAGTGATGTCTCTATGTGGGTACCAGCTGAATATCTCCATGTTCAAATATGAGCCTCGCTGCCAGTTTTGTGAATGGCAACCTATTGTCTTTACAACAGCCTGGGTTCTTTGAAGATTCCATAAGGTCCTTTTGGCCAACAACTCAAGTAGATGTAACCCAATCACGGTACAGAACGTTTTGTTATGTAACAAGATATGGGCACTTGGGTTTCTGTCTCCCCATTATTTAGAAATTTCATTTAGATTTCCTTCATGTAATTCTATAGTTCATGTAACTTTAGGAATTTTCTATTTTATTAGGTTTCCATATTATCTCTGAAATGCCCCTTAATTTTAACTGTCTCTCTCTGTATTCTCTTCTATTACCCTTTCACTCCTGTCCCTACCACGCAATCTTCCCAGTCCAGAACCCCCACATCCACACACACATCTATTTTAATTCCTTTTCTTAACAAGAACTCTCTGTTTGCTCTAGTCCCTTACTCCATATCTAACTTCTGTGGTTCCGTGGATTATATCTTAGTTATCATTGACTTAATAGCTAATACACACATACAAACAAACACAGACCTCATTTGTCTTTCTGTGTTTGAGAAACCTTAGTCAGGATAATTTTTCTTGTTCTCTCTCTCTCTTTCATGGATATATATGTATATACACATACTACATATTTTATAATGTCATTTTTTAGATGGTGAATAATACTCCATTTTGTCAATGTACTACATGTTCTTTATCCTTCTGTTGGAAGAGCATCCAGGTGACTTGCAGTTTCTGGTCATTACGTATAGCGCAGTAATGAACAAGTAACATGGATGAGCAAGCGTCTCTGTGATAGGATGAGGAGTTCTTTGGGTATACACCCAAGAATGGATTAGCTGGATCTTGAGGTAGACCTATTCCTATATTCCTGAGAAATGATTAAAATAACTTCCATAGTGACTATACAACTTTGCATTCCCACCATCCATGGATGGGTGTTCCTCTTACTCCATATCCTCACCAGCGTAAGATATATTATTGTTCTTAGCCATTCAAGCAGACATAAGATGAAATCTCAAAGTAGGTTTGGTTTTCAATTCATTGATGGCTAAGAATGTTGAACATTAGAGTGTTTCTCAGTCATTTGAGTTTCCTCTATTGAGAATTCTGTTTAGATATGAAACCTACTTTTAACTGGATCATTTTTCTTGATAATCTAGTTCATGAGTTCTCTCTATATTTTGAACATTAGTCTTCTATCAGATGTGTAGATGGTAAAAAAAAATATTTTCTCATTCTGTAGGTTTCTGCTTTGTCAGAATAGTGCTGTCCTCTGCCAAGCAGAAATTTCTCAGTTTTGTGAGATACCATTTATTAATTATTGTATTCGGTGCCTGTGCTAACAGTGATCTGTTCAGAAAGTTTTTTCTGTGCCAGTGAGTTCAAAAATATTCTCCACTTCCTCTTCCATCAACTTTAACATACCTGCAGAATCATTTATTGAAAATGCTGCCTTTTTCCAGTGGGTATTTCTGGCCTATTTTTTTAAATAAAAATTCAAGTGTCTATAGGTGTGTAGATTTATGTCTGGGTATTCAATTTGATTCCATTGACCAATGTGATTGTTTTTGTTCCAGTACCATGTTGTTTTTATTACTGTAGCTTTGTACTACAACTTGAAATAAAAAATGGTGATGCCTGGAGCAGTTATTCTATTAAACAGGATTGTTTTATCTCTCTGACTTTTTTATTTTTCCATATGAAGTTGAACTTGTCCTTTCAAGGTCTGTGAAGAATACTGCTGGGAATTTGATGGTCATCACCTTGAATCTGTAGATTGATATTTGTAGGATGGCCATCTTTACTGTGTTAATTCCACCAGTCTCAACCATGGGAGATCTTTTCACATTCACATATGTTCTTTGATCTTTTTTTCAAAGACTTGAAATGTTATCATACAAGTTCTTTAACTTACTTGGTTAGAGATTCCCCAAAGATATTATTTTCATTTCTTGAGGTTACTATGAAAGGGGATATTTCTTTCTCAGATATATTGCCATCTATATACAGGAAAGCTACTGTTTTTAAGAGTTAATTTTGTATCAGGTACTTTACTGAAAATGTTTATCTGCATTAGGAGTTTAATGATAAAATTTTTCAGGTTACTTATGTATACTATCATATCATCTGAAAATAAAAGTAACCTGAATTTCTTCTTTCCAATTTGATCTCCTCCAGTTGTCTTGCCACTCTAGCTAATGCTTCAAGTACTTTATTAAGATGGTATGGAGAGAGTGGACATCTTTGTCTTATCCTGATTTTGGTGAAAGTGATTTAAGTTTCCATTTATGATGATTTTGGTTATGAATTTGCTGTAAACTGCCCCTATTATGTTGAGGTATGTCCTTTGTATCTGCAACATCTTAATGACTTTTAAGCAAACAACGTCTGATTTAACTTAAGGCCCACTCCACAAGATAGAGACCATCCCGGACACTACTTAGGTGATCAAGAACCTGAGACTAGTTAACCTACATATAGCGCCAATGTTCAAACTCACTTTGATGACTGTACTGCAATTCACACATTGAATGTATTCTAAGATGGAGAATCCAGTGACACTCCTAAGCACTTTCTCTTACCATCCAAGGCAACCAACCCATCTCGGACATCCTAGAGACTAGGCATTGATGTGAACAGTTTATTCCATGTTCTTTAAATAGTACTATAAATGGTCTCTGCATATCAACCAAAAGTATAATACTTCACCTTTTATAAATCTAGTGATGTTGCGTGTCCTACAAATGTGACAGTTATTAGATACCAGTTTCCAGTCTTGAAAGGATTAAAGGAAAAACTATGTCCAAAGATGACGATATGGATATGTGACTGAATATAGGTAGTTCTCAGAAATTAAAAAGTTCTCTCTTTAAAATAAGTGAACTTTCTTTTTTTGTTTTACTTTTCTCAACTTAGACTTTTCTCTTCAGTGAAAGTAAGAGCACAGTTTCACTTCGGTTTCAATGAAGGTTACAGAATACTTGTTTGTTACCTTTAATTGCTTCATGCTTACAGTGTTTGTATCCTGAGAGCCACATATTCATTTTATACCACCAGATATTTAACATGAAATATTTATCAGATAGGACTTTTCAAAAAAGGGACACATAAAACAATACATGGACACTAATAGAAGGACATTGATTCTCTGCTGCATCCAAAAAGAGGCCACAGATTAAGCAATAAAACAAACATTACTTGTGATGTTTAATTTCTGCAAAGCTGGAGTTAGCAATGCATAAACCATAGGAAGATACATGAATCTTACAAACTAGATAGGAAAGCCATATGTCGCCATCTAAATTTTTATTGCTGCTCTACCTGCCATAAAATTTGTATTATCAATAAATTAAGTTAAAAAAACAAAAGAAGGACCAAGTACAACTTGTAGTTTGGCACAAAGCAACTCTATTTTTTTTGCCTCATTGTTGCAGTCTCTGGCTAAGACTGTCATAACTTTATGTAGGAGGGGAGTATAGTCACTCAAGAAAGGGGTCACTGTGTAACCAATGTGTCTCTTTATACCTTGACCCTGGAAAGTGAAAATCCCAAGAAAGACAAAACTAAGAGATTTTCAAAAAATAGTACTGCTTGAACTTCCTCACAGGAGGATATTGCTATTTCCAAATACATAAATGTATACATTGGAATGGGTATCCTTACACACATGCATGCACACACACACATGTACACACACACATGCATACACAGAGACACACACATAATTTTTATATTATATCTGACTCTTTCTGACATAAACCAGTTCACACAACCTTTGGAATGTGAAAGATTTGCAAATGAAAATCGGCAAACAACAAAATCTTGGTAGTTCTTAGGTTTGGACAGCATGAATAGATAGATACTAGAGATTCTTAAGCTAAGGGGTGAGGAGGTGAGGATCACAATTTGGGTTATAATCTTTTTTTCTGAGTTACAATGCCAGATCTGTCAGAATGACAGCAGTGGGTCTTTTGGAAAATCACTTATCACCCCTGAGCATTAGTTTTTGTTTCATTAAAAAAATAAAAATATTCATACTTAATTGGGGAATTACATTTATTGAAATAAAACATCTAAAATAGTATAGAGTTGGTATTAAAATAAATGTAATCAAAGTAGCAACTTAACATGCATTCAACATATTAATGAATATGTAAAGATATTATAATTCCCAAACTCTAAACATAAGGGTGAGCAAGGCACATACCACATTCATGTCTTCTAGTGTTTTAGGACACAAATGCTGGTCAGTATTGACAAGAATGCAGTAGTGTGTTGAATATTTATACAAACTTTAATTTTCCTTTCCTCATTTCCTAAAAAGTACACTAAACCATAATTCATATGGAATTTCCATTGTGCCTGGAATTGTTAATTGTGTAGGTGATTTAAAGTGATGCATTTGTTTTCTGGGAACATACTTTGCCCTTTAACATGGAGCAATTGAGCATCGTTGGATTCAGGTATTCACAAGGTCCTGGGATGTAATCCTCACAGAAAATGGGGAATGACTCTTTGGGGCACAGTTCAAATATGTGGAAGGTAGACAAACATCAAATTATTAAAGATGTTTAATAGCTAATAAATAAAATAATTGCCTAAGCTTAGGCTCTGAGAAATCTTTTTAAGACAGAAAATCCATGTCAACACTGAGACTACATCATGGCTTGCATTGTACTGTGTGTGTGTGAATTCTTGTGTGTGTGTGTGTGTGTGTGTGTGTGTGTGTGTGTGTGTGTGTGCGTGTATGTGTGTGTGTGTATCTGTGTATATGTATGTATGTACATACATATGTGTATGTCTATATGTATATGTGCTCTTCCTTTGATAAAGCTGTACATCTCTAATTGAAGTGAACTTGACAGCACATCATTTTATTTGTATAGGAGTGTCTGGGAGCAATTGGACAGACTTAGATTATCCTAGGTGCACAGTGAAACTTTGAGTTTTGCCTCTAAAAGAAATCACCTTCCTTAATTAATTTTAATTTTATAAGCAGCATGAAAGACTAGACAGACTAAAAGAGATGGAAAAGAGAAGAAAAGGGGAGGCTAGAAGCAAAGGAAGAAAGAGAATAAGAAAGACAATCAGAACAGGCTTTTAAAGTTACTAAAAGTAAAACGACAAATGGAATCCTTAGAACAAATCTTCAGTACAGCTGAAGTAAAAATGAAAAATTATATGCAAATTTGTGCCGATGGAGCCTTTAGTTCAATTATCATGATGTCAAAAGATGATTTCAAAGCAGTAGTTCTTCAGTAAAATTAATCTTTTAATTTCTTTTCTCTTTTAATAAGGAAAACCTCTTGATGTGCTTATATAAAATAGGAAGCACGCATCCTCAACCTGTAACTCTTTGCCTGACAAGTGTAGGTGGAATCTACCATCCAGTAACTTAAAGAGTCAACATAGACATTTTACTACTTTTAAAGTAACACTCAAACTGGTTAAAAAGCTGTCCAGTTCTGCAAGTCATGACCCTGTCCAAAAGATGACACCTAGCAAAAATTAAACTGCAGTTTCTTTATTAAGTTCTTCAGATTTTTGTCAAACATTTTTCTCTTGCTTTTCCCTTTACTCATACATCACTAGGCTCTTTGGGTGACTTTGTGTAACCCTTAGCAGAAATGTCATAATAGAAGAACGGATGTGCAGCTCTGCAGGGCTTCTAAGAGGCTGCATCTGACATGGCTAATCAGGAGTTTTTGTACCTCAGGCTGAGCAACAATTTAAACCAGCCATCGAGCAGAGGAGAAATACTGCGCAGAAAGCCATCTCAAAATTATAGTAGGTGGCTGGTGGTTGGTAAGACAAGATTGAGATTTTTTTTCTGAATAAGAGCTTTATGAAACTTACATCACAAGCTTTTGCTGCAAAAATTGTTGATGCATATGAAAACCTTTTGTAGGAATCAAATCAGTTGACCTGGCATAACTGTAGTAATCTGGGTAATCTGGTTATATGCCTAGGTGATCAGAAGATTATAAGCAGTGAATATGCCCACAGAATCTTGATAGAGTAGAAATCAGAAAATAAAACAAAAACAAAAAACATAGGTCTGTGAAACACAGAAATGAGTCTGGGAATTCATTCTCTTATATGTCTCTCCAAATCCATACAATACAGACATAGCTTCAAAAATGATGAAAGAAGGAAATAGAACTAGAAGATCATATCTGCAGAGCCTTATTTGCATGCATGGCTTTGCAGATATGGCCTGGGACCTACTTACACTGAGCCATTTATCAGTGTAACCAAAGCCCATGCTAATAGTCCTCTTAACTAGTTCTCATAAACATTTGTCCTATTAATAAGAAACATTATCATATTTTATAATAATGATGACGGCCATGTTTTCAATAAAAAATTAGAACTTAAATGGGGAAATTCAGATATGCAAGGATATTATTTTTGGTCTGATTAATACTTCATGGCATTTTCTTGTTATTTTGACTTTACTTTTAGAAGGTCAGCACTCCCTGGGAAACTACTAATTCTTCCTGGAAAAATGCTTAAAATGTGTCTATTTGTCCTTAGACAGGAAGAGAGAAGTCTGGGCTCATCAATCTGGATCATCCTACTCACTTCATGCAAGAGAATGAGTACAGCAGCAATAGTAAATGTGAAACCGTGGAGAGAATATTTTTATCCTAAGACAAGACTTATTTTTAAAGTTAAAGTTTCACACGCAAAAAAATGTTGACTATGACCACTATAAGCATATTAATCATGTTAAACAAATGTGTGCAAATAGTTTTGTTAAGTAAAGATTGATTTGAACTGTTCATTTAATAGTTTTAAACATCATTATAAAAATTAAAAGTGTACAGAAATCCTTTCTCAAAAATCAAAAAATGTTTAAAATATGTAGGATTGAAAGCAAACAAACAAAAAAAATAAGTACTTATAATTCTGAGAAGATTTCAGTGGTCTTTGAAAGCTTTTCTACTCGTTCCTCTGCTTAGAAAATCCTTCTTGCCACTCACTCAAAGCAGATGATCTTCCCCATAAACTGTGGTGACTCCATTTTTTAGACTTGCTTTTAGCCCATAGCCCTTAAGTTGTGTCTTCAAAGTGCCTTTAAACTGGGAGGTTCCATCTGGTCATTCTTTCCTGTTTATACTTTCTGGAAAACACAGTAACACTGGGCATTTTGAACAGTCACAAAGACTCTTTCTTCTCTACCACAAGCTGTTCTTTAATTTTTTTCATGCAATAAATTCTGATCATAAATTTCTCCCCACCAAACTCTCCTAAGATCATCCCACTTGCCCACTCACCCAATTCAACACCCTTTCTTTCTTTCTTTAGAAAACAAATAAGCGGTTAGACAGACAAAACACACAAACAACAACTACAAAGCACAGTGCCAGTGTAGTAATGCATACAATTATCTGGTCTGCCTAGCCAGTCCCAGGACAGCAAAAACCACAAAACAGAGACACAGTCTCAAAAAAAAAAAGGTAAAAGTAAAAATAAAAATAAAAGAAATTGAAAAACTCCAAAGAATCCAAAAAACATGAATCAGAATCCCCCCCCATACACACAAACACACTCACTCATATGCTTTCAGTGACACATACACATACATGCAAAACCCTTACAAAAACACAAAATCCAAAACCACAGCATATAACAAAATATATAAGCAAAAACTCAAAAGGATCAAAAGCAAACAAAGAATATAAAGGGAAAAAAAAGACTACAAAAGTATCATTGAATTTGCTTTATGTTGGACATCTACTGCTCTGCCACATTCTGCTAACAGAAAGACATTGTTTGTGTTGCATAAGTTAATCAACTGATTGTTCCTGTCTTATGCAGAAGAAGTCAATTAGTTGTCACTAATGGGACAACTCCTCACTGCTCTTCCTACCAGTGTAGTAAGATATCCTATTTTAACTCCCTCACTAATATTGAAAAATTTGGGGGGACTTGTACAAGATTAAATACTTTTTTAACACTTGAATAACTTTATAATTAATGTATTTAAATAAATTAGGTTTAGATAACATGTTTCAAAACAAAGAGAAAGTGACATATCACTGACAAGAGACCAGTTAAATGCAAAATGCAAGAAATAAGGCAAAATGAGTAGGTAGAGTTTATAAAATTTCTGTATTCTTGAAATCATTTTGAATAGCTTTATTATTTTGTTTGCTTTGATTCTTTTCTTTTTTTTTCTTTTAAAAATATATCTTAGTATTTATTCCAAAACTGTTCGCCGCCAGATCCTATGCAAGAAGCTTTACAATCATTATTTTTAATCCTGAATATGACTGTTACACTGATGATTAAAGATGTTTATCCAGTTTTGTGGGTTTTGAGTTTGTTTTTTAGACTGGTCAAGAACTCCCTATGCAGATCAGGCTGGCCTCAAATCCATAGGGATCCATCTGCCTCTGCCTCCACAGTGCTGGAATTAAAGGTGTGTAGAACCACACTCAATAGTTTCATGGCTTTCCCCCCTTTTAACAAAGGAAGAAAATGAAGCGTGTCTAAGTGGAGTGACTTGTCCATTACCACACAACCGGCAGGCAGCAGAATCGAGGCCTGAGTACAGGATCTTCCACACCATTCACCGCTTACCACAAAGAAAATTAGCTGAACCGCATCTATTATTTTACTAAATCCCATCTGTAAGATCACAGCAGAGCCTACTAGTCTTAAATGACTGCTTCTATCTTTAAGAAGCTAATAAAATAATAGAAAGTTCAAGATACCCTTACTAGCCTGCAAAAGGGTTATCACAGATAACAATAAAACGGCTCCTGTCCTCAGTGCAGTGACTTAGAACTTGCTATCAGAACAAGTCTGTTGATTCCAAGGTGATGTAGATGGAGAACAGAGACACCATTTACTCAAACACATGACAGCTTTTGGTTTGTTTGGTTTCAGTTTTGAGACAGGGTCTCACCACGTAGTCCAGGCTAGCCTTGAACTTGCCAAGTAGTCAAAGTGGGCCTGGAATCCTATTTTTAGGCATTTCCGTTGAGTAAGAATCCAAGTTGCATATATCAGTGCTGTCCAAATCTAACATGATGATGTCCGCACACAGGAAACAAAGTTAAGTCCCTTCACACGGCAAAAAGGTCCTGGGACGACCATCCTAAGTCAGTGTCTCTTCGTGCCGCACATATTCCCCAATGTCTGCTTGATGAAACACCAAAATAGCCATGGGGTCCACTTTTCTGCAGTCTTGAGTAGACTTTGCTGCTACCCCGAAACCCCAAAAAAATGTCCGCCATTGAGTAAACCACTACTCCCTGGTACTGAGAAGTGTTTTCAGTGATTCGACCCAGACCGGATTTCAGCACGTGCTTTCTATACAAGAAGGACTGCTCTGCTCCAGGCTTTATCTGCACTTTATACTTGGCATAGGGTGCAAGGTAGTCAAGCGCTGTAACGTGCAACCGGAACTTGTGGGTCTTGGTAAACTTTCCAAAACACGTCCCCAGTGAAACCAGCTTCTCCCCGGAGATGTTGGCGGCCAACTTCAGGATCATCTCACTCACATAGTAGACGCGGTCGTTGTGCAGTCGGAAACAGTAGGTGCCGTCGGGCCTGTCCACCAGGAGCTGCAGATTCTCCCTGATGTATTTCGCGATCTTCTCAAACATCACTCGGGTCTCTTCTGTCAAAGGCCGCATTTTCCTGCTAGCTCGGCTGCCGGGATCCTCGTGCCCGGAAAGAAGGAAACGGAAGTCACCTTGATTCTTTTCTTTAAGATGAGGGTATAAAAGCAAGATTGGTAAACTTCTTAGTCCTAGTACATGCAATTGGGTTCTAAAACCAATTATTAAGACACAGTGTTCATATTAATATCCATTTGTCACTGTAAAGCAATGTACTCCTTACATACCTGAATGTATGGGAGAGATGGATTTTATACCCTATTCAGAAGGAAGGCCTCTAAGTCTAGAATACTCTGAGCCACTGGTCAGCTGAAACTCTTTCCTAAGGAGAGTAACAAGGATGGGAGTGGTGAGGAGGTTCAGTAGACAACATCATTGCAAGTTAAGGTTGGGATCCCAAAGTCAGATTGTCAGAATTCATGAAAAATGATGACCGTGCCTCTACACACCTATAACCCTTGCTCTTGGGGGCAAAAAAAAGGAGGATAAATGGGGCTGACTGATCAACCAGTCTAGTAGAAGTACTGAGTATCAAGTTCAGTAAGAGCCCTTGTTTCAAGAAACAAAATAATGAAGAAATGATTGCAGAAGGCATTCTGATTATGGTTTAGGCCCCACACCCACCACATAGAAGAATAAACATGGAAACACCACACACACACACACACACACACACACACACACACACACACACATGCACACACACACAGAGAGACACACACGCACACACACACCAGGACAAAAGGCTCTCCTGCTTCAGCAATCTGTAGGAAAGTGTGAAACTAGGAAAATAACAGAATAGTTTCCCATTGCATATCTAGGTTTTTAAGTATCACATGACACAAACTAGGGACCTTTTAACAGATTTGGTTCTTGATCCCTTCCTTTACCTGCTCAATCTTCCATTAGCTTCTCATATGCAAATAATGGGATTAAAGGAGACTAAGAGCTGCCTCATTCTCTAAACTGTTTTCTAATAATCTAAAAGACAGTATAATGAGTTAAATGAACTATTGAAATTCAGTATCTTCACAGTAAATTTTGTAGCAGAAATCATTCTACCCTTTGCCCCATAGCTTAAAAGTGAACTCCATATGTCTCCAAAAAAGAAAGGTTTACTTAAGGAAGCTTTGAGCAAAAGTATTAATGGCACCCATATACCAAAAATTAAATCATAAAATAAAAATAAAATTTATTTTAAAATTTCACTAAGCTACTGAATTTACATGTTCTACTTTATCATCCTTACAAAATGGACTATTTGACAAAGATCATATTTGTGACAGCTTAACTTCTTTCAACAACAGTATAAAATACCTATGGGTAAAATCATACCATGGACTGATTGTCATAGTTTTGATAGAAAACATGTTTAATGCAATATATCCTTGTAGTTGTTCATATAAATATATGCACAATATCATAACATCGCATAAAGAAACTAAATGTTAAAATAAAATTTAAATTCTTAAACCAGTAGATTTCCTTAATAAGGTAACTTCTCTAGCTAGAATAATAATTGAGTTGCTTTAAAAAACTAAATTTTTCTGAGAACTGGTTCACAGGACACTGCTGATTTCATCTTAAATGTCCTCTACAAATTCAGAGTTTGAATGGTTGTTCCCCACTAGATGGCACTACTGTGTGTGTGTGTGTGTGTGTGTGTGTGTGTGTGTGTGTGTGTGTGTGTGTGTAGGGGATGGGGAGGTTTAGCTGTGAAACTTATCTGGTGGAAGTCACTATAGGTATGCTATGAAGGTTACAGCTAAATTCTGGAACCTTCCTGTCACCCCCTGGCTCACAGCCTGTGATGATATGAGGAATGTCTGCACATATGCTCTACCACACCTTCCCTGCCTTGAACTAGACTGAATCTTTCTGAAACTATGAGCCAAAAGAGTGTTTCTTCCCTTAAGCCTCTTCTTTCCCACACCCTGTCACTGCAAGCAGAAGTTACGAACACAGAATCTCAAGACCCTTAGTTCCAAAGAATCAAAAACCAAAGCCTTCCACAATTGAAATGCAGCAGGAAGTCTTCGAAGAAGACAACTGCAGCTGTTCCAGAATATCCCAAAAGACTCCTGAATCTCATCTTGCTCTAAATGAAACAGACTTTCCCTATCTACCTAACCTAGCAAACTCTCAGATTAACATTGTATTAGTCATCAAAGCCATCAAACAAAATAGAAACTCAGTCATATCAAATATAAACGCTGTTCAGAATTACATATTATGACAACTATACAAAAAACAAGCTGCTTGCTTCTCATGGACACTATAGACACTCAATTCTTTAAAATATACTTTTTAAACCATTAAATAAATAATAATGTGTGGTATTGTTTAATTACTATTCTGCTGTTGATCTTTCTGATATTGGTACTATATTTTTGGGAAAGATATATGCCTTTTGTGACTGCCTTTTCACATGACTCAGAGCATCGGATAGGAAGCCCCCTGCAGAGCTGCATATAGATTCCAGATCACAATAGGGAAAAAACCAGTGTGGTTAAGTTTAGAAGTAGACAGTACTAAGCTATATTAAGTTCTGCTATTCTGAGCATGTACGGCCTGTGTCCGGTTCAAGTTTCCTCCTTCTTTCTACCATAGGATGAGGAACCTGACAAAAGGCCACATGTAAATGACGCATCCTTTCAAATGTAAAGCGCACGTCATAGGTCTTATCTGTGCATATCCCATTGGTAAATTTGCTAAATACCACAGCATGATAGGTATTTTAAAAGATTAACTTTGACAGTGTGCATACAACTCTCATTAGGAAAGAAACAACAGTTCTGAGACAGTGTGATGGTCCATCTTTTTTAATAACTTAATTGGATTACCATGTAGAGATTAGTGAAGTACATCTCTGCATGTAAGGGCAGCTCCAGTGCCGATTACCTCACTATGACTTGGATGTAATGAATGCATTAATTGTTTGATGGATCATGCAGATGATGGCATCATTAGAACATGGTAAGTAGTAGGAGATGGGTCGTTTGGAAGAAAAACAGGAAGCAAGTCCTGAGGGGCCAACTCTTGCTGTATGCTTCCTCTCCATTAGTAAGTGAAGAAGCTTTTCCAATGTATACTCGAGCTATGATAATATTCTGACCAGATTCACTGCCAGAACCCTCTGAAAACATGATTCCAAATACATCTCTTCTCTCTTTGTTCCATTTTAGTACAGTGCTTTAAAAAACAATGTGACAAACAGAGAAAGCATCTAGTACGGTGACAGAGGAAAGAAGAATTGTAAAATCTTAGCTAGTGGGGTATATAGCTCAGTAGTAGAGCACAATTAGCATGTGTGAGGCTTTGGGTTCAATCCTCAGTCTCTGTCTGTCTGTCTGTGTCTATCTCTCTCACACACATGCACACTCACATTCATATGTGCACTGTACATATGCCATGTCATAGTCAAAGATTAGAAAATAAAATGCACATAAGCTGCTAAAGACCCTGGCTTTGTTCAACTATAACTTCAGTTTCAATATTAACAAAACAATGCAGTTTTCCTTTATTTTAACCAAATATTGAAAATCCATAGAGATTAGCAAAACTCTAAGACAAACTCATGGACAATACAAGGCTAATTCTTCTGCCCAACCAACTGAAGATTCCAATGAATGGTAAAAATATTTTGAAATAGAGAAGTCTCCTGAGACAGACAAATTTGGATGCAGATTTAAATAGTATTTATTAAGGCTCCATTGATCATATCTTTCTAAAGCTGAGTATAAGCATGTTGCTGGCAGCAGGCTGCCACTTACTCCTTGTCTTGGTGGGTGACTTCTGTTGCTTTTAGTTACAGATTTGCCAATCTTTAAAGAAAAAATAAAAGAACTGGAGCTCATTTATGGTGAGTTTGGTTACTACAGGGCCCATAAACCTGAAAGACATCAGGCTTTATAGAATTTATACCAATTTCTGTGTCATCCAATGCTAGTGGGAATTTTAGAATATACTATAATATGTCATCATACATGAAAGAATTTAGAGTGCTGTTTGCACACTGCAATGCAACACAGCATATTGTGTTTCATGATAACATGAATGGAACCTTCTTAGCATGTGAATTCTCTTGAATGTTAGTTCATAGCACCATATCATAATTATAAACTTATTTTATAATTAATGTTGCTTCTGTCTGGGTTTTTGCAGTGTTTTATCTGTTTGCACATTGAGTTTGGAGCTGTGTTATTGTTAATCATTTGCTTGCTCTTGGACAGGATCCATTATGACATCTACATTAACCTCAACTCTCAATCCTCCTGCCTCCACTGCTTGAATTAAGAAACCACTTGTCTGAGTCACACAAGCCTCATGCTTCAGTCTTCCTTAAATTTTCATCTTATCCCTGAAATTATTTGATATATAGTGCACACTATATTTAGCAAATACTTCATCATGACTATGCTTGTTTGATGGCTCTTCTCTGTTGGAGTAAAATTAATTAAGAGTCTGGTATATTGTCTCATAATCAGTAACAATAAATAAATTAGATATCTGTAATAAGACAATACAAATATGGAAAACCATAATTAAAAACTCAAAACTATTCACAGCTTCCTTGACTTTGCTTATCAGAAAGTGAACTGTGGTTGTTCTAGTCCACAGAGACTCTGCAGCCAAGTTGGCTCATGGTATCATTCAGGTAAACAACTGAAAAACTGCACATTTATTGACTTTAGTTGTACAAGACTGTTGACTGAACACAATCTGTCGAAACCTGAACAAATTGGGTTTTGAATTTCATACAGTTTAATAACTTTGGCATATTCACCAAAATGTGTGAGTTTTAAGGTTATTGATGCTTGTTTTAGAAAAAAATTTAAAAGTTCCCTGTTTAAATTAGTTTGGAGAGATTCTATTAAATCAAGTTGAACAAACTCCAGCAAAGCAGTTGCTCTCAGAGTTCTAATAATGTGTGTTGGGACTCTCCAAGATAATATAGTGGGTGGAATTCCCCTTCCTAATTCCGCAGTAACTCTCAGGACTTTTGTTCTTTGGAGCAACCTTAGAAATCTTCATGTCAGTAGCAGTCCACACTAATACCAGTATACTTCAGAAGAATCTTGTGGGAGACAGAAATGAATAACAGATAAGATAAAACACCATTTTTTTTCTCAATGTCTTTACATACAATAATCTACTTTTATTATTTAGAATTTTAAACTTCTTACTCTAATTTTAATTGTCATTTTGAAAACAAAATTTTTCAAAGTCTCTGTATTTTTCTTATCTTTCCATTCATTGTTTTCTTATAGAGAAATCAGCATTAAAGTACTGTAATGCAGAGAGTACTATCCTTCATTATCACACTCTTTGTGTTATAATAATTACAGAATAGTGTCGCCAATAAAAATTAGATCATAGTAATCATAGTATCTGGCAATAAACTATAGAACAATAAGTTGTTTTGCCATGAATTATATTCATTTAGACAAAGAAGAAACCAGGAGAGCTATGTGGTTTTTTGCTGCAGGAAGGCTGATGTCCTCTAGTAGTCTGCCAAGAACACAGAGTGCACCTGGGCAAAACAATGGATCTGAAGCCAGTCCCTACCTGCTAGGCACCCACTATATACTGAGCTCACAAAGACCTTTCCAATGGACTTAGAAAATTGAAATCACAGTAAGGAAATAAAAGCTTATCTGGAGGTAACGATTATCTGTTCTGGAATAAAACAACTGTAATCTTCCACAGAGTAGAGTGAAAGAATTCTGACAATTCTGTAGAACAAAAAGGACCTTTGCCCAATACTTTATGTTGGTCAACACCTGAAAGGTGCAGTCATCACAAAGACGTTGAAAAGATTATTTTTTTTCACTGTAAAGCAATGGCGTGAAATCCTCTTCTCTTCAGTGAAAGGTTAGGAAGAAGGCATAGATACAATTACACAGTTCTTTGACAAACCGCTTTCAAATTTCCTCTCTAAATCTGCCTAATGCTCTCATGATATCCACAATTTCAAAAATATAGGACAGAATTAGTGGCTTTATGTTGGAGGGAAAAAAAAACAGCAACCCAAATAGCACATGTCAATTCTTGTCTTCTTTGATATTTTAGGGCTAAATTGTGCTACTCAGGTGTAGGATGGAGGCCACTTATTCATCCCTGCTGCCTACAACCAAAATAGTCACACAGAAACTATATTATTTAAAACACTGATTGGCCCATTAGCTCTGTCTTCTTCTTGGATAACACTTATATCTTAATTTAACCCATTTCTAGTAATCTGTGTATTGCCACATGGCTGTGGCTTACCTGCTAACGTTCTATCTGGTTCGGTGGGGCTACAAGGCTTCTCTCTGACTCCTCCTCATTTCTCCCAGCATTCAGCTTATCTATTCCCATCTAGTTCTGTTCTCCTATAGCTCTGCTACTGGCCCAAAGCAGTTTCTTTATTCATTAACCAATAAAAGCAACACATAGAAGGACCTCCTGCACCACTCGGGAAAACAGCTTCTAGATTTCCAACACTTTTTTCCTCAATATTATGCTCTCTGTATTTTGGTCCTCATATGTAGAATGTTGAATTAGTTATACTTTTTTTATTATTCACATAGTATTTCTCCTCTTGTGGAGGCTACATATATTGTGGATGCAGAATGCTCATTTCTATTCTCTAGTCTCAACCTTATTACCTCCACAAGCAAATGATCTAATGTATTGTGGATCCATTGAAATACTGTAATAGTTTGAGCCCTTCATATTTTCATTTACTTTATTAGTATTTATTTCACACGTTGCATTTTTCCTTTTTTATTTACTAGCTCGTTGTTATCCCTTTAATTAGTTCTATGTACTTACTGCATGATGTACCTGTTGGTTTTGATGAACTTGTACTATTTGAGGAAATGTCCCCTGAATTCTAATAACTTATTGAAATAAAGTTTGAGCTCTGGGGTGTAATGGGTGTTGTCTGTGCCTCTACTGCATCTCTGCTTCACTTCAGATTCCTATGGAAGGAAGAACCCTGCAAAATCTCTGACAAAGACATTTATGTGACCGAAAAACACATTCAAAAGAACTGTGGTGAATATCTTAAAGTTACAATCTAGACAGGACATAGGTTCTATTTACTCATACCCCAATTGTGACCTACTTACCTCACATTTCCTAGTGCAAGCCAAATAAGCAGAAACCAATCCTTTCCTGCGACGGAGGTAGTGAACATGATCTTCTATGGAACACACATACACTCTACCACTCTCTATCTGGAGAAATATATTTATTATTATCTTTCTAGATATAATCTGAGCATTTATCTAGGATGTCATATGATTGTCCAAAAGAGTTGCCAAGTAAGGCAGTTAAACCAGAACTCAGAAGAAGCCATATTCTAGTCAGGATGCAAAGCCAGACAAGGCTGATGTTGCAGGTGATGTTCTAAAGAAATCTGCTGCAGAATGCTTTCTTACACTGGGAGACTCGTCTATTTGAATCTTAAAGCAAATAGAAGACAATCTGGCTTAGTCAGATTTCATCAGTTGCCATGTTGATGACATGAAAAATACCCACACAAAAAGATCCAAATGTGGGCACCACCTGGCCCGATCAATGTCACACATAAAACTAGCTGTTACACTGGTATGCTATGTAAGTTGTCTTTCTGTCACTAATAAGACACTTGAAAAAGTCAAGTTAAACATTTAATGAACATTCATTTAATTTCCATTTCAGAGTAGGTCATTGGATAGCTGTCATCTTCAGGCCTGTTATGGGATAGATAAGTCATGGTGGAGATAAGTCATGGGGCAAAGCTGCTCACTGCATGGCAGTCAGGAAGAAGAGAGGGCCAGAGAAAATGCACTCCTAAGAACTTACACTCACAAGGTCCCATTCTTTACAAATAGACCTTAGATCTACTACTTTTCAACAGCCCAAAAAATTATGAATCAGTCACTGAATCTATACATTGAGAAGATCAGAATCCTCAGGAGTAAGTAGTTCTTCAAATCCCTACTTAAGAGCATTGCTATAGTGGACACTAAATTATCAACATGACTACTTAGGGTACTTTTCAGATCCATACTTTTCATACCACAAACCTCTAGTAACATCAGTCAAGATAGACAGAAATGTAGCATGCAATGAAAGAAATAAATTATTACACAAGTATAAAAGAAGTAAGACCATATGACTATATAAAATGAATGTATTCTTAATTATATATAAAATATACATCCTTGACAGGATAAAAGCATAAAAATATTAAATTTCAAAATGGTAATCAAAGACTTAAAGAACTACTGGCTAACTATTTTTATAGATTTAATAATTCCAGATTGTAAACAACCGGTTTAAGACATAGCTACACAAGGCAATTGGAGTTCATGAACTGCAAAATACAGGCATGAGGAAAGTTTTTATTTCTCTTTTCAGAAAAGATAATTTTTGATTAAAACTGATGCAGTGTAGAACTGTAACACATGGACAAGGTATAGAAAAAACAGTACAATACTAGGAAGGGGAAAATATGAAAGCAGAGATGCATTCTTACCTAAGATTGTTCCCCTGACAACTGCATCATAGTGTGTTATGGGATGCTACCACAGAACTGCTACAAACAAAGGACTTAACAAAAAGGAAATAATGACATTACATAATAGGTCAAAGCCCAGGAAAACACGAGGGAAAGATACATATAGAAAATATATATAAGCTCTTCAGTTTCAGGAGATCCCATTTATTAATTGTTTTTCTCAGTGTCTGTGCTGCTGGTGTTATATTTAGGAAGTGGTCTCCTGTGCCAGTGCGTTCAAATGTACTTTCCACTTTCTTTTCTATAAGGTTCAGTGCGGCTGGCTTTCCATTGATGTCTCTGATCCATTTGGACCTGAGTTTTGCATGGTGATAAATATGGATCTATTTTCATTCTTCTACATGTTGATGTCCAGTTATGCCAGCACCACTTGCTAAATATACTTTCTTTTTTCCATTTGATATTTTTTGCTTCTTTGTCAAAAATCAGGTGTTCAGAGGTCTGTGGATTAATATCCAGGCCCTTGCTTCGGTTACATTGGTCCTCTTGTCTGTTTTTATGCCAATACCAGGCTGTTTTCAGTACTGTAGCTCTGTAGTAGAGTTTGAAGTCGGGGATTGTGATGCCTCCATCAAAAACATTGATGACAACTTATGCTGCAGAGGTTGTGGGGTAAAGGCAACACTCCTACATTGCTGGTGGGAATGCAAGCTGGTACAGCCCCTTTGAATGTCATTGTGGTGATTTCTCTGAAAATTAGGAAACAACCTTCCTCAAGACTCAGCAGTACCACATTTGGGTATATATCCAAAGGATGCTCAATCGTATTACAAAGACATGTGCTCAACTATGTTCATAGCTGCATTGTTTGTCATAGCCAGAAACTGGAAACAACCTAAATGCCCCTCAATCAAAGAATGGATGAGGAAAATGTGGTAAATTTACAAAATGGAGTACTACACAGCAGAAAAATAACTTCTTGAAATTTGCAGGCAAATGGATGGAGCTAAAAAATATCATTTTGAGTGATGTAACCCAGACATAGAAAGACAATTATCACATGTACTCACTTATAAGTGTATGGTAAACATAAAGCAAAGAAAACCAGCCTACAAATTACAATCCTAGAAAAAACCTAAGCAACAATGAGGACGCTAAGAGAGACTTACATAGATCTAATCTACATGGGAAGTAGAAAAAGACAAGATCTTCTGAGTAAATTGGGAGTATGGACAACTTGGGAAATGTTTGAAGGGGAGGCGAGAGGCAGGGAGGGAAGCAGAGGAAAATGTAGTTCTCAATAAAATAAAAAAGATTGAATCTCTAAGAAAATGTCAAGAAAATGTAAACTTCATAATAAATGTCACTAAAATAAAAAATATATTAAAATAATTTAAGATGACAAATTTAACCATAACTGTATATGTTTGTAACTCCATCATACCTTGCAGAATTAAATATTTTAACAAAATCAAACTTTATTTTGCTGGATGAAGAAATGTTATCTTAGAAAAAGTTGTTGAAAATATATGCAGATAAATGAAACCAAAATAGCACTGTGTGATCAAAAGAGAAAGAAGGAAGACATAATTTAAAATTTAAAATTTTTTAATTTAAAATTAAAAAAAGTTCTGGATCAAAGAAAATATTTTATTGATCAATGGCAGATATTTCAATTTATAAAAAAGCAAAGCAACCTTAATTTTATGCACACTTAGTAATAGAGTTTCAACTCTAGTATTGAGAACGGTTTAAGGAAGCATGAAGAAAAATCAACATGAGTTGTCTATATTTATAAACTGAAAGGTAGAAAAAAGTGAAGTATGAATAAAATATGTGTTTAAAGAAAACACACCAACATAATGGGAAAGGGTTTCCTTTTTTCTTAAGAAAGCATTGTTAGATGGATAAACTATTGGCTATACATGTCAATAAAAAGAGAGGAAAAAAAACTATTTCAAATCCAAAGTGGAACATTGCTTCAGATCCTAAAGCCAAAACTGAGAACAGAATGTGATTAACAATTGCTGCCAACATGCTGAGTTACACAGATATATTGAAACGCACTCTAAAAATCCAAAATTATCAAAAGTAACTCACTCATGAGTCACTTTAATAATATTTTCAGTGACTTGTTCCCCTAAAATGCCAAGTTTATTTAGAAATTCTCCCTATATAGACCTCTCTAAGCATATTTGATGGCACTTATGATTTCGTCAAGTATTTACAAAGTAAATGAAATAGGTGCCACACAATCTCTGGCATAACCAGAATTTATGAGGCTAAATAGAGTATATGGAAAGAAAATCTTAGTGTTTGTGAGTTGCTTTGGAAGTTATAGAAGCTTGATACCAATTCTCAAGACCTCAGTTCAACCTCTGGTGTCAGGAGAAGCAGCTCTCAGATTTCGCTTTGATTTCACATGCATGTGCACACAGACACTCTCACACACAGAGCCACACAGAGACACAAACACACACCAAAATAAATGGAAAAAGTAGAATATTAAAAACTGTAGTATTCATCAAAATTTAGAAAAAAACGAAACACCTTTAACTCATCAAACCCAGTGCTGTTTAAAAACATAATATAGTATAACAAATTGGGCTTATTTCAAAAGCAGGTGTTTTTGGCTTTGTTATGTTATGTTTTTAATATTCTTAAAAATTGTGTTCCCCCAGAAATGTCAGAAATACAGCAATGAAGTCACTCAATGTAACTGACTAATCATGAGGTGAACAAGGGCAATAGTAAGAGCATGCAAAGTGGGCAAGTTGCTCCAAACCTACAGAGAGAACTATAAACAACTGAAAATTGCTGAATGAGAGAAGTGGTTTTCTCCAAAGAGCAAGTCAAATGTTTATCCAACAGAATGGTCAGCCTTAGAAACATGAATATATGTAACATTATACAGACTGCTCACTGAAAGGTGTTTAAAAATTCATGAATCAAAATAGTGTTGCTAAACAAGAGATTGTATAATAATTGTATAGTTAGAGATGACATGTCACCGAGGGAGGCATGAGAAATGTGTCAAAAATCTTTAATAAAAGCTTTAATTACGAATGGTTCCAGTGAAAGGGGAAAATCTGACAGTCTGGTTAAAGCTAGTTTATTCCCGAAAATTAATTACAGGTTAAAGGAAATTGAAAAGATGAAAAGTTAAAGAGTGGGGAGTTAGATTGGGAATGGTTTTAATGAATAAGAAATGTAAGAAACTAATCAGTTAGGACAGCAGTACCAGAATACTTGACAGTAAGAGCCTGTACTAGGCATGGCAATAGAGAACACTGGGTGCAGGGACTCAGAGCAGCAATAGGGTGGGGCAGGTGTGTTGAAGATTCGGTGCTGATCCATTAGGTCCTCAACTCAACTTCAAAATGAGAAAAAATGGGGAATGACTGAAAAGGAGACAGCCAACAAACATGTGGGCACTAAAGGACTTCGGAAGGCAAGAGGAAGTACTTCAGCAGAGATTGACAGCAGGGGGCACACCATTTCTTTTTACTGTAAAGGCCTTGATTTATCCCTCCTGTAACAACCTGATCCTTGGCCACGTGCTAGTTTAACCGTGGACGAATTTAATCCCTGCAGCTGGTATAAAGCTAAGTGCAAGTGTAGGGAAGGCTTTCAGCCTGTCAATTTCTCCTGCTAGGCTCCATGGAGGGCAGGCGGTCTGGGCACCACAACCTCACTTAGGGGTCTGCATGAGGCCCACAGTTTGTCTGCGTTGTGGTGGGGGGTGATGCAGAAAGGTCCAAAGTGTCTATTTATGAGGTATGTGGGAGGGTTTGCTACCCAAAGATCACAGGCAGCTTCGTTTGATTTTTATGGACCCACTGAGAGAGAGGGAGAGGAAGTGGAGAAATGTTCAGGAATATCTTGCACTTAAATTATTCCTTTTCTCACAGAGATTTACAAATGTTATATCATTAAATAAGGTTCCCTTTGAGAAACATTAGAAGTAAATATGAAATTGTGGTGCGGTTTCACAGGGGGACAGCATTATGCAGTTCAGGAAGTCAGGCTGGGGGAATGTCACTCAAGAGCAGAGCACACTCATCAATATGGAACAGTCACAGCAAATGGAGTTACAGCCCCAAACCTTACTAGACCTGGAGATTTCTAAGAATTTTAGATCTTGAAATATTTCACCTTCATTTTCTAAATGAGGCTGATCATGTCTTTCAGTTTTTTTGATGTTTTATTTAGGAAACATTTATGTGAGAATTTCAAATAGAGTTCACTCTATGTACATAAAGTATTTAACTAAATATTATACTGAATGGAGGACATTCCAGTTACTACATCAACGTTTTTCTTCACTGACATAATCCTTTGTGCCATTTAGACCCTCAATAAAAAAACATTATTGATTGGACTAATGAGCTATCAGGAATTTACACTTAATGAAAATCTTTGCACTATGTAATTTTAATAATTGAAGACATATTAAGTTCTCTCATTTTGTTTCATCACTAAGAATGATAAAAATCAGGACATTTATTTGATTAGTAAATAATAAGTGATCAGTTATAAACAGGTTCAAGTTCATCTGAGACTTCTTTATCAGGTTTTACACCCAGTGTTTGAAGACTCTAGTAACGGAGTCTGAGTTAGTTCAGCAAGCACGCGACCGTGTCTAGGTAGCACATGAGTAAAACAAAACACTCTGACTACAAGAGACTAAATAACTGAAGAAAGTTTCTCAAATATTTAAGTCATGTGAAAAAGTTTAAGAAAAAGTAAGGATCAGTTCAGGATATTTAAAAATTAAGCATCAAAAATGAAATATTAAAAAATCCCTTCTAAAGGAAGGAAATATAGATGGAAATATAATCACATATATAGGCATATGTAACAATATATTTAATATTTTTTAACCTAGGAAATAACTAAACTTAGTTAAGGCCAAGAAGGGCTTATTAAGTGCTGAAGACAACAGATAATCTTGTATAGACATACACTAGGGCTGTTTCTTATTGTCACTCCCAACTGTTAAGAACTTACAATAGTCTTACTCAGCACTCATTTTTGGCCAGAAAAAGACTTCTACATAATGCAGTTATCTATGATACTTGCTTTTGTGTTTTTAATTTTTCATTTTATTTATCTATTCTTGGAGAATTTCCTACATATATACAATGTATTTGGTCATATCCAACCACAAACTCCCACCCTTCTGACTTCCTCCAGATAAGTCTACGTCCTTCTTCCAAGTTCAGTCATTCATTCTCTTTGTCCCTCTATCTCCTCCTTTCCCTTCCCCTCTCCCTCTATCCCTCCTTTTGTCTCTTTATAATGTACTGAGTTTAGTTAATGCAACCCTTCAGTGCTTGCTTAGGAGTAACCATACACTGAATAATGGAAACCTGTGAGAAGTCATATCCTAGAAGAAAATTGTTTCTTCTCTACCAGAATGCACAGTCGTCCTTTCAGTTGTGAGCCTCGACCTTTAACAGATGAGTCATCACCACAGCCTAGGTTCAATTGTCAATATTTCGCAGATAGGATTGGAAACCTGTGAGTATCTCTTATTCATGCTTGAATGTTGATTTGCTTAACTGTATTGCTTTGTTCTTGTTGTTTGACAAGGTCTTCCTATGCTCCGTAGACTGATCTATTGGGAACTCACAGTGTCCCTGTGTCAGAATCCCAGATGTTGCTGAGATTAAAAGTGTGTCCAAGCAATACTGCATTTGAGCTGTATGCTTAGAAGAGTTCTAAAAGCACTGAAGGCTCCTTGCTAATCACCCACTGCTTATGTAAGCAGAATTTTATTGCACCTCAAGATAAGCACTTACAACTTCAAGTTATAAAAATTCATTCATTCTTAAAAGCCTATAATTCAAAATTTTAACATTTTAGAATTGGCCAGCATCTGCTTACAAAGTATTCAGAATCTGTCAACTCTGCTTGCTGACCAAAACCAAAGATGACTAAGGGACAGCGGCCAACACATTTGGAAGGCAAATTGATTGTCCTTTATCAAATTCAGTTGGAAATATGTGTGAGTTCAGTGGGAAGGTAGGAAGGCTTGCCAGCAATCAGAATTATAAATGTCTAAAGCATAATTGAGGAATTGTAAATTTGCCTTTGAAATCCTTGATGAAAAGGCACTATAGGAAACATAATTATTAGCATACTGTTTAATGTTTTAATTGGATGCAGTTTGCTGTGCTGTGCCAAAATGAGTTTTGAAGTTGATTGCCTTTTTACCTCCCTCCCTATTCTTGAAAGCTCAGCCAACCTTGGTAAGAGAAAAGGGAGGTACATTACATGAAAGAAGGAGGAAGCTAATGATTTAAGAATGTGCGGTTTTCCCTCACTTGAAGCATCACTCTTAAGTTTTTCATTTACAAAACATACATTATTTTTCATGAAGAGAAGAATATTGTATTAGGCAGCAGATCATTATGGTTGTGGGTACATGGAAGGATTCTGTTTGTTGTATTAAATTATCCTGGCATCTGTACAGTACTCCACTGCCTTTGATTTTGAAGGCCTTTAATCATGGCTAGAAGTTATTTGTTAAATGTGGCTTTCATTGTATTAGCATAAGTCAAATTGTTGGTTATTCCTTAAAGAATAACCAAAATATTAGTGATTTTTTTGCTTCAACTTCATTAGAATTTAGTAATTATCAAAATAGAAAGTATAAATTATTTCTCCAAAAATATGTGTCAGCATAGAATTTTAGTATACTGAGATTTAAAAAAAAATAAAAGCAAAAGAAAGCCAATAAAGTCACTGCATTTCTCTGCCAGCCATGCAGATTATTCTTCACAAATCACTCAGGGAATAAAAAGTAGTTTCAATTCACACGAGGCTCTTTGATGTTCACGTAAATAAATAGGCTGCCTTCCTCCCTTAGCAATCTTTTCTGAATATGATTTCTTTCATCAAGTAGTTTGTCTTATCCCTGTGAACATCAAGGTGTTTAGCTGCAGGACTTCAAACAAGCATTTCCTCCATTTACAGGAAACATATTAAACACTGTAAGTGGCAAAGCTTCCTCTTCACTTTGCAGGAAGACAGAAAATGGATTTTCTACTGCACCCCAACTGGTAGGAGACACATCCTTCGCTGTAGTCATAATATTCTAGACAAACATCAACCACTCCTTCCCTTATAGGGAAACTGTCTGAGAAGAGTGAGTTGGCTTGACAGACCCATGAACAAAAACAAAGACCAGATGACAAAGGTCATAGGCTCCTGAAAGTAGACTATGACTGTTACAAGAGAGGAGGTATGATAAGGGTAATTTGATGAAGTAGGCCCATGTTATTTGTTTAGATAAGGGAGGGAGAGAGGGGGGGTTTAATCTGTTTCATATTTTTCTGAGCTCTAATTTGCCCAAGTTCTTTCTTAGCTCTCAGTTGGCTCGGCAACTTTGTTATTCTTGGCACTGTGTGAAATGTACTCTTTGTAATCTTTGAAACTTGACCGATTTCTTGCTGAATGAACCTGTCAGCCAACTGTGAAGTCAGTTTTCCTGGCTTCCACAGGCAGGGCATCTTAGTTATTTTCTTTTATCAAGAAATTGAAGATATTACTTAATTGGCTGTAAACAGGAAGGAGAGAAAGGACATGTTCTGGTCTGATGCCTCAATTCTAAATTGGTAATCTCATCGTTCAACTTGCCAATAGTCACATGAGAATTGATACCATCTTCTGTTTGCTCTGTACTTAGGTTCCTTCAAAATGATTTGATCCTACAGTCATTTCTAGTGCACCTGCCTACGAGAGACACCTGCCTACTGGAGCTCCATGCCGTAGAAAGGATGCTGGAGACTTCTTCTTCTTTCTATGCAATCACATTGCCAATGCACATTTATATGTCTGGTAAATATCATAGCCAAGGGAGGTCATAAGAGCTGATTTCTAAATTTAACTCAGAGATTATTGAAAATTACAGTACATTTCTAAGTTGTATGAATTGGTACTGATTCACAGAGGAGAATAAATATGACCAAAGTTGAAATAAAAATAAAATTTGTTCCTCTGCAAATACTTTCAAGACACAGTCAATTGAAATAGTTTCAAAGGAAAAGAACTATCTTCATTATATGTAAATATCTATGATAATTGAAATATTGTACTCATAGACAAATAGGATTGTGAAGGAACTTTTCCACCTACATGCATTTTAACATATGTTAAAAAAAACTCCATTCCGGTGAAAGAAGACCATATTCAAATCTGTGTTTGCCCTGGGTGAATACAGAGACTTTGGCTTCTTGTCATGGTAGTTCCAACTCCTGTGAGTGATGGTCAAAGAAACAACAAAGACTAGGTCATATACAATGTCATAGGCAGCTTTTGTGTCTTGGCAGGGAAGGGAATGAGGAAGAGAGGGAGGGAAGAAAGAAATCTGCAGAATTTGGGAGACTGAAGTTAATTAACCTCTAGGACATGAAGAGGGTTGTCGTGTCTTTTGAAATGACTACAAAGGTCTGAAAGTTAAACACAGGTTATTTTAGTGTCTTGCGGGGAAGGGGTCACTGTATCTCCCCTTGGATGGAAGCTCTTCTGTATAAAGCTGGGGGTAGAAAGCAGGGTCTTGGGCAAGGCAGGCACTCACTTGCCCTTGACCTGTAGCCTAGCACATGTGTGGAAACTGCATTCACTACTGTGCTGTCGCTCACCACTCATATATATTACCTGCAGCTTTGTGGATTGATGTGAGAATCCGAGGCTATTTCCTCAGCTTCAACACAAATGAAGCCAGTTGTTCTGAGTGTCATGCAATTTTTGGCATACTAGACCTCGAGAGGAGCTTATGTTGCCAGACATCATTTTGGACTCATCCCAAGATTTAGTACACTTAATACTTAGTACTCTTTTATAGGGAACATTCATTCTTAAGGAAAAAATATAAACTTTAAGCCAAACCTTATCATGGTTTCCCAGTAATTTGTCTGAAATAATTCTCACTATTTTCTAATTACCAAAGACCTTTCACGGACTATAGAATGTTAAAGACGCACATGAAATACCAAAAAAGGCTATGTTGTCCAGAATGTGCATGAGGAAACACACAGTCGTACTCCAGGACCTGCACAGGTTGCTGCAGTCTGTTATTCAGAAGCGGACTATTAACTCTACTCTTCAGCAATAGACCTCCCCTACTGATTTAGCTCTTTTAATTTATTCTTTTTAATTTCTACTCCTGTGTGGCTTCACCCCTTGCCTCTACCACAACGTCGATATTGTTTCAGATAGTGTCTCACACCCTACGTTTTCCTTGAGCTCACTTGATAGTCATGAAAGATGTGACACTCCTTTTTCTCCTACATTCACCTGTGATTACTCACTAATTGATTTTAGTTTTAGTTTTGAGACTGTAATTCTTTAATTTGTTCTCTTATGTTCTTATCTTCAGAGCTCCCCATATACTCCACATCACACTATTTCAAATTCATGCCCTTTTCAAATTCAAATATTTATATATTCTTATATATATTACAATATATATTAATATATAATTATATATATTAATAATATATATTGATATATATTCTTATATATTACATATATTTATTTTACAAACAAATATTTAAAATGAATTACATACTATATTTATATGTATATGTATTTATATGTATATTTATATGTTTCTAAATACATATATGCAACCTGCTCAGTCAGTTTAACATTACACACACACACTTTGTTTCATTTCTCATGGCTGACAATTTGGTATTGGATATCCAATTGGTGGTCTCTTCCCTAGGGAAGAATATTTCTCCCATCTTTCTTTATGGTTGTATTACAGAACCTAATTCAAGGGAAAAAATACAAATGATTCAGTCAAATAGTTGATCGTCAGCATAATGTACACCTATTGGAAAGATATATTGAGATAATTCTTCATGAGCAATGAATTTCTATGTACTGATAATTGTTACTTTGAGATAATGCCCTCATCTTGAATGTTTCCCAGTATGTCACATAGCACAGCTTCAAGTTAAACACAGAGACTTACCTTGATCAACATTCTTGGGATGGAGGAATCTTATGACCAAAATTAAACTCTGAACTACTCTTTTCTGTGAATTTTTTAATCAATTTGACCTGAAATATAATAGCTGTATCAATTACCTCTCACATTATACTATCTTTTTCAAAAAAATATTTATTGAATTTGTAGCATAATTGCATCTTTTCCCCTTCTTTGTCCTCCCTTCTTTACCTCCTATAACCCACATACCTTGGAACTTTCAATTTTATGGTATCTTTTCCTTTAATTGTTGTTGTTGTTGGTGGTGGTGGTAGTGGTAGTCGTAGCAGTATGTGTGTGTGTTCCTCAACATATATACACAAACTTCTCCGTTTGTATAATGTTACTTACATATATGTTTTCAAATATGACAATTTAGTAGAAAAACAGACCTTTGCGTTCTCCAAGGAAGAATTTTTTCTCTCACTCTTAGCATTTCTTAGCTGCCTGTAGTTCTTTATTTACCTAGGACTGAAGCCACCTTAGTTTTCTCCTGTTCATGTTGTCCTGTCTATTACTGTTGGCTCTGTCTGCCTCGTGTTTAGGCAGTCATGTTGTGAGAATTCACGCGCATAGTTTCTGACATTTCCTGGAAACACGATCTCAATGAAACCCCTGCTCCTCGAGCTCTTACACTACGTCCATGTCCTCTCCAACAATGGTCCCTAAACCTAATTAGGTATAGAAGTCGAATTATAAATGTATGAGTGAAACAGTTGCAAGCATACCTTGGTGATAACCAGCACCTCTTCAGTTATATTTAAGACCCACTAAACAAGAGGATAATCATGTCTAGTTCGGGAAACCTAGACAACTATCCAGTGATAGTGAAGTTATGGCTATCAGAGGAAAATCTCAAATCACCACTATACTAAATAGGTATGACCTGTAACCACATTCTAAATGTCAGTCATACACATAAAATAAGTAGAATCCCCTTCCCTCATCAATGAAGTTTCTCTTTACAGAAGACAGAAACCATTAGAGAAAACCACCACCAATCAAAATTACAAGTTGTGGAAATAATCCCAAACTGAATAAACATACCATTTCTTTTTATTTGTTCCAAATACCTTACACACAGGATAAGAATATTACCTCATTCTTAATGTAAATTTGAGGCTATTTAAAGATTATAGGCTTTTAATCAGAGAGACTTTCTATGTTTTCATCACAAAGAGATCTGGGCTTTCAGTTGAATTCTATTATCTTCAGACAACCAAGCCTAGCATTTGCTATACCCTCTTTTTCAGTTTGGTGTGTTTCAAAATTTATTTCCTATGTTTCACTGTTCTGACATGTGAATAGGAGCATTTCATTTTCAATGTGAAAGCTTTACTATGAAGACATTCAATTGCTGGTTTCATTTGGTTCCCTCTTAGTCACAATGTTACTGTCATTTTTCTCTCCTGAAGTTTTCTATTTCTCATTTTCTTTAGTTTTGAAAGTTCAACAGTCTGTCACCAGCCAGTATCCAATCCAGACAAGAGATTCTGCTGCCATACTACCTGTTGTCTTTGTTACCTATTTTTTCCCCAAAGCAATGTGTATTGATTGATGAAGAAAAAAATGAAAAGTGAAATTTTCCTTTTTATTATTGATTAGCCTGATTTTAATCACACATAATAGGTTTCATTATATGCTATACTGTATTTTGATCCCATTGTGTATATTTCCCCATTATGCTCCCTTGTCTTCCTCTCCTTCCTGATTACATCCTTCTTGCCAACCATTCATTCTTCTCCTTCCATGTGTTTCTATATATTATAGAATGTGGTGGTTATTTGGCACTCATTATTAAGGATTTAAATAGTTCATGCAATATACTACTTCAAATTTTACCTATTTCTGCATTAATTTCCCCATAGACAATTAGGACCATAGCTTTAAGGGCATTCCTTTGGTTGTGATTTAGTGGGGTTCAGTAGGCGATTATGACAGGGTTGATGATTGTGCTGTAGTTCTCAGTTACTTTTAACAATGAGGAAGACACACTATGATAGCATATTTTTCTGATGAAAGGTTTGGGCTATTAAAAGGATTAGGTCTGACACATTACTCTAGTTCTTGTGAGCAATAACAATGCAACCTTAAGATCCTTTTCTTCAGGATCCTTTTTCAAGTACTGATAGCTCTTCGGAATCTCTAAATCAAATGCACAATAAACTTTATTCTAGGTAATGTGACACCAACACAGAGTCTTTATCTTTGATGTTTTGCTCTGTGATCACACGTCTTCAGAATCCTTTTTTAGTGTGACTGTATTGACCGAGCACCCAACCCATTTCACTATTTTCCAGGTCCCAGCCTTCTTCCTTTGTTGTTATCTGGGACTAAAAATTTTTATCATGTTTACAACACCATACATGTAATGCCATATGTATAACAAATTATTATATTTTCACTCATAAAATCAGATTAGGTTGTTCAAACACTTCCATCTAATGGTGACCAAATAATTTCCCAATACTTATGGAATAAAACAACCACTTACTAGGTTCATGGATTTTGAGCATTATGAATTTGGAGACGGCTGATGTTTCTCTATATGAGATCTCACCTGGAAGGTCCCACAGTTAGTGGTTATGATCAGAACCTCATTCAATTACTTGTCCAGTGAAAGAAGAAAATAATATAAATTTATGTAACAAATAACTATTTATCATATATCAGTTATTAACATGTTCTGTGATTTGCCAAAGGTACTTCATATCTATCATTGTGTTTGATCCTTAAAATAAGTGATTGAACCTGAACTGGCAGATAAGTAAGTAGTCTCAGGGTTGCCTGCTGGTCACTTCTCTGAAATATCAGGCTCTGCACCTTGACTTCTGTTCAGATCGCCATGAGCAGCTCATCTCAGGAATCACTTACTTAGCTTCTTTCTTATAACTCCTACCTTTATCCCCAACCCCCTCTTCAGTACATTCTCTGTAATGTTTTTACTTAAAGAACCCGTGACATATCTTTAAAATTTTCAGATGTCCCTAAACATATTAACTCCACTACGTTGTAGGGCCAATGGATGTCTGTTGCACTGATTCATTTTTTACATATTGTTTCTGATTGCTTTGTGTCAAAGTCTTCTCTTCTTTAAAACACCTATTCTCATGAGCATCGCACACAGATCTGAGCACTTCCATAGTAATGAGAACACTTGGCAGAACCCTTTGCAATGATAAGCATGAGGCCTCTGGGTTTAAAATGTTCAACAATTCCAAACAGCAGTGCCTCTGTTGCATCAAAATGTAAGCAGAAATCTTTGAACTCAAAGTTGCTTACACAACTGGGAGCAATTTGTAAATATTATTACTATATTGGATATGCCTGACGGAAAAATACAATATTTATCTTAAGTCACATTTAAATAAACAATGATTTCCTTCTGTGAGAAAACTCATTTGTATTGTCAATTCCATATGCATTTCTGTGTAGCAGTAGCACATCCTGTATTTCACTAATCAAGTTATTTTTGCTGAAATTTATCAATGCAATTTCTTAAATAAGAAAAAATACTTTGCATGCTGAAAGCAGTCAAATAAGTTTTTAAGCCATTTAAAGGAATTCCTAGGTATTATAAAACAACAGAAGTTAAGAGTGAGCCAATTCTCAAAAATGTCTGAGTGATGTTTTGAATGTCAGAGGAATTTAGACCTCAAAATTTATATTTTGCAGCCTAATACACCTTTGTATGTCCTATTTAAAGTCAATATTATCAACTGTGTGACATGACAAATTAGAGAAACATAGTCAGACATTCTCTCACAGTTATACAATGTTCTTAAATCATAGAATATAAATAAGATCAAAGCCCCACACACTGATGTGACTACATGTTACCAGAAATATAGACACAGAGGCAAACTGCTGACAAGCCAACTCTAGTCTGCTATTTCCTGATCCCTCTTGACCCATGTATGGGTTGAATGAACAGGTCTCAGAAGGTTTCACCAGCTTAATCTTTTGCCAAAATATTTGCTCATAAAAGAAAATTGGATGGTTATGGGAGCAAGGAGGTATATATCTCAACTAAGGAAGCTATTTTAGGGTTTGCACGAGATTTGATTCTGGAGGGGTTCCCAGGCCCAAGCAGAGGTCCCCAGATTGTTCCCTGGGCAGCAGAGGAGAGGGTGCCTGAACTGGCCTTTGTCCATAATTATACTGATGAATATTTTGCGTATCACCATAGAACCTTCATCTGGCAATGGATGGAGATAGAGACGGAGACTCACATTGGAGCACTGAACTGAGCCTCCAAGGTCCAAATGAGGAGCAGAAGGAGGGAGAACACGAAAAAGGATGTCAGGACCGCAAGGAGTGCGTTCACCCGCTGATACATGGGGACTGATCTAATGAGAGCTCACCAAGGCCAGCTGGACTGGGACTGAACGAGCATGTGATCAAACCGGATTCTCTGAATGTGGCTTACATGGGGGCTGACTGAGAAGCCATTGACAATGGCACTGGGTCTTGTTTCATCTGCATGTACTGGTTTTTTGGGATCCTAGTCTGTTTGGATGCTCACCTTCCTAGACCTGGAGGGAGGGGGGAGGACCTTGAACTTCCCACAGGGCAGGAAGCCCTGACTGCTCTTGGGACTGGAGGGGGAGGAGGAGAGGGAGTGGGGGGAATGGGAGGGTATTGGGAGGAGGGGAGAAAGTGGAAATTTTTAAAAATAAATAAATAAATAAATAATAAAAATACAAAACAAAAAAAAATAAAAGAAAAAGAAAATTGGAACAGGATATAAAACCAAGTATCCATGACTTGCATTGAGAACTAAGTTCTGGTATACATAGACATGATAAAGAAAGTTTCAGAGTGGACTTAACTGCCGCCTGAAGCTAAAATGAAAGTCATGGTCACTGCTGAATATGATATCACCATAGGCATTCGAGATTGTCAGACTAAGTTGAAAGACATTTGGGCCATTGGTCCTTAGTTAATAAATATACCAAAAGAATCCATGACTGTTATAGATAAATACAGATAAAATTTTCTTTCATATTTTCACAAGATGAGTATGCATGCAGATGAAAGAAGAAAGCATTCTAACTAGACTTTTGGGTGCCTCACTAGACTTTGGTTGTATATAACTAGACCTTTGTGTGTCTAACTAGACCTTTGTGTGTTTAACTAGACCTTTGTGTCTCCCAGCATAATCTAAATGGCACATAACTGAAAGGTATAAAAAATAATCTTTTTCATAAGTATATGATTAATTAATAAATTTGCATTTTCTTACTGTAAAGAAAGTAAAGAATAATCTCAAAATTTGACACTATCTACAAATCAATAATTACACTTAATGCTCCCTCTATTCTTGAAAGTTTTAACAGGGAAAGTGAAGTTTTGTACTTGATTGATGTTTACTTTAATAAAGATAGAAATAATGAATATTTATAAACTTAAACAAACAATACTATCTCCTATACTGTAAAATCACAGAAATGTAATGCAAAAGACTTAAATGTTACCTTTCAGAGCTAAATAATTACGTATAAAAATTTTAAACTCTACCTATAATGTCTGTGTGATAAAAAGATTTCAAGAAATATGATAGAGACATTGAAGCATTCTGTGACCAGTAGACCTTGAACATAAAATACAGAAAAATTGTCTTTTGCCCTCACAAAGAAGTCAACATATGAAGCACTTGAAAGACAGGGCTGTGTTTTCTGCTCTAGACAGTAATCTTCAATGTCATATTTTAGGTTTTAAATGACTAAGTTTATTGAGCATTCAGCAAGAAAAGGAATAAAAAGAAACAGGCAGATAGATAGAAGCAGCAGATAAACAGCAAAACATCATCAAACTAGGTACTCAAAATATTCAGCAGCCACCTGGGCAGCACAGTAAAGCCAATTCTATTGGTGGAGGGTGTGTGTGAGCCAACACGGAAGTTATGAACATGGTAGAGTTGCCCCATTGCTTATATGTCAAGGGGCAGCATGGGTAGGGGGGATAAATGCCCTATCCTACCACCAACCAGTTCCCCTCAACTCCCACCACCCAGTCCTGGGGTCACAAGTAGGAACGCTGGTCCTGCTTATCAGCTGTGGCACTTAAAACAGCGGTTCTTACACCACACCTGGGCAACACAGAGGAGCTGGCACTGAAGGAGTAGGCGTAGGAGAACCAACCCTGAGAACCTAAAAGCTGGATAACCGGCCCTTGCTCATCATTGCAAGCGGTAAACTAGCCAGGGCAATGCAGATGAGCTCACCCTAGAGGTGAGGACAAACGAGAGCTGGCAGGCTTGCCAACTCTGAAATTACTCAGGCCCAGAACCATATACTTGGCCTACCCCAACATCTACCCCATCTGTGATCTGTTGGAGCATATAAAGGGACCAGTCCCACAGATCCAAAGCTGTATGATCTCCATGACAAAGTGCAAAAACATGAAAATCAAGAGGAGCTTCAGTTAGGACCCACATTGATAGTGTAGCAAAAAAACAGAGACCTTGAACCTGATCAGAGACTTTTTGTAATGAACACTTGCAAGTAAAGCTATATGAACAGAAGGGTCTACTGCATGACTCAGTGTGTCACACTAGAGCTTCCATGATGAGACTGATTTTTCCTTTTTTTTTTCTCTCATCAATTTTATTTTATTTTATTTTCCTCAGGAGGTTGCAAGGAGAGAGACTGATACAAAGGGATGGAGAAATGAATGGGATGGAGAAGCATGATGAAGAAACCACAAATTATAAATGAGAACGAAAGCTTAAAAAAATACTCAGCCGCAATCAACCGAGGAAACCCCTTTGGTGGAAGTCAGCTGGAGTTGTTCCAGGAAGAGTGCACCCTTTTGGGGGACCCCAAGTAGAGAACAAATTATGACAGGTAATGATACATCACAAGCTACTCACATTGCAAGCTACTGCTGTAGTTTTGACCAAAACAGTCAGATATTGCTCAAATGGACCACAGACCTTAGTGTCATGATAAGGTCCTGATTTTTCAGGTAGGTTAAATGAACTAGTTATAGGATCTTACACAGAAATTTCAAAAGAAGGTTTGGGATGCCACATAAAGTATTAGAATCCAACACATAGTGGGCATGAGAGTCAGCCTTAAGAATCTTCATTCCCCAGCCCTACATAGTGATAGAATACATGGCCTTTATGTGAGATCTTTCTATTTGATACTTATTATTACCCATAAAATAACACCATTTGGGTAAAAATTGTACATAAAAGGAAAAGTGATAACAGACATTATAAAGCTAACCTTGACCAGGTAGAGTGTGGAAGGTCTAATTATTACTTTACCCATGGCTCTTACGTATCATGCTACCTTACTTACACTGGCTTTGGTGTGCTCTTCAGCAAATGATATGCTAAAGTAGGTTATTTCCCAATTGCTTTCTGGTTATATAAAAGACAATATGATCATGAGATCTTAAGGTCACTCACCCAGTTGTATGTTGAGTGAGAGACTTTGAACCCCTATCACAGGGCACAAGAAGTCTTGACTAACCTCTGAAGAATTGTCTTCACTAGAATGTTTGTACATATAAGAATGAAAATGGAAAGCTGCAAAGACCATCACTGTGATGATAAACAAGCCAAGACAGTCCTAGTCATACAAAAACCAAGGTAAGACAGAACTGGATTCCTCTTTGTATAGTAACTGTCGCACCAAATGTTATTCCTTTCCATAATTTAATGTGCTTTAGGTCTTATGTAAAAACAAGCAAACAAAACAACAGGATCAAATAACAAGAAGACAAAACAGTAAGGAAACTCATTTACTGTAATTTTGCTATTTTCCAGGTTTGTTCAGTGTTTTTCTTGGAATTGACACAGAAACGTCTCCTAAGGTTTAGAGTTATTGATAATCATATGAAAAAGCCAGAATTTCAGTTCATCTTTGTCATCTTTGTTTCTCTAGCTTTCTAATCTTTAATAAATACATAATTATTTGTGCTACCTGAAAATAAAAATATACAGAGGGGAGAGTCTCTAAGACATTATGACATTACCTATAATGAATGGCAGAACATTGAGACAGTGCTTTAAATTAAAAAAAAAATGTTTAGTGACATTGTAAACCACAAATTCTAGTGTTATTCCATTAAAAACAATAGAAAATCAGTAAAATGGTATTTTGTTCTTAGTTTTTTAGCTTTTTTAATGAAAGCAAGCTATTAAACATTAATTCTGATCATGTATGAAACGTGTTTTGGTCTTGAGTAGCAGGGGATGAAAAGATGAAGCCAAGCTTGTAGTTTCTTTATTCCTCATGTTTCCAGAGGTCATTCCCACCCTGAGATTATGTAAACGAGCAAACCCCAGCGCAGTGGCCTTTCAACTGTATTGTAATAAATAAAGATCTGAGAATGAAACAGTTCCACTGGTCAGCCTTATAGACTGGATTATGGTAACAGACACCTTTAATCCCAGTAGCCTCAGTAGTTGCCGTAGAAACTGGGCGGTGCATGCTTTTAATGATGGTGGTGCATGCCTTTAATACGAGCCCTAGAGAAGATTTTAAAGTGGGAGGAAACAGCTCTCAAACACAGAGTCTCCTTCTGAGATTCCAAGAGGCAGGATCACCTTTTCAGACTGAGGTCGAGGTAAGAGCCAGTGGTTTGCTGTTTTGCTTTTAGCATCTTCAGGTTGAATCCTAATTTCTGACTTTGAGTTTTTATTAATTGTGCTTTACCCCAGAAAATTGAAATAAATGATCCTGGTAGCCCAAGTAAAACTCAACTTACAATATAATCAACTAGCTTATGTTTCTCCCTAATTTTTTTTAAAAAAATATTTACTAGTCTTTCTTATAAAATATAAAATTAAAAGAATGTACTTTTCCAATAATCTATTTTTCAAATATTCCACTTTTTAAAAATGACAATTTAGAATTAATGTGCCCTATGTTCTTTTCCTAATACTAATGTACCAGGATTTCTCCAGACAGTAGACAATTGTTGACTAAACTCTCCACCAAGAATTGTGGAGTCAGTCACTTTCATGGTCAAAATATACAGTTCACTATAATGTTTCTGAATATGTAAACCACATCACTTGCTTTATTATTCAAAATCAATATGTCACTAGGTGATGGTGGTGGTGCACACTTTAACCCCAGCTTCTGGGATTAAAAGATTAAAGATCTCTGAGTTTGAGGCCAGCCTGACCTACAGAGAGAGTTCCAGAAAAGGCATTTTTTTTTGATGTTGTTTGTTTTTTGGTTTTTTTTTTTGTGAGCCCTGTCTCACAAAAATAACAAAGAACAACAATGAAATCAAATATCTGTATCTTCCAAGAAGTACAATACAAAGTAAGATATGAACTAGGTAAAATAAATGATTACACAATAAATATATCAGCATACTTAATTTCCACACTGTGGGAAGAAATAAGAGCCAATGTTATTTTCTCCTTTTAAAATTTTATCATGGTTACTAGTATGATTGATAGAATTTCAGTTTGAACTGAAGTAGTTTGATACCAGTGAGTATATATTAAATTACTATATTTTCTTGAGGGAACATTGATTTTGTTTTAATTTTATTTGTATTTATTTTGAATCCTCAAAAGTTTGGGGTTCTCTTATTAAAATAAGTGATAGCCAGTAATTCGAACACTTCAGTGATATTGCTTTAAAGTGGAGAAATTTATGCAAAACCTTAGGCAGACTGTGAAGTAAATCAAATAGGCTTATCAACTTCTCAGCCACCAGTTTTTCCTCTCCTTTCCAGAGGAACTTCCCTGCTATTCTGTCCCAAGTCCTCAGTGTTCATTAGCCATATGCAAACCTCACCCCATGGCCAGTTAGAACTCTCAGTTTAGCTGTCTTGATAACTGAGCAAAACCACATCAACATTTCTAAGGGGTCATTTTGTTCCTTTTCTTGTTGCTGTGATAATAATGTGACAAAACCCACTCAAGGGAGAAAGGGTTTTCCACAGCTCAAGAATACAGTCCATCCTTGAAGGGAAGTGAACTGTAAATACAGCATAAGGAAATAGCAGCCTACTGTCTATACGTATACTGTGAGTTAAAAGCCTGTTTTCTCTTTGGGAGGGAAGAGTGTTATGTGTGATCTCTTAAGGCTATTTTTATATTTTGAATTTTTATATATAAAGATAAATAAATCGGCTTAAATTCCTCCATCTCAGCCGGGGTGGGCACCGCGGGCCAGGTTAGGCGGTGAGTGCAAAGGGACTGGAGTCCCTTTGTTCCGATAGCTGGCCTGCAGCAAGCCAAGACTGCAGGCAGGGGCACCTCTGACCAGCGAGGGGCTCTGATCCTGTGGAGGGGTAAGTGTATTGTTCCTGACCGCCACACAAGGCCGGTTAGGGAACACACAATACTCCCGCCACCCTTATCTCCCTGACTACTCCAAAGGGGCAGCTTCCCCAGCTAATCCCTCTCTCCTGCAACGCCATCCCAGCTTTCTGCCTGGAACCCATACCCTCCCCTCTCCTTTTTTCGGGGCTTAAATTCCTCCATCTCAGCCGGGGTGGGCACCGCAGGACGTACAGGCGGTGAGTGCAAAGGGACGGAAATCCCTTTGTTCTAATAGCCTGCCTGCAGCAACCTAAGGCTGCAGGCAAAGTGATTCCTGGATAGCAAGGGGCATTAATCCAGTAGCAAAAGACCCAGCGGAGGGAAGAGCCATTGGAGAGCATCTGAAGGAAGAGATGGGCAGGCGCCAAGGCAAGAATTCCTCCAACAATCTGAAAAACAACACGAAAACACCAGATCCCAGCAATCTTATGACAGAAGGACTTGAACACCCTATACCGGAAGAAGTGGAAAACAGTGTCATTATAAAAGCAATAGAGTCTCTTAAACAGGGTATGAATAACTCACTTAAAGAAATAGAAGAGAAATATAACAAAAAGATGGAAGAAATGAGTAAAGAAATGGAAGACAAATATAACAAAAAGTTTGAAGAAATAAGTAAATTCGTAAACGATACCCTGGGAAACCAAGAAAAAACAATCAAACAGGTAATGGAATCAGTTCAAGAATTGAAAACTGAAATGGAGGCAGTGAAAAAAACACAAACCGAGGACCGGCTGGATATGGAAAATCTAGGTAAACAAACAGAGACTTCAGGAACAAGCATAACCAATAGAATACAAGAGATAGAAGAACGAATCTCAGATTATGAAGACACCATAGAGAAAATAAATGCCCTGACCAAAGAAAACAGCAAATCCAACAAATTCTCATCACAAAACATTCAGGAAATATGGGACATAATAAAAAAACCAAATCTAAGAATAATAGGAGTAGAAGAAGGAGAAGAATTGCAGACCAAAGGTCCAGAAAATATATTCAACAAAATTATAGAAGAAAACTTTCCCATCCTAAAGAGTGATATTCCTATGAAGGTGCAAGAAGCATACAGAACACCGAATAGACTGGATCAGAAAAAAACATCCCCTCGCCATATAATAATCAAAACACAAAGCATTCAGATTAAAGAAAGGATATTAAGAGCTGCAAAGGAAAAAGGTCAAGTAACCTATAAAGGTAAACCTATCAGACTTACACCAGACTTCTCTATAGAAACCATGAAAGCCAGAAGGTCCTGGATAGCGGTACTGCAGAAACTAAGGGACCATGGATGCAAGCCCAGATTAATATACCCAGCCAAGCTTTCATTCACTATCAACGGAGAAAACAAAATATTCCAGGATAAAAACAAATTTAAACAGTACGTAACTACTAATCCAGCCTTACAGAGAATATTAGAAGGAAAATTACATCCCAAGGAATCCAACATTGCCAACACTGACTACAATAACTCAGACATCTAGCGACCCTTCACTAGCACAACCCAAAGAAGGAAAACACATACACTCTACTACCCAAAAAAAAAAAAAATGACTCGAGTCAACAACCACTGGTCATTAATATCTCTTAATATCAATGGACTCAATTCACCTATAAAGAGGCACAGACTTAGAGATTGGATACGAAAACAGGATCCAACATTCTGCTGTTTACAAGAAACACACCTCAACCACAAAGACAGACACCTACTCAGAGTAAAGGGTTGGGAAAAGGTTTTCCAAGCAAATGGACCTAAGAAACAAGCGGGTGTGGCCATTCTAATATCTAACAAAATCGACTTCAAACTAAAATCAATCAGAAGAGATGGAGATGGACATTTCATACTCATAACAGGAACAACTCATCAGGAAGAAGTCTCAATCCTGAATATCTATGCCCCTAATATAAAGGCACCCACTTATGTAAAAGAAACTCTTCTAGAACTCAAGGCAGTCATCAAACCACACATGCTAATAGTAGGAGACTTCAACACTCCTCTCTCACCAATGGACAGGTCAATCAGACAGAAACCAAACAGAGAATTAAGAGATTTATTGGAGGTATTGAATCAAATGGACTTAACAGACATCTATAGAACACTCCACCCAAATAGGAAAGAATATACCTTCTTCTCTGCAGTTCATGGAACCTTCTCGAAGATTGACCACATACTCGGTAACAAAGCAAACTTCCACAGATACAAAAAAATATTAGTAACCACCTGTGTCTTGTCAGATCACCATGGATTAAAATTAGAATTCAACAACAATGCTAACCCCAGGAAGTCAACAAACTCATGGAAGTTGAACAGTCAACTACTAAATCACCCCTGGGTCAAGGACGAAATTAAGAAAGAAATTAAAGACTTCCTTGAATTTAATGAAAACAAAGACACAACATACTCAAACCTATGGGACACTATGAAAGCAGTGCTAAGAGGAAAGTTCATAGCAATAGGTGCCCAAATAAAGAAAACGGAGAAAGCACACATTGGAGACCTAACAGCACACTTGAAAGCTCTAGAAAAAAAAGAAGCTGATTCACCCAGGAGGAGTAGAAGACTGGAAATAATCAAACTGAGGGCTGAAATCAACAAAATAGAAACAGAGAAAACAATCCAAACAATCAATGAATCAAACAGCTGGTTCTTGGAGAAAATCAACAAGATTGACAAACCCCTATCCAAACTAATCAAACGGCAGAGAGAGAACGTGCAAATTAATAGGATCAGAAATGAAAAGGGGGACATAACCACAGACACAGAGGAAATTCAGAGAATCATTAGATCTTACTACGAAAGTTTATATGCCACAAAGTTGGAAAATGTAAAAGAAATGGACATTTTTTTAGATAAGTACCATATACCAAAGTTGAACCAAGACCAGGTGAACAATCTAAATAGACCTGTTAGTCGCGAAGAATTAGAAGCTGTTATCAAAAATCTCCCTACCAAAAAAAGCCCAGGACTAGATGGTTTCAATGCAGAATTCTACCAGAACTTCCAGGAAGAGCTAATACCTATACTCCTTAACGTATTCCACAATATAGAAACAGAAGAGTCATTGCCTAACTCCTTTTATGAAGCTACAGTTACCCTAATACCAAAACCACACAAAGACACAACCAAGAAAGAGAATTACAGGCCAATCTCACTCATGAACATTGACGCGAAAATTCTCAATAAAATACTGGCAAACCGTATCCAAGAGCACATTAGAAAAATTATCCATTATGATCAAGTCGGCTTCATTCCAGAGATGCAGGGCTGGTTCAACATTCGCAAATCTATCAATGTAATCCATCATATAAATAAACTGAAAGAAAAAAACCATATGATCATCTCACTAGATGCTGAAAAAGCATTTGACAAAATTCAACACCCATTTATGATAAAGGTGTTGGAGAGACTGGGGATACAAGGATCATACCTAAATATAATAAAAGCAATATACAGCAAGCCGACAGCTAACATCAAACTGAATGGAGAGAAACTCAAAGCCTTTCCACTAAAATCAGGAACGCGACAAGGCTGTCCACTCTCTCCATACCTCTTCAATATAGTGCTTGAAGTTCTAGCAATAGCAATAAGACAACATAAGGGGATCAAGGGAATTCAAATTGGAAAGGATGAAGTCAAACTTTCGATATTTGCTGACAATATGATAGTTTACATAAGTGACCCCAAAAACTCTACCAAAGAACTCCTACAGCTGATAAACACCTTTAGTAACGTGGCAGGATACAAGATCAACTCCAAAAAATCAGTGGCCTTCCTATTCACAAAGGATAAAGAAGCAGAGAGGAAAATCGGGGAAACATCAACTTTCATGATAGCGACAAATAGCATAAAATATCTTGGGGTTACTCTAACCAAGGAAGTGAAAGACCTATTTGACAAAAACTTTAAGTCGTTGAAGAAAGAAATTGAGGAGGATACCAGAAAATGGAAAGACCTCCCCTGCTCTTGGATTGGGAGAATCAACATAGTAAAAATGGCAATTCTACCAAAAGCAATCTATAGATTCAATGCAATCCCCATCAAAATCCCATCAAACTTCTTCACAGACCTTGAGAGAACATTAATCAAGTTTATATGGAAAAACAAAAAACCCAGGATAGCCAAAACAATCTTATACAATAAAGGAACTTCAGGAGGCATTACCATCCCTGACTTCAAACTCTATTATAGAGCTACAGTATTGAAAACAGCTTGGTATTGGCATAAGAACAGAGAAATCGACCTTTGGAATCGAATAGAAGACCCGGATATTAACCCACAAACCTATGAGCACCTAATTTTTGACAAGGGAGCTAAAGGTATACAATGGAAGAAGGAAAGCATCTTTAACAAATGGTGCTGGCATAACTGGATGTCAACCTGTAAAAAAATGAAAGTAGATCCATATCTATCACCATGCACAAAAATCAAGTCCAAATGGATTAAAGACATCAACATTAATCCGTCCACTTTGAACCTGATAGAAGAGAAAGTGGGAAGTAGTCTACAAGATATAGGCACAGGAGCCCTCTTCCTAAGTAGGACCCCAGCAGCACAGACAATAAGAGAAACAATGAATAAATGGGATCTACTGAAACTGAGAAGCTTCTGTAAAGCAAAGGACACTGTCAGTAAGACAAAAAGGCTGCCTTCTGACTGGGAGAAGATCTTCACCAGCCCCTCATCAGACAAATGTCTGATCTCCAGAATATACAAAGAACTCAAGAAACTAGACACTAAAACTCTAATTAACCCAATTAAAAAATGGGGGTACTGATCTGAACAGAGAATTCACAACAGATGAACTTCGAATGGCCAGAAGACACTTAAGGTCATGCTCAACCTCCTTAGCGATCAGGGAAATGCAAATCAAAACCACTTTGAGATACCATCTTACACCTGTCAGAATAGCTAAAGTTAAAAACACCAATGATAGCCTATGCTGGAGAGGATGTGGAATGAGGGGAACACTCATCCATTGTTGGTGGGAATGCAAACTTGTGCAGCCACTTTGGAAATCAGTGAGGCGGTTTCTCAGGAAACTGGGAGTCAACCTCCCTCAGGACCCAGCAATTCCTCTCTTGGGAATATACCCTAGAGATGCCCAAACATACTACAAAAGCGTTTGTTCAACTATGTTCATAGCAGCACTATTTGTAATAGCCAGAACCTGGAAACAGCCTAGGTGCCCCTCAATAGAAGAATGGTTAAAAAAGGTGTGGAACATATACACATTAGAGTTTTACTCAGCGGTAAAAAATAATGACATCTTGAATTTTGCATGCAAATGGATGGACATAGAAAACGCTTTACTGAGTGAGGTAAGCCAGACCCAAAAAGAGGAACACGGTATGTATTCACTCATAAGTGGATTCTAACCATAATTTAAGGTCTTTGAGCCTATTATTCGTGATCCTAGAGAAGCTAAATAAGAAGACGAACCTGATGAAGATTATTTAGCTATCCGCCAGGAGGTAGGAAATAGTCAAGAGTCCCAGGTAATCTTGGGTGCATGGGGGGGGGGTGGGAGGGTTGTTGGAAGGGGAGAGGGTTAGAGAGAAGGGAGTAGGGGAGGAATGGAGAAAGCTCGGTTGACCGGGATGGGGGGAAGGGAGGAAGGAAGAATGTGGGATCAGGGAAGAATATATTTCAACTAAGGGAGTCATATTAGAGTTTACAGGAAACTTGATTATATATGGGATCCCAGGTCCAAGGAGAGATCCCAGATTGTTCTCTGGACAGAGGAGGGGATGCCTGAACCGGCCTTGGCCCGTGACCATACTGATGAATATTTTGCTTATCACCATAGGTCCCTCATCTGGCGTTGGATGACGATACAGATGGAGGCCCGCGTTGGAGCCCCGAACTGAGCCCCCCAAGATCCAAACGAGGAGCAAAAGGAGGAAGAAAATGACGAAGGACTGCGAGGGATACTATCACCCACTGATACAAGGGGTCGGATCTAATGAGAGTTTACCAAGGCCAGATGGACCGTGACTGAACGAGCATGTGATCCAACCAGATTCTCTGAATGTGGCTGGATTTTCTGAATGTGGCTGGCCTGCAGTCTTTCCGAGAAGCCATTGACAATGACACTGGGACTGGTTTCCTCTGCATATACTGGATTTTTGGGATCCAGTCTGTTTGGATGCTCACCTTCCTGGACCTGGAGTGAGGGGGGAGGAACTTGGACTTCCCACAGGGCAGGAGACCCTGACTTCCCTTGGGGACAAAGAGGGAGGAGGAGAGGGAGGGGGGAGTGGGAAGGCGTTGGGAGGAGGGGCGTAAATGGAAACTTTTTATAATTTAATAAAATTACTAAAAAAAAAAGAAATAAAGTTAAAAAAAAAAGATAAATAAATCTATCTCAGTTGATCAAGGAGTTGAATAGACAGTTCTGAGGTCAAAGCACTCTAGGTCTTGTAGAAGAACCCTGGCTTATTCTTAGCAGTTGCATGACACCTCACAATAGTCTATAACTCTAGTTCCAGAGGATTATTTGTAATTATCTGGCTCCACAGGCACCAGGCACACACAGAGTACCAGTGTGAAAACCCAAGTGTAAATATTCACAAATTAAAAATATATCTAAAAAAAAACAAAACAAAAATTGAACATGGAACACACACATAAACCTATCACTTTGTTGTGGGGACAGTAAAGTCAAGTAATCAAGACTAATACTTGTTTCTCTGTATTTATCATTTATCATTTTCCTCCATCAAATGTGTCATGGAATCCTTTCTTCACTGTCAGGCACAGGAGAATAAGGTCACCAGTTTTACAATCCAGACGTACCTTGGATTTTCTACATAGACATGGATGACTGCATAGTAATCTTTCTGGTTCCAATCTAAAAGTGCTAGAAGTACAGGAGGGAACCACCATGCCTGAAACAGTTAACCTGCACATCACTGGTGTGGGAGGTCCTTCTGTTGTGTGTTGCTTTTATTAGTTAATAAATAAAGAACTGCTTTGAGCCTATGGCAAGGAAGAACAGAACTAGGTGGGGAAAGTTAGGCTGTATGCTGGGAGAAAGAAGATGCCATGGAGCTGCAGTCAGGGTCAAAGTTGCCGGAACTTTAGCTGTTAAGTCACAGCCACGTGGCAATACACAGATTAATGCGAATGGGTTAAATTAATACGTAAGAGTTAGCCAATAGGAAACTAGAGCTAATGGGCCAAGAAGTGATTTAATTAATATAGTTTCTGTGATTATTTCGGGGCTAAGCAGCTGGGAACCAAGAAGCAGCTCACTCCCTTCTCCAACACATCACTTCTTCCTAATTCAGCCATTTCTCACTGTCTATAGGAGTCTCATGATTTCCATGGCTATGAAAGGTACAGATGGTCAAGTCATTTATGTAAAATAGAGCCAATTTGTGTCTAATCTATACACATATGTCCATGGTCTTTAGTTTTTATTTCATTTGCTATTTTGTAGGGTTTTGCCTTTTGTTGTTTATTGTTTTGTTTTTTAACAGTGTTTCGTTCTTTATCATAGGCTGAACTGGAACTCATAGCAATCCTTCTGCCTCAATCATCCAAGGACTGGCATAGGTCACCATCTATAGCTGTCTGTATACTTTAAATCATCTCTAGATAGCTTATGACATCTAACAGTGTATATACGCTGTGTATTCATGCTGTACTGCATAGGAAATTGTAAGTGCAAAAGCACACATATATTTGTTACATATATAATTGATTCCAGGTATTTTAATTTAGTTTATTGAATGAGAGGCTGTGAAACCACAAATTGAAAAGCACCTACTACATTAATGCCTACTTGAGAATATGTTGTTTAAATAACTGGTGAGTTAATGTGTCATGAAGTAATGTTCAGATCATTATGATCAAAAGAAAGAAAATCTATATTTAATTTTTAATTTGAGGTGTCTGTGGTCTTTGTGAAAATCAATTACAATAGAAAAAAATCAAAGTTGTTATATAATTATATGCTGTTTTAGATACCACTACACAGATAGGAAAGGGGGAAACAAAGTATTAAGACAAAAAGTAAGAATCCTGTATTAAAAGTATCATTTTATTTTCAGATTTGGTGGGTAAAACTCTCTTTGCAGTGTATCAATTGCATCAATACACCATATCTCAGAAAGTATTTTTTCTGTTTAAGTTGTTCTTTTTTATTGTGTGTGTGTGTGTGTGTGTGTGTGTGTGAGAGAGAGAGAGAGAGAGAGAGAGAGAGAGAGAGAAAAGGGGAGAGAGAAGAGAGAGAGAGAGAGAGAGAGAGAGAGAGAGAGAGAGAGAGAGAGAGAGAAAAGAAGGTAGCCATATACATGCCACAGCACATGAATATAAATAAGAGGACATTTTCTGGAGTTGGTCCTCTCCTGACATCATGCAAGTTCCATGTTCATGTCATCAGGTTTGGTAGCAAGCATTTCACAGCCAGTTCACTGGCCCCACCCTTAATTTTCCTACATAAACTCTTTCATTTGCTCATCTACAGATACAAAGCTGCCCCCTCCTAAGCTCTTCAGTGAGACTCCAACAATCTCAGTCCAGTATTTTCATATTTAAAGAGAAATTGTTTTATTCTCCATTAACTAGGTATAAATTTAAGTAATTTTCTAACAGAACTTTGGAAAAATACATATTTTAAGTTTCTCTTCCCATGAGCATCATGAAGTAATAGCTGAGCTTGACTTGCTGTACCCACAAATTAATTAACTAGCTTGTGAACACAAAATATTCATAAGCACTGTTCCTTTAATGTTCTATATAAAGTCATTTCTGGCATTCCCATTCTTTCAAATAATAAGAATCTCTCAATATCAAGTGTTTCAAATTACAATGGCAGTTTCTGAGCTTCTTTCTCATAGCATTTAAACAACACCATCCTCGAAAGTGACCTTTCTTGCACAATTGCCACATCTTTCAATCAAGATTAGAAAGATTCAAAGATATAGCAAGATCACACAGAAGCTTTCTTATAGTTCAGGTACTCTGTTATGAATTGAATTTAAAAAATAAGACAAGGTCATTGCCACCTTACTGAATTCATATAAGTACATAATCGCAATGTAAAGTGATAAAAGTCATGGTAAAACCACTGGCAAAAGGTGAATGTTGGCCACAGTCTGCAGGGGGAAGTGCTCTCTTCATAAACATGGCTGTCAGTTACACATCTCTTAAGTTTTGTGGTTTTACACACACACACAACATGCAGTGTTTGTCATATCATTTCGTGTATCAATATGATTAAATTTGATCTTATTTCCTGTTCACTATTGTTCACTTTCTCATCCCAATTAGACTGTCTTCACAGATAATTTCCCCATTCGTCTTCTTTCTTTGTGATCAAATGTGTTTCCTTACGTTGTTTACTGGAATCTAACAAAGTGATTGTTTACAAAGGAGTGTGGCTATTGGACCAGTAGCTTTACCCTTGAAGAGAATACTGTTTCCTCTCTCAGCAACTGCTGCCTATAGATCCTCAATGAAAGGTACAGGCTGGTACACCCCTCTCCTCTCCTTGATAGGATATTGATAGAATGAGCCTAATGCAAGTCCTGTCTAATAAACATAGTGAATGTAAGTGCACCAAAGACAGGTTACACCAGAAAGACAGCATTGATGATGCTCCACCCCATCTTCCTGCTCTTACATTCTTCTTGTCTCTTTTCTATGAGGCTATGTGAGCCTTCGAGGGGGTGATATAAAGATATGATTAATTAATTTCTATGGAAAAATAGAAATATTTTCCATCTGTTGTTGACCTTATTGATGAAGGAAATTTAGCTTCTGTTCAAAGGATCCATGACTGTCCTCTTCAACAGACAAAGATTTGGAGTTTTAAACGCATTTGGGAAATCTCTACAAGAGTCCTGCATTGTCTGTATTCTCACTCTGTTTCTACCCACCCTAACCAGGCAAGAAGATTGGAAACAGATATAAGAAGAAGTAGGATTCTTAACTTGGTGGCCTAGCTCCTGCTAGGCTATTGCTAGCTCGGTTCTATTTAAGTTCTATTTTTATGGGTTGAAGACAATCTACAAAATGCCAGAGCTGTCACTTTCAGTAGATTCCTTCGAAATCTCCTCTGCATGTGCTGTTCCTGGGCTCTGAATGCTGACTAGGTAGCAAGACTCATTATTCTTCTCAATTTCTTTATCATGATGGTTAATCTGGACATCTGTTCTGAGCTCTGATGTGAAAATTCTGCAAGTCATTGTTCTTCTGAGCCCTTAAGATTGCTCAGATCAGGACAGATAGGGGCTGAGAAAAGAGGCAACTTGCCCCCTGCTTCATTCATATCCAAAAGAAAAAGCACAATCATACTCACAAACACAGAAATGTAGGGGTTAGTCTGCAGAAACAGCAAGAAATTTAGTAATGGCAAATATGTGAGCCATGACAACCTCAAAATTAGACAAGAACAGACATGTGTACAAATGATTTAATTTCCATAAATAATAGAGTAATTCACAAATATTAACAATGCAATTAAAGTCAATGAAGTTTCAGTGAGATAATGCAGTATCACACATACAGAAGTTATTATTTTTCCTTCATTTGCATATAGAAAAGACCATTTATTTCAGTGTTAGTAACATGCTGCTATATACTATTTTATTTTACTTTATTTTTAATTTTACTTTTTTGTGTGACCAAGAATTCCCTTAGATAATCAACAGTTTGTTGCCTGCATGCATGCCTCAACTTTTAATTTAACTCTAATATCAAAGTGAATACCTTTACGTTCCTATTTGTACAAGCATTTATCCTTGAAGATATGCTAACAAGCGGCACTATATGTATGACTTTTCTCAACATATTTATGGTCTCTTGCTTTTGTAATGTAACCCATGCCTCTGCTCATACATACTGTACTCTCTCTGTCTCTTTGTTTACCTAGATCTCCCATTATCCATTATGTACTCTTTCAACAGCAAGATGAAATTGGCTGTTTTCATCCCTTGTGTTAGGTGCATGATTTATCAACTAAATCATCCAATGTTCATTTGGTAGCTAGTATAGGTCAGATATTCTACCAGGGTTGAGGACGCAACAGAAGTTCAAGGTCTCTGGAACCTTTGTTTTAATAGACAAGGAAGACAGTAAAGAAATGAATGCAATATTAAGTAACAGTATGAGCATGTGTGAAAAGCACTGTAACAATGCTTGTTGGTGAGTAGATGAGGGGACAGAAGGTGACAGTTTACTTACAGTTTATCTAGTGGTTCTTCCTTAAGACAGAAGTTTTTATTTCCCATTTAATATTGCCCAGCTTTAGGATTTAGAGAATCGCAACCATACTACCTGAGCTATGTTCTTAGGGTAGAGACCACCTTTCTAATGTGAGCCTTTGTGAAGACAAGTTCATGATTTGGACTCATTTAAATGTCTCATTAATAATATAGAAGATGGATATAAACAAACTATCAATTTGAAATGCATCAATTAGTTCATGGCCTCAAAAGAAACTCAGATTCTTATAAAAATTATATTTCTGAGGATCTAACAAAATTTTGTTCTAATCTAGCTTTGTTTTAATTCAATAAGACAACAGAAAATACCAATTTCAACATATTAACCTCCATATTAGTTATTTTAAACTGTTTAACCAAAAGTTGAAATGTGTTGAATGCATATTAAGAATTAATCCAAATTATTAATTATAGCAATGCCCTATAATACCTTCAGGTAGCTTTGCAGGACATGTAACCTAAGTTCAACCATTTGGGATCAATTTAAGAACTAGCATTGTCACTTGCTTGTTTCTGTTTGGAATTTAGCTGGGGCAATTTCCATGCCATATTCTCATGATGCCAAGCAGCAAGCCCCTCCTCCTTTGAAGCTGACACAGTCTAGACTCTGCCCCTGAAAAAGCATTCCTTCATCAACAGCTTCTCCCTTAGAGGGCATTAAAAGCCCCACCCTTTGGGCTCCCCTCGTGATTTTTCTCATTTTTCTCTGGGGGCACCCAGGAATTCTTTGTGCAGATTCTACAGCTTTTTTTTATTTTGTTTTGTTTAGTTTTTTGAGGCAAGGTTTGTCTGTAGCTTTGGAGCCTGTCCTTCAACTGGGTCTTATAGACCAGGCTACAGATTCGCCTGCCTCTGCCTCCTGAGTAATGGGATTAAAGGCGTGTGCCACCACTACCCAGCTTGCTTTGTGAAGATTAAACCTGGAATTATTAATTTGGTTTGATTGGCTTATTATATCAGTAGTGGTAGATTGTCATTAGCCAGGGATTCAAAAACCTAACAACTGATGCCGAACCCAAATAGAGTTGAGTTTTCTAGCTACCAGATGGTTGTGGAAAACCATTCTCCTTCCCTGACATCAGACAGACATACTCAGTGACTTACCCAATTTCAAGTCACTACCTCTAAAGGGATCCAGGAATCTTTCCACATTCCAGTCCAATTGTTAAGACACTGCAGTGCCAGGCAGCTGGTCTGTTCTTGGGTAGAGATAGTGTAATGGTCCATCCTGTCCCTTTAAGAGACATGCCCTGCCCACTTCCACTTCCAGCCTGAGTTCCTTCCTTTCCTTCTCTCCCTTGAAGAGGCAGCTTCTCCTCTCTCTCTCTCTCTCTCTCTCTCTCTCTCTCTCTCTCTCTCTCTCTGCATCTCTTTCCTCAGCTCCCTTCTCTCTCCCTCTCCCCTTTCCCCTTCCCTTCCATAGCCCACTTAATAAATACCCACTTTCTCTGCAAGGAATGCCTATCTGTGTATCTCACCCACCTCAGCTCCTCATGGGACCAACTGACCCACCAAGGTTTCTCACCTACCACGTGGCTCCCTACCTGGGACCCCCTGTCCCTTGTGGTCCACAGTGGCCCACTGCCATCCCTCAGAGAGCATCAATGTTTTATTTTTACCATTACAGATACTCTCTACCTTTGGAACACTTGTATGTGAGAGGTCCTGCACAGGAGTACCCCAAACCTCCTATTGTTTTGTCTCCAGACTATTTCAGAGAATACTCTGTCTTAGTCTTCTGGTCTCTGGCTAATGGCTTGTAAATGGTTACTTTCAGGTCCAAGTTTGCTCCCCTAAACACCCTATAATATTTATCCCAACTGGGCCTGACTACCCTGGCCAGGTTCACAAACACTGCATTTCTGCTCCCTCTCCCTCCACCGTCTGCCTGTCCCTAACCTTTCTCTATGTTCTCAGCTTTTGTCTGACAGTAATCTCCTTGCTTTTCTGCCTCTCTATATTTCATGCTTTCATCCAATACTTCTTCCAGTTTCTCCCACTTGTTCATTTCTTGGATGCTCACTCTAATTTTGCCTGTTCTTCCCAGCCATGCTGATATTCATGCCCAGCACATGGCTGTTCACCCCCTCTCCCCTCAGCCTGGGAGACCCACAGCTTAAGCTCCAACTACCTGTGCCCTCCACATGGCTCCTGCCCCTCTGCCACTCCTTGTTTGATCCTGCCTGTGTACCTTCCTGGTCTGTTTCCCTCCGCAGCACCTGCTTTATGCTCCCAGTAGCAGGCTGGCTGCCCCAACCTGGTGGGAACTCCCTTAATGCCCAGAAACTCCTTTCCTTCTTATGGTTTCTTTCTTAATTTAAGACTTCTAAGTTGGTCAGGTGACACAGTTTCCAGGGGAAAGTTTTGAGCATCTGTTGTTGAAATGCATGTGCAAATAATGTGGCCAGGGTATGCTTGTTTGTGCCTGTGTGTGTATGTGTGCTTATTTTAAAATCTGTAAAATTTGTAACTTCAGATTACAACTGCTCTGGAAAAGTGCAAACACATGGGCAACCACCATCTTGATTGAGGTAGAAACAAAAACCTCATTGACATCTTTACTAAGGGTACCCATGAGCGCTGGCCCCACCAAGGAGAAATTCTGCCTCCTGCATACAATATATTTCTATATGATAATCCCTGTCCTGTCCTAAAAACAGGGTTTATAACAATTCTGAATTACTAATCTATTAAAGCTGCACCCCTACATTCAGTAAGAGATGAATCTTGCTGGCACCATGATTTTATAACCTAAGAATAACCCCCTTGATATTATTGATCTATATTCCTCCTAATCTTGCCTTTACTAACATTGCTAAGCTGTAAATGATTGAGTAAACTGTATGTTCAAATTTAACTTATATGCTCTCAAAATTAAGCCTAAAACAACATCTGTCTAATTTAGAAATAGCTGACAGGTAATGATACCCTGATCCTCAAGTGTCTTTACAGATTTGAGAGTATGAAATTAAAAAAAATTAAAAAGCTTATTATAATAGACACATGACAGCTCCTACAGCATCCTGTATCTCCAAGACTACATAGATGCGGAAAATCTTCCACCTGGAGGCTTGTTTGGATATGACAGAGTCAGCAATACAGCAAAAAGCAGCTTTCACCTCATTTGCTGCCTGATCCCGGCCTGGAATGGACAACAGGACACTGGAGTATCGATTGTCTCATCCTGCCAAGACAGGTGCACAGAACTCTACCCCCATAGGAAAATCTGTCAGGTCTCCTGGGCTTAGCAGGCAAATACTGCTTGTGAGACTTGTGTTCACCAGAACCACAGAGAGACTTGGGATTGTGTGAATGGCTAAAAGGAAAATGGTCTCACTTCTGCTCATTTATCTATCCCTCTCAGATATGTTTGATGGGGTTTGGTGACTAAGGTACTAGCAGTTCATTAATTCATTAGTTAAGTGTCCTGCTAAAAGTCCAGGCAGGTGTGCCTCTTTCACAGACTTCATAATTCAGGATTAACAAATCTCAGATGTAATTTTGGAGGTTCAAAGTTTTAAATTTCCTCCAGTTGTCTTCTAAAATGCTAATGCCTTTTAACCCATAGCCTTTTGCTATGACACCAAGATATAATTCTGTTCCAATTATTTTGCAGACACCTGCAGGTTCCTGGGAGAAGTTCTGCTACTGTGTCAAGAAATCTGGTCTGGTAAAAGCTATCAGTCTCCAGAGCCTATTTTGACCACACTCATTTGCAAATGTATTTTACAGGTCACTCCTGATGCCTGGGTCAAGACCAACCTAAAGAGGAGAGGGCCTTCCAGATAATGCCTGAACCAGCTCATGGGACTTCACTCTTAGTACCACCTCTACTTCTGTACAACCAGGACAATTCTCCATTCCAGTCTTTCTGATGGTCATCACCCTCCCCATCACTTGCAGATGGTAACAATGCAGATGGACAGATGGCAACAACCTACTTTTTACTCCTCGCAATCTGTCTTCTCAGCTCCCTTAAGAAACAGATGCCTGAAGTCTCTAGGATGGCAGTTAACTAAGCGCTTCTCCACCCCTACCTCCTGCTGAGTGTGATCCCAGGCACTCCTGACTCCTCATTCTTCATATTGTCCCTTGTCAGTAGGAACAAACCAGACTTGAACTGGAGCCCCTAAACCCAAGGAGTCTGGTATGCTTAGGTAGAAGCCCTACTGACTTCTACATTTTCCCTAAAAGATTGGGATGTTTAGAATCCAGCTAGGGCCCTTTCCCAAACACCACCCTCATGAAGCAACAGAATACTTATTAGTTGATAATTTCAGGATATGTTATTCTACATCTATGAATTTGGGATGTTAATAATTAACTATGAAAACTGAATTCTGTTATGCATACAAACACTAAGAATCATGCCTACTCTACCATATACTATGAAAGATTTTCTAGTAATAAATCTTACTGTGATTGAACTTAGCAGTCGGGGAAGTCTCTGCAGTATTGTAATGGCAAAAGGAGATTCTTGGGAACATTATCTTTGGGGAAAGGAAATTTCCTGTTCCATGTGTCTCAATGCCCACAACAGAAGCCTTTTGGTCAGGTATCCCTCCTGTTTCGTATCACTTCTCAGTTTGGGCTGCAAACTGCTCAGGGGAAAGAGAAGGATCATTCAATTATTCACCTACTCTGTGGGTAGTTACTGAGTCACTACTGAGTACTCAGCATCCTGTGTTGCATGAAGGCATAATGGTGATTATAAACAAACTTTTTCCTCTGCTCTTTTGATGCTTAGAATCTACATTTTAAAGAAAGTTAATGAAATCATTGCATCTATCCCATAGGTTTTGTGTAAATTCTGTCAAATGAAGTTATGGAGTATTTGAAAAAATTAGAATTAGGACTCGCCTCACAAGGCTAGGGGTACATGATTCATGTGGACAACTGGTATGAGATTATGCAAATTTGTACTGAAAAGTTGAGGGGTCAATTTAGATAGTAGCATGGGGAGGGAAACAAACTGAAATTAAGATTTATCTCTCATTAAAAAATGAAAATATTAGACTTTTCAATTTTGCTTTAATGATGTGTTAAAGGAAGAGAGCACCATGGTGAAAGGGTGATAGGATTTGTTTCATCAGCTCTTTCATTTCTCATGTAAGTGACAATCCTTAATTTTAAATAAGCAATCCTTGGACGCATGAGTTGGAAACCTACATGATTTACGTAAGGGTTAAAGTTATTGAAACTAAAAATAAATAAATTTAGATAAAAAAGTAATTATTAATAACCAACATAGCTTTTTTTCTTATAATAAAACTGCTTTCTACATACATTAAAAATTTAAAAATGAATACATCAGTTCAGCCAAGGCTCATGGCATCATCCTTTTCAGAATCTATGCTCCCATTATGCAAATATTTCTATGCTCATGGAGAGCAGGCTGGATCTTAGCTCCATCATTTCAGTGTTTAATCACAATCTCAGAGCATTGAAGAAAATGTGACTGTCCTTTTTTCTTTTTGATATATACTAAGGTCTAAACCATATTTATTTCTTGTCTTAGAGACAGAAATGTATTTGTAATTGTATATTAAAGTGAAATAAAACACCCTGAAGTATTTTAAGTTTGCTACACGATAACACGCTCTTTGAAGAATGAAGAGACTCTTCTGACCTTTATATTTGATAATAACACTGATTCCTGATTCACATGATTGCTGTTATAATATTATTAGTAAACAGTTCTTCTCAGCTCATCTCTGGTTGCCATAAATTTTCATAACTTTTCTCATTCCCCCATGCAATTACTGTCAGCACAACCACTGTGATAGATGAAGGAGAGCTGAGAGAGAAAACTGGCCACAGATATTAAACATATAAATTTGTTTCCCATCTGTATCAACTCTAATGAAATCATTTAACCATGACTTGAAAAGTTTAAAGCTACAAGCTTCTATTGTGAAGGGTTGTATTCATTTCAAGATATGGGCTGTTCTTGGTCTGATATAGTGAGAGGGTTCAACTTTGCAATTAATTCTTACAGCCACAGGCATAATTCATTACAAACACACTCATGTTGTTCTTTCTATAATTTTGCTCGAGTTTCAAATGTCAAGGAGATAAAAGAGTGAGAGAGAGAGAGAGAGAGACCCAAGATACACTTTACAGTTCATGCTGTAGACATGAAACACATTTCTTTCCTTAAAAGGAACAAGTGATATAGTTCATTGAGAAGCAAATATGAATGACCATATCATAATTTAGTTCATTCCCAATAATATTTTGCTGGACTGAAATAATTAGATCAACTTTTATAGTAATAGAAAAACAACAAAAAATTGATAAATGGAGGCATTTACAAAATAAATGGTAGAAGCATCAAGTAGATGGATTATAGCAAACAAAGGAAATCTTGATCAAAGTTCTCAGACATTAGTTGAGATTATTGTTAACATTGGGATTGCCTAAAGTTAGTGATCTGCTAAATTAATATGCTTTAAAGGTTTGACCTGATAGTTGAAAGGATGTTAGTTAGGTCATCTATAAAAGTGGATATCTGTAAACAATGTTAGTTAGGTCATCAATAAAGGTGGACACTAAGTGTTAATTAAGGGGACAAAAGAAATTTGTCTGTTTCTGGAACATTCCAGATCCTGTAAGCATTAAATTCTAATCAGTTGATCAAGTTTATGAAATCTTTAACATGGGTGTATGTGTATGTGTTTACTCTGGGCACTTCAGTTTACAATATTCAAATAGTTAAGTCATAAAGTAACAAGGACCCATAAGATGTCATTGTCATCCTACTTTACTTTACGCTTAGAGATCAGAAGACACTTGAGGAAGCAAGAGAAGCTGTGTTCAACTTCTTGGGAGGTAAGTTGGTGAAAGGCAAGCAAGTCACAAAGCAAAGTAAGCACTGAAGTTTTCTAGTAGGAAGTTGCTTGCTTGTTTCCCAACTGCCCAGATTCAAATAATCACACAGAAACTATATTAATTACAACACTGTCTGGCCAATGACTCTAGTATGTTCCCAGCTAGCTCTTAAATCTTAAATTAACCCATATCTATCAATCTGTGTATCACCATCAGGCTATGTCCTACCAGTAGGTCAGTGTCTGTTTCCTTTTGCAACTAAATGCCATTTCCTTGACTCTACCTGCTCTCTCTCTTTATCTCTGTTTGAATTTCTTACCTGGCTTCACTTGGCTAAGCCATTGACCAAAACAGCTTTATTCATCAACCAATAAAGGAACACAGATACAGAAGGACATCCTACATCATCTCTCCTTTCCTGTCTAATTTTTAAAAAGGCTTTAACTTTAATATAGTAAAAATACATATACAAAACAGTTATAAGACAAAAAGTAAAGTTATAAATTTTTTGTGAGTGTAAGGTTTTATATTTAATTTATGTTTTATCATAACTAAAGAAAACTATAATTATAGCTATTTGTCTTCAGTTCCATCAAAGACCCCAGAAGGACATAATATTGCCAAAGTAAACATGAAGTACATTGTAAGCACCTTCCAAAGTTCTAGAATTGACAGACAGATCACCTTACTGCCTGAAATGTCACCCAAAGTTCTTTCGTAATATCGTGCCATCTATCTTCAGCCTACAGGACCATAGTATCTGGTAAACTTTTCCATTAAGCAGGAAATTTGAAAGACAGTTTTGCTTATATTGGCAGTTTGTAAGTAATTTTTTCTGTGTCCTTCAGAATATCTGACAGTTTCTTTGGTGGAGCAGCAACAGGAAGTTTTGTCTCACCTTCTTTTGGCAAATTCAGCACTCATTTTTGTTCTGTCGGTCCTGCATGTCCAGTTTATATAGCATACTATCAAGTGGTCCAGGCAAGAGAAGGTTCTTGCACAATGGCTAACAAACTCTGTAAGTAGCCTCTTCGATGCCCATCATCCTCTTGAAATAATTATTGCTGCCAGAAGCAGACATGTCTCACTCCAGAAAAGTCTACATTCTTAAAATATTTTAAATGCTATATTTTGTAGGTCTTTGACAGCGTTGAAGAATACCTATCCAACTTAAATATATGTCTTTTCATCTAGAAAACCTAACTAACATGACTGCAGTTTGACAATTATAGATGACTATTTATTAATCTAAAATTTTTAATTATACTTTACATTTTTCAATGAGCTAAAACTATAATACCTTAATACCTGAATACATAAAACCATAATATCTTAAAGAAGAGCAGAAATACATATACAGAGTGTAATAAAATCTACCTTAAATTTTTATTAATAAACCAAGATTGATGACAATGCAAAGTATTCGTTTATATATCATATCTCTCTTTAAATGAAAACAAACAATTATAAACAATCATTTTTGGAATTTGGGTGTTGTTTTCTCCAAACTGATTTCTGCTGTTTGTTGAGTGAAATATATTTTGGGACCACAGAGACCTTTGGGGGTGATCTTGTTCCATCAAACTAGATTAATCTGGAAGAAATTCATACGTTTCCATTCTCTGTGAAAACAAAAGCAGAATCTGTTTTCCAAAGTAATATATCCTTAGATTCAAATTTTGAAATCTAGATACCTTTAAAATATATATTTTGGTTTAGCTTAGCAGCCCCCACAATCAAATGTCTCTCTGTAGTCAAAAGATTCAAAGAAAACCTGATAGTATACATAATTCAGACTCTCTGTGTATATTCCATCTTTGTGTGCCTTCTTTTTCTTTACTCCTTTAATCTATGATGAGAATCTTTTATATTACTTTCACAGTCTCTTTAATAACTTTGTTTTATCTATACCATTTTTTTCTTCTCTCTCCCAAGCCACATACATTTTTAAGCACAATGTGTCTCATTTGGTTCTCTTTTATGTCTGAATCTCTCCTATTGTATATCTGAAAGCTTTTTTTTGACAAGGAACATCCTTTTTTTTAAATACTAAGCAGATGTGGCTAGAACCAACTCTGCAGCCCTGCCTGTTTGCTCTGCTCTGTACAACATGGCGGAGGTATGTTCATGGCCAGCGCTTTGTGCCATGCTCACTACCCCAGCTCCAGGGATGCAGTGGGTCTATGTTGCCATTAAGCAACTGTAGCACTCTGATCACAAAACTCATTTAGTTGTTCTGCAGTCAGACTTCCCAAAAGAACCAGAGTTGTTCATGCTGCCAGTACAAACCAGGAAGCTTTCTAAAAGGAGCCATGTCTGTGATTGCAGCCAGCAAACAGAGCCTATCTGGAAAAAAATGTGGCTCCTATTTTTGTTGATCTAGAAGTTCTTTTAAGCATTTTTATTTATTTATTCCTTAATTTATTTATTTGTTTGTCTATTAATTAATTAATTAATTTATTTATTTATTATGTCTTATGTGAACTCATACCCCAGATGGTGACCACCATTTTGTAGTAGAAGACTGCTCATTCGTTTTCCAGCTGTTTGTACCCGAATAAACACACAGAAACTATATTAATTACAACATTTTTTGGTCAATGTCTCTAGCATATTCCTAACTATCTCTTACATCTTAAATTAACCCATTTCTATCAATCTGTGTTTTACCATGAGGTTGGGGCCTACTGGTGGGTTCCGGCATCTCTCTCCTTCAGAAGCTACATGGCATCCTCCTGACTCTCCCCACTTTCCCTCTTTGTCTCTGTTCAGATTTCTCACCTAGCTTCACTTGGCTAAGCCATTGGCCAAAACAGCTTTATTCATCAACCAATGAAGCAGCACATATACAGAAGGACATCCCACATCACTGAAGGATGTAAATCTGTGTGCTGTTGCCTGCTAGGAGTGTTGTAGTATCAATTGTCACACATGGCTCAGAGGGACCAAGAAAGAGTGGTTTTCTTGAGTAGTACAATTTGGCAAACTCAAATGGAGCTTCTTTTGACTCATACTTCATGGCTAAAGGTGTAATTGAATAAACAATGCATGGTGAGGAAGGACATCAGAATGGAGTCACTGAGGCTTTTTATGGAACCGTGGACCAAGTTCATTATTTTAGTTCATAATAACTAGCAAGAAACTTAGGAAATGTTAGATGTTCAACAAATTTGGTAAATTAGATTATGACTGCTAGGAAGAATGTATTTTGTCCATTAGCCAAACAGTCTTAACTGAACCTTTAGACATAGGTGTCTCTACTTTCTTTAAATGACATTTGAGAGGAATAGAATGAATTGACTCTAACGTGGGCATGATATTTTCTCTGGGCTGACTGACTCTACATTTTACTTTCTGATATATTTGATCATGTTTAAAATTATAGTTAATTCAAAATATGTGGTTCCATTTGTTAATGGGATTAGATTAGAAGAAAAGCATTGTATGTACTCTCTGTATTTCATCACCACCTAAATTTAGAACCTGACATTCTTTTCCCTTCTTCCATAAACTTTGATATTTTCCTAAGGCTAAGTATAAATTAACTTAAGAATACTCAGAAAAATAGCTTTGTAAAAATCAGAGATATTTAAGATATTAATTTTGGTAGAAAATAGGCTTGTAGCTTTCATATTAAATGTGAAAATAGTTATCACATCATATTTATTAAGCATTTAGATTTGTTCTTAAATTATCAGAAATGGACCATGACACTTCATCTTTGATAAAAACTTATCAAGAGAAACAGGATAATTAGTGGCAACTCTTACTCAATATAGGTCTAAGGCTAGATATATTTCTGCATCTGTTTCTCTGAGGTTGTCACTATTCCTGTTTATCACCAGTCAGCTTTAGTACCCTGTCTTTAAAATATGTCATTAGGTCTGCTTCAGTGATTGTTTTCAAAACACGCAATTATCCCAACACAGCTGAAGTTTTTTAAACAATTTAAAGAGAACACTTGTTTCATGTTTGTTTACATTTGATTTTATCTAGAGAAATATCTGTTGAGATAGAAATCAGTGTGCCATCTAACAGAGCCACATAAAAAACACACATATTACAAACATCTGCCAGTAAGCTCAGCCCACAGTGTCTTAGGAACCACACTCACTTTGGTAGACAGAATAAGTCCTAAAAATGTTTCCATGTCCATATCCTCGGAACCTCTGAAAATACCACACCACACGATGACAATATTTTGTAGCTGTCATTGATGTTACCAATTGTGGACCTATGTGGGACTGATCCTTAATTATTCAGGAAGACCCAGTATAATCACATGATCCTATTAAGACAGAGAACTTGGTATAGTAAGAGTCAGAAGACAACTAGAAATTCCAAGCTTTTGGAGGGGCAGTTTATACATAGTTTTTGTTTCTGAATGCAGAGGCTGTATGTAAAGATGCGAGGTGATCTATGGAGCAATGAGCAGACTCTCTCTGTCAGCCAGCAAAGGCACAAATGACTCTACCTGTTAATCATTGAATTATCGAACAACTCATTGAGCTTGGAAGTGGTCTCATTCTTTCCCAGAGATGGGTAAGCATCACCTTCACATTAACCCAGAGCAGAGAATAAGTTACACCATCCGTGACCAGGATGTGGGTCAGGGTAACTGACAAGCCTGTTACAATTTGTTTTTATGTCACATTAAAATAATATAGTTTAATATGTCACACTTGAAATAAATTTTGACAAGAACTATTTTATATGCTTTTATTTGCCTGTGTTTCCAAGTGCTTAATAAAGTATTCGGGGAATATGTCCTAAATTGAAACAAAAAAATTCATTTGCTTCTTATCCAACAATTTGTATATAACCCTGTGTATATGCAACACAATAATATGCCTTTTTTTCATTGTAACATATCACATATGGCTGAGGACAGAATTTCTTACTTGAAATATGTCTGCACTTGAAAGTTTTAGACATTGGAGCATTAAAATTCTTAAATTTGGGATTTTGGATGTGTGCCCGTATATTATTCCATGTCTGAGGCAAACTTGCAGTGTGCCATCTTTCACAGTAACTCATGAGCTGTGCTGCCACGCATGCCTCTCTAAATGCCAAGTTACTGTTTGTGTTTTTAAGTTTTACTTATATGTCTTATATTTAAACACATGCAAACTTTCATCTTCTCCTTTAAAATAGTTTATGTTACTTTATGTGGATGAGTATTTTGCCTGTTATATTATATGTATTAGCCTATGTGTACTATGTATGTGTAGTGTCCAAAGAGGACAGAAGAGGAAATTGTTTTCCACGGAACTGGAGATAAAGATAGCTGTGAGTTGCCATGTGTATACAGAGAATCAAATCCACATTGTCTGTAAAACAGCAACTGTTTTTAACCACTGAGTCATGTCCTAAGACCTCCTTCTAGTTTGTAAGTGTCATTATTTGTCATTTGTCATGGATGCCATTTTAAATTTGATTCTCAAATCAATTTTCTAAAAACCTCCTGTCTTAACCATACATCTTTGCAATTCTTTGAGAATCTTTAGTATTTTCCCCATCTATCTCTGTCTCTTTGTCTCTGTCTTTGTCTCTCTTTTCCTCTTGTCTTCCCTTCCTTTCTCGCTCTCACTCCACCCTTTCGTCATTCCATCTCTTTCTCTTTCTGACACTCATACGTAGATGCATATCAATATATCTATATATTATTACATTCCTTTTAATCTGACAAAAGCAGCTTAAGGGAGAAAGTGTTACAGACTATTAGTTTACACTGTAAAAATAAATATTTGTCAAGGTATCTTTTAATTTGTTGAATAAAGACCTGAATGGCCAGTATCTAGACAGTAAGAGGTTAGGTAGGACTTCAGGAGACAGAGCTGACTCTGGGAAGAAGAAAGGCAGAGTTTTGACCCAGACATGGAAAGGAAACAGGAGGTGCAAGATGGAAGAGAGGTAACGCAAAGTCAGAACATAAAAATTTAAAACATGGGGAGCTGGAGAGATGGCTCAGAGGTTAAGAGCACTGACTGCTCTTCCAGAGGTCCTGAGTTCAATCCCCAGCATCCACATGGCGGCTTACAGCCATCTGTAATGAGATCTGGTGCCCTCTCTTGGACTGCAAGCATATATACAGACAGAACACTATATATAAAATAAATAAATCTTAAAAAAAAACTTTTAAAAAATTTTAAAACACAGATAATTTAAGTAATAATAGCTCACCAAGATAAGACCAAGCTAATGGCTAAATTTTACGATTAATAATAAGTTTCTGGATCATTATTTGCCAACTGGAACTCCAAAGATAGTCTGACAAGAAAGTTTGCTAAAAGAAAAGGATTATTTGAGTCACAGATTGAAGAATTTATCCATTGTGGAAGAAATTGCATGTCAGCAGGAAGCTTCATGATACTGAAAGGGTGCAGCTGAAGTAGGGAACAGACAGGAAATGACATGACCCTCAAAATCCACCCCAAGTGACCTATTTCACTCAGCAATGTATCATCTCCAATAGATCTAACAGTCTTCTTAGGCAGCACCACAAGTTGGGGGTCAAAAGTTCAAATGCATGAGCCCAGAAGGGGCATTTCCCATTTGAACTACAGAAATGTATGGGGCCCTTTGTCTCCTGAGTCCTGGTAAGACCAGCTAGCCCTATTGCCCTGCTGAGCAGTTCTTCCCAGAGAGGTGAGTGGGTGCTCACCGGGGCAGCCTGCCTGCCCAGGAAGAGAGCACAGCCCCCCCCCCAGCTTCTGCAGCAGGGTCTTCGGTGTTCCAAGGGACCCCTCCCCTCCCCCCACTGCTGCGGGCCCTTTGTCTCCTGAGTTCTGGGAAGACCAGCTAGCCCTGTTGCCCTGCTGAGGAGTTCTTCCCAGAGAGGGCTGAGGAGCTCTATCCAGAGAGTGCTGTGAAGTCCTACCCAGAGAGTGCTGAGGAGTTCTATCCAGAAAGTGCTGAGGAGTTTCATCCAGAGTGGGGGAGATGGGCAGGCGCCAATGCAAGATTTCCTCCAACAACCTGAAAGGCAACATGACATTGCCAGAATCCAGGGAGCTCGAAACTAGAAGAATTGAACACCCTACTCCAGAAGAAATAGAAGAAATCGACTCTAAGCGCTTCTTTATGAAAATAATAGAGGAACTTAAACAGGAGGTGAAAATCTGCCGTAAAGAAATGGAAGATAAGTATAACAAAAAAATTGAGGAAATGAGTAAAGAAATGGAAGAGAAATATACCAAAAAGTTTGAAGAAATGAGTAAATCCGTAAATGAAATTCTGGGAAACCAAGAAAAAACAATCAAACAGGTAATAGAAACAGTTCAAGATTTGAAAACTGAAATGGAGTCAATGAAGAAATCACAAACCGAGGGCCGGCTGGCTATGGAAAATCTGGGTAAACGAACAGAGACTTCAGAAACAAGCTTAACCAATAGAATACAAGAGATAGAAGAAAGAATCTCAGACTCTGAGGACACCATAGAGAAATTAAACACTCTGTCCAAAGAAAACAGCAAATCCAACAAATTCTCATCACAAAACATTCAGGAACTGTGGGACACAATAAAAAACCAAATCTAAGAATAATTGGAGTAGAAGAAGGAGAAGAATTGCATTTCAAAGGTCCAGAAAATATACTCAACAAAATTATAGAAGAAAACTTTCCCATCCTAAAGAACGATATTCTTATGAAGGTTCAAGAAGCATACAGAACACCGAATAGACTGGATCAGAAAAAAACATCCCCTCGTCATATAATAATCAAAACACAAAGCATTCAGACTAAAGAAAGGATATTGAGAGCTGCAAAGGAAAAAGGTCAAGTAACTTATAAAGGTAAACCTATCAGACTTACACCAGACTTCTCGATGGAAACCATGAAAGCCAGAAGGTCCTGGATAGAGGTACTGCAGAAACTAAGAGACAATGGATGCAAACCCAGACTACTTTACCCAGCCAAGCTATTGTTCACTATCAACGGAGAAAACAAAATATTCCAGGATAAAAACAAATTTAAACAATACGTAGCTACTAATCCAGCCTTACAGAGAATACTAGAAGGAAAATCACAACCCAAGGAATCCAACATTCCCAACACTGCCTACATTAACTCAGACATCTAGCGACCCTTCACAAGCACAACTCAAAGAAGGAAAACACATACACGCTACTACCCAAAAAAAAAAAAATGACCGGAGTCATCAATCACTGGTCATTAATATCACTTAATATCAATGGTCTCAACTCACCTATAAAGAGGCACAGACTTAGAGATTGGATACGAAAACAGGATCCAACATTCTGCTGTCTACAAGAAACACACCTCAACCACAAAGACAGACACCTACTCAGAGTAAAGGGTTGGGAAAAGGTTTTCCAAGCAAATGGACCTAAGAAACAAGCGGGTGTGGCCGTTCTAATATCTAACAAAATCGACTTCAAACTAAAATCAATCAGAAGAGATGGAGATGGACATTTCATACTCATAACAGGAACAATTCATCAGGAAGAAGTCTCAATCTTGAATATCTATGCCCCTAATATAAAGGCACCCACATATGTAAAAGAAACTCTTCTAGAACTCAAGGCAGTCATCAAACCACACACACTAATAGTAGGAGACTTCAACACTCCTCTCTCACCAATGGACAGGTCAATCACACAGAAACCTAACAGAGAAATAAGAGATTTACTGGAGGTACTGAATCAAATGGACTTAACAGACATCTATAGAACACTCCACCCAAATAGGAAAGAGTATACTTTCTTCTCTGCAGCCCATGGAACCTTCTCGAAAATTGACCACATACTTGGTAACAAAGCAAACTTCCACAGATACAAAAAAATATTAGTGACCACCTGTGTCTTGTCAGATCACCATGGATTAAAATTAGAATTCAACAACAATGGTACACCCAGGAAGCCAACAAACTCATGGAAGTTGAACAGTCAACTACTAAATCACCCCTGGGTCAAGGAAGAAATAAAGAAAGAAATTAAAGTCTTCCTTGAATATAATGAAAACAAAGACACAACGTATTCAAACCTATGGGACACAATGAAAGCAGTGCTAAGAGGAAAGTTCATAGCACTAAGTGCCCACCTAAAGAAAACAGAGAAAGCACACATTGGAGACTTAACAACACACTTGAAAGCTCTAGAAAAAAAAGAAGCTGATTTACCCAGGAGGAGTAGAAGACTGGAAATAATCAAACTGAGGGCTGAAATCAACAAAATGGAAACACAGAAAACAATTCAAAGAATCAATGAAGCAAAAAGCTGGTTCTTGGAGAAAATTAACAAGATTGACAAACCCCTATCCAAACTAATCAAACGGCAGAGAGAGAACTTGCAAATTAATAGGATCAGAAATGAAAAGGGGGACATAATCACAGACACGGAGGAAATTCAGAGAATCATTAGATCTTACTACGAAAGTTTATATGCCACAAAGTTGGAAAATGTAAAAGAAATGGACATTTTTTTAGATAAGTACCATATACCAAAGTTGAACCAAGACCAGGTGAACAATCTAAATAGACCTGTTAGTCGTGAAGAACTAGAAGCTGTTATCAAAAATCTCCCCACCAAAAAAAGCCCAGGACCAGATGGTTTCAATGCAGAATTCTACCAGAACTTCCAGGAAGAGCTAATACCTATACTCCTTAATGTATTCCACAATATAGAAAAAGAAAAGTCACTGCCAAACTCCTTTTATGAAGCTACAGTCACCCTAATACCAAAACCACACAAAGACACAACCAAGAAAGAGAATTACAGGCCAATCTCACTCATGAACATCAATGCGAAAATTCTCAATAAAATACTGGCAAACCGAATCCAAGAACACATTAGAAAAATCATCCATTATGATCAAGTAGGCTTCATCCCAGAGATGCAGGGATGGTTCAACATACGCAAATCTATCAATGTAATCCATCATATAAATAAACTGAAAGAAAAAAATCATATGATCATTTCATTGGATGCTGAAAAAGCGTTTGACAAAATTCAACACCCATTTATGATAAAGGTGTTGGAGAGACTGGGGATACAAGGATCATACCTAAATATAATAAAAGCAATATACAGCAAGCCGACAGCTAACATCAAATTGAATGGAGAGAAACTCAAAGCCTTTCCACTAAAATCAGGAACACGACAAGGCTGTCCACTCTCTCCATACCTCTTCAATATAGTGCTTGAAGTTCTAGCAATAGCAATAAGACAACATAAGGGGATCAAGGGGATTCGAATTGGAAAGGATGAAGTTAAACTTTCGTTATTTGCTGACGATATGATAGTGTACATAAGCGACCCCAAAAACTCTACCAAAGAACTCCTACAGCTGATAAACACCTTTAGTAACGTGGCAGGATACAAGATCAACTCCAAAAAATCAGTGGCACTCCTATACACAAAGGATAAAGAAACGGAGAGGGAAATCAGAGAAACATCACCTTTCACGATAGCCACAAACACCATAAAATATCTTGGGGTTACTCTAACCAAGGATGTGAAAGACCTATTTGACAAGAACTTTAAGCCTTTGAAAAGAGAAATTGAAGAGGATACCAGAAAATGGAAAGACCTCCCCTGCTCTTGGATTGGGAGAATCAACATAGTAAAAATGGCAATTCTACCAAAAGCAATCTACAGATTCAATGCAATCCCCATCAAAATCCCATCAAACTTCTTCACAGACCTTGAGAGAACATTAATCAAGTTTATATGGAAAAACAAAAAACCCAGGATAGCCAAAACAATCTTATACAATAAAAGAACTTCTGGAGGCATTACCATCCCTGACTTCAAACTCTATTATAGAGCTACAGTATTGAAAACAGCTTGGTATTGGCAAAAGAACAGAGAAGTCGACCTATGGAATCGAATAGAAGACCCAGATATTAACCCACAAACGTATGAACACCTAATTTTCGACAAGGGAACTAAAGGTATACAATGGAAGAAGGAAAGCATCTTTAACAAATGGTGCTGGCATAACTGGATGTCAACCTGTAAAAAAATGAAAGTAGATCCATATCTATCACCATGCACAAAAATCAAGTCCAAATGGATTAAAGACATCTACATTAATCCGTCCACTTTGAACCTGATAGAAGAGAAAGTGGGAAGTAGTCTACAAGATTTAGGCACAGGAGGCCTCTTCCTAAGTAGGACCCCAGCAGCACAGACAATAAGAGAAACAATGAATAAATGTGATCTACTGAAACTGGGAAGCTTCTGTAAAGCAAAGGACACTGTCAGTAGGACAAAAAGGCTGCCTTCTGACTGGGAGAAGATCTTCACCAACCCCTCATCAGACAAATGTCTGATCTCCAGAATATACAAAGAACTCAAGAAACTAGACACTAAAACTCTAATTAACCCAATTAAAAAATGGGGTACTGATCTGAACAGAGAATTCACAACAGATGAATTTCGAATGGCCAGAAGACACTTAAGGTCATGCTCAACCTCCTTAGCGATCAGGGAAATGCAAATCAAAACCACTTTGAGATACCATCTTACACCTGTCAGAATAGCTAAAGTTAAAAACACCAATGATAGCCTATGCTGGAGAGGATGTGGAATGAGGGGAACACTCATCCATTGTTGGTGGGAATGCAAACTTGTGCAGCCACTTTGGAAATCAGTGTGGCGGTTTCTCAGGAAACTGGGAGTCAACCTCCCTCAGGACCCAGCAATTCCTCTCTTGGAAATATACCCTAGAGATTCCCAAACATACTACAAAAGTGTTTGTTCAACTATGTTCATAGCAGCACTATTTGTAATAGCCAGAACCTGGAAACAGCCTAGGTGCCCCTCAATAGAAGAATGGTTAAAAAAGGTGTGCAACATATACACATTAGAGTTTTACTCAGTGGTAAAAAATAATGACATCTTGAATTTTGCATGCAAATGGATGGACATAGAAAACGCTTTACTGAGTGAGGTAAGCCAGACCCAAAAAGAGGAACACGGTATGTATTCTCTCATAAGTGGATTCTAACCATAATTTAAGGTCTTTGAGCCTATTATTCGTGATCCTAGAGAAGCTAAATAAGTAGACGAACCTGATGAAGATTATTTAGCTATCCGCCAGGAGGTAGGAAATAGTCAAGAGTCCCAGGTAACCTTGGGTGCATGGGGGGGGTGGGAGGGTTGTTGGAAGGGGAGAGGGTTAGAGAGAAGAGAGTAGGGGAGGAATGGAGAAAGCTCGGCTGACCGAGATGGGGGGGGAAGGGAGGAAGGATGAATGTGGGATCAGGGAAGAATATATTTCAACTAAGGGAGTCATTTTAGAGTTTACAGGAAACTTGATTATATATGGGATCCCAGGTCCAAGGAGAGATCCCCAGATTGTTCTCTGGACAGAGGAGAGGGTGCCTGAACCGGCCTTGGCCCGTGACCATACTGATGAATATTTTGCTTATCACCATAGATCCTTCATCTGGCGTTGGATGGCGATACAGATGGAGGCCCGCGTTGGAGCACCGAACTGAGCCCCCCAAGATCCAAATGAGGAGCAGAAGGAGGAAGAAAATGACGAAGGACTGCGAGGGATACTATCACCCACTGATACAAGGGGTCGGATCTAATGAGAGTTTACCAAGGCCAGATGGACCGTGACTGAACGAGCATGTGATCCAACCAGATTCTCTGAATGTGGCCGGATTTTCTGAATGTGGCTGGCCTGCAGTCTTTCTGAGAAGCCATTGACAATGACACTGGGACTGGTTTCCTCTGCATATACTGGATTTTTGGGATCCAGTCTGTTTGGATGCTCACCTTCCTGGACCTGGAGGGAGGGGGGAGGAACTTGGACTTCCCACAGGGCAGGAGACCCTGACTGCCCTTGGGGACAAAGAGGGAGGAGGAGAGGGAGGGGGGAGTGGGAGGGCGTTGGGAGGAGGGGCGTAAATGGAAACTTTTTATAATTTAATAAAATTACTTTCAAAAAAAAAGAAATGTATATATGATCTATCACTCTGATGTATTTGTTCTAAGTCTTGTCTATTATATCTGGGGAATGGGTCTGTCAGCAATCATTTGAAGTCACAGAATAACAATGCTAAAATGACTTTGCTCTGTATAGCGTTCATTGTCATTAAAATGTCATATTCTGCTCTTCATAAGCAGTGTATCTTTATTGAGGTGTCTTGTACATCTTTGCATTATGGGCTGTGCTGTTTGCATACCAATTCAACTTGTCAAGATATGTATTTTTAATTTTATTTTTTGAAAACTTCATATATGAGTACTTAAATCATTCCCACCCCTCCTTCTCTCTCCTCCAATTCCTCCCATGCTACCTGATCTCTCTCTCTCTCTCTCTCTCTCTCTCTCTCTCTCTCTCACACACACACACACACACACACACACACACAAATTCAACCTGCTGAGTCCATTTGACAAGGCTGGTTTGTACAGGTGCTTAGGGCTAAAAATCTTGAATTAGATAACCTATCAGGAGACTCATTTCTGCCTTTCTCATTAACTGTCAGTTGCCTGTAACCCTTCATTAGGATTGAGGCCTTGTAAGATTCTCCCCCTTCATGATGACATGTTAGCTGGTATTGTAATCATGCATATTTTGTTTAGGTGACCATATTTAAGATTTCAAGTGAATGACTGCACTGTGATATACAAGAGACACATCATTAAAACAAACATCCTTGCTATCTGGCTCTTACTGTCTTTCGGCTCCCCTCTACTACAATGTCTCTGGGAGTTGCATATTGGGATTGTCCCGTAAATATAATGACTGGGGTTGGGCATTCCATGGTCAGTTGTTTTCTGCATTTGACTAGTTATGAGTTTCTGTGATGGTTTCTGTTTTCTTCAAAAAAAGTTTATTTGGGGGCTTGAGAGATGGCTCAGAGATTAAGAGCATTGCCTGCTCTTCCAAAGGTCCTGAGTTCAATTCCCAGCAACCACATGGTGGCTCACAACCATCTATAATGGGGTCTGGTGCCCTCTTCTGGCATGCAGGCATACACGTAGACAGAATATTGTATAATAATAAAATAAAATAAAATATTTTTTTTAAAAAAATTATTTGGTAAAGGGTAAGCTTTATACTTACCTGTGGTTATCATGATAGGTACTTATAATGCACTTGGGAACTATATTGATTTAAGAAAAGAGTACTAGTAAGTGATTCTCTAAGATGTATGATCTCACCAACCATGAGTAGTTTTCTAGGTTTATTATACCAATCACAATTTCCTTCCTATTGAGTTGGTCTTCGGTAAAAGTAGATGCCTGTTGGTTACTCCAAGAAATAAGAGCCACTATTGTCCCCATTGATGTATCTTGAGATGATGGACATCCTGGCTTTATAGCTGTGTGGAGCTATTGATTTCTTTCCTCCCTTGGCAGCTTGCCTACGACTTTCAGATACTAGGAAAGCTATTTCTTAAGGAGAAGGTTCCTGTACCCTATTTCAATTGTCCATTTATACTCATATGTCTCTTATGGATCACAAGCATTAAGAAGAACAAAACCTATCCAATGAGATGGCTTAGCAGGTAAAGGTGCTTGCTGTCAAGGCTGACAATCTAAGCTTGATACCCAGGACCAACATTGTGTAAGGAGAAGACTGACATCTGTAAGTTGTCCTCTGACTTGATGATATGGATTACCTCACATTTCTACCCACATCCACATGCATGTGCATGCAGATATAAACTTGTTTTTTAAATTTATCATGTGAAAGGAGGAAAGACATTTGTTCTGTCTTATTGTATGTCTTTATAAGCTGTCAGGCACTATGTACAATGCACAGTAGTTATTGCTGTTACAATGCTTTGAATGGAAACAAATTGCATGACTGGGAGCAGTAAGTGGTAAGCCAAACATATTGTTGTTCCTATATTATAACAATGCATATAACTGAATGAATGCATTCACACTTCTCCTAAATTACTGGGAACCATTAAGTTCAAAATAATATTATTTTTCATGCATAGTTTATAATTTTGTCACCAAAATATGTCTCTTCCCCTAGTAATATTGTTGCATGACTTTAGGCTGCAGAAAAGTAAAATTATTATTGTTCAGAGAATTAGAATGATAAATATTCTTTATCTCTTCAGGTCAAAACAAAAGTATACTGTTTTCTAATGCTTCATTATTGGTAAATAATGCTTAGAGACAAAATTAACTTCCCAGTTTGCTTAGCAGCAAAGGTGGCAGGACAGTAATGAGTTTATGGACAATCTAGGCAGGACAGCTTATGTAACCTGTAAAATTACTTGCAAATTATGAGCTCTTTACAGCTATAGTTGAAAATACTGTATTAAGATGTTTCCAAGGTCCTATTAGAGTGACTGAGTTGTTTGAAAACTTTACCCTTTTAGTTTGCTGCAGGAAAGAAAACTCAGATAAACAATTGGATATTTTGATATTGTGTGTGAATGTGTATGTGTGTGTGTGCATGTGTAGGGGGGGTGTTTATACATTAATACAGCTGTAAGAAATTATAGCATATCATGGGAGATGGTAAATATTTTTATTTATATTTGAGAAGATTTAATTATTTGAATGCATGTGTGTGCATGACTCAGTGTGTGCAGGTGTGTGTGTGTGTGTGTGTGTGTTTGAGAGAGAGAGAGAGAGACAGAGAGACAGAGACAGAAAGTTGTTGTATGAGGAATGTAGCCCTTTGTTTGTCCCAGTCACCCAGTTAGCTTACACCTGAAATAACCACAAAGAAATTGTATTAATTAAATCACTGCCTGGCCCATTATCACTAGCCTCTTGTTGGGTTACTCTCACATGTTGATTTAACCCATTTCTATTTATCTGTATATCACTACGAGGTTGCAACTTACAGGGAAAGATTCAGCATGTCTGACCTGGCAGCTCCATGTCGGTTCTCTCACTCTGCTTCCTTTCTCAGAATTCAGTTCTGTCTTCTCCACCTACCTAAGTTCTGTCTTATCAATGAGGCCAAGGCAGTTTCTTTATTCATTATCCAATGAAAGCAACAGACAAAGAGAAGGAACTCCTACACCAGAGAGTGTGTATGTTGATGTGTAGTGCAGAGGGCAATTTATGGGAATGGGTTGCTGCTTTCCACTATGTGGTTCTTAAACACAGAGCCCAGGATGTCAGGCTACACAACATGGTTACCTTTGCCAACTGTGCCTTCTTGCCAACCGTGCCATGATTAATTTTAACTAAAACCAGACTGGATTAATTAGAATCAGTAGTTGGTAAAAGTGTTCCCAGAAATTCTGACTGAGGAGGGAAAACTCCTTGGTGAGGGTCCTGGGTTCTCCACCCTGTCACAGGGAAGCAGCATCCGCTTTCACCTGCTCTGCTCTCCCCCTGCAGAGCAGCGTTAGGAACAACCTCACACTCAGTTTCACCTTTTTTGACAGGAAGAATTGGGGGCCCTCAGACTGTGAGCCAAAATAAGCCTTTCTTCTCAATAAGTTTCCTCCCCCACCCCGCTATAGCAGTCAAAAAGTAACTAAGACGGCATGAACCTCCCCCTCCCTGTGGTATATATGAATAGAAATCTCAAAGCCTTTATGGTGAGAATAGTCAATACTTAATTGTTTGAATTTCAAAGTCACAAATTGTGAATACTGTGAGACAAGACTTAGAACCTCAGAAAAAAAAGGGCTTCTATATTCAAACAATTTGTCATCAGATTAATAAAGGTCAGAGAAAAATCTAAAGGAAACATTCAAGAAAGGGCAGGATATGTGTAGGAACTAATAGGTATAGATTCCAAAGCTAGATAAATGATCTTGGCCTGAAGAGAAAAGCCCAAGCACACAGAAGCTTGGAATCCTCCAGAACAGTGCAATACAAGTTCTCTTTGCTCATATGAAACCATATAGCCAGTAGCTTGTGACTTGGGCAGCTGTTCACTGGGAATGCAAATGAGGCAGTTAGCTTACTTTGCATGCACCAAACAATCAACTGATAAACATTGCATCCATGACCGACCTTGATTAGCACTGATTCAGGAACCAATGGAAGGAAAAGAAGGTTTCTATGTTCCTGTCTCTTGCTGCACACAGCCTTTTGTGGTCCAGGTGGTTGGCACAGTTTTGCTGACCCTGGGTTGTAGAAAATGAATGCAGCCTTTACAGGATGCTATGGCCAGAATGATTAGTATATGCATGATACAGATAGTTAGGTCTTCATACCCAAATAGTATATATGTGAAACCTCAAGATACTTTCTTTGTAGGTATACAATATCTAAGACTGAATCATACTTGTACTTTGTTTACAGGGATGCAAAAACTAAGAACTTTATAAACCTAGGAAGAAAAGGCCAATATTCTGAAATAATTTAGAATCTTCTTTCTATGTCTGTCTATCTATCTTTCCATCTATCTGTTTGTCTATCTGTCAATCTATCTATATATTTATCTACTATCTGCCTGTCTGTCTATCTATCATCATCCATCTATCTATCTATCTATCTATCTATCTATCTATCTATCTATCTATCTTCTATCTATCTATCATCTATCTATTTCTTTATCTTTCTATCTACTATCTATGCACCAAACAAAGATACACAAATGGCTCCAGTAAACCTTTCTATGGGTCTTGAGCCAGACTCCATTATTCTCTGTTTCATATAATGGCCTTGTGCGGTAAATGTGGGCCATCACACCGCACAGATGGAAGAGAGAGTTAGAGGGCTATTGAACATGTGAATTTTCCCAGTGTGTCACAATTACTGAAACATCTGTGCTAAATATTTTCAAGCTGATCCACTATAAAAATTGGCAATGTTCAATAGCACTCAGTGTCTTCCCTTTCCCTGTCGGGAATGCTGTCTAATGATTGCTTTTGGGACTACAGCATAAGGCATGTACCTATGCTGATTGCTTGCTGCTTAAAGTAGCCTCATTTGCATTATGCTGTTTTTAAATGTTCTTTCTGCATCCCACCTCCTTTCTTTGTTGCTTGCAAATGTAAACTGGAAGGAAAAGTCAAACTCTCTACTGCACTTATCATTGAAATGTCTCTTTGGGCACACATAGTGGAATGACCTGAGCAGGGTCAAGGGAAAGAGAGCAATAGGGTCTCTTGACAGTAATCATAAGTTGCACTGCCTGTTAATTCTGATTATACTGAAAGCAGTGATTGGCTGCATCTACACTTGCTCATACAGGGGTTATTCCATTGTAGGCATTTACTAAGCCAAGCAGAGTACATAACAATTTTTATTTATACAGATTCTGTCTACAGAATAGTTACAGTTTCAATCAGCTCCTTGAAAGCCTTGAAATGAACAGGAATTGGCATCGGTTCTTGTAAGACAAAAACCTGAGATGGGAGACAAGTTCATGCACTGCTTACATCTTGCAGATAGTGCCCATGTTACTTTAGACTAACACTCCTGAAAACCAAATACAAAAATATCAAAATATCAAATAGAACATTCATACTTTTTCCAATATTGAAATTCCCTACATCCTAGTAAAATGGTAGAAAATGTATAGGTCCCCATGTATGCAACTGATGCTCAACGCAGCACATACAATAAAACTAAATTTAAACTTCATCCATGAAATCCACTTTTGGACTTCCAATGACAGACTTTACATTGGAATGAACTAAAGAGGGCTGCACTCCATCTTGATTATCAAATATTCAATTTCCTTGGCCTCTGGATTCCACCCTGTGAGAATTTTTTCCGGATGTCTCTGAGAGTCTTAAACTGTCTTCAGTTTTGAAATCACAGGTGAAGCCTGGATACTCTCAAAAATGCTTAAGTAACCAAGTATATAGCATTATATTATTATTATTATTATTATTATTGCTATATTTATATTTTTGGAGAAGCTTTTAGCATCCATTGAAGAAGGATGATTGCAAACCACATATTCAGGAAGGGCATGTACAGAAGCCAGCTTGCCCTAACTGCCATAATGTCCTCTAAGAACCCAGTATCCCTGAGAGGCTAGGTGTTTGTCTACAACAAGCAATAGAACCATAAAATGATTTTTTTTCTTGTTATCCTATCAGTAAGAAGCTTCTTCTCATTCCCTTTATACCAATATTTTACTACCAAATGATGCCAGAGGCAGATGTGAGATCTTTCTGAATTCTTGAAGTATTTGCTTGTTGCTTAATGACATTTTCTTTTATCTTGTAAATCCGAAGCCATCACATTGGATTCTATATACATCAAGCATCAAGTCCTTGCTTAAAATCAGTCCCAGTCACCTGCTTAGAGAATTTATGTCAGTTTAAATAAACTCTTTAATGACTTAAAAACCTTTAGTTTTATTTTTAGCAGTTATATATAAGTTATTTTAGTGTAAAGCAAAAACTACGTGATACATTTCAGTTTCATAGTAATATCCATTTCTAATTGTTTATTGTTAATTCAACAAGAACTGCTCTACTAGCGTGTGTGTGTGTGTGTGTGTGTGTGTGTGTGAAGTACAGTATATACTTTATTTCTTCCTGGAACTCCAAAACAATTACAAAAGATAAGCATATAATGAAAAATTGTCATATCTGGGAACGGTAGCAAAGCATGGCTACAAGGATGTAAGATAAAGGATGCATGGATGTATCAGACAGGACTTGCTGCTATAATGACAGAAGATGTGCCTCTGTGCTACATACACAATTACACTGAGACAGAGTTCTCATCAATAGAAAAGGATATAATAAAATTATTTTCAGGGTCATTATGCTCAAAAGACATACTTGTTATCACATGACAGATACTTTTTTATCCCACATCCCTATGCAAACCTGACATTTGATTAAAAAAAATGAACAATATAATTTCATTCCCCAGGGATTGGTGGTTTAACTAGAGAAAAAACGAACACATGGTCATTGAGCTGTGATGAAATGTGGAATGGGATCGGTTCTGTAAAGTAAATTTAAAAAGCTCTGTAGAAATAAAGGGATTTGATTCTTGAGGCATATGAGTTGATGCATAAAGGATGAGCAGGCTTGCTGTAGGCACTGAGAAGAAAAGAGCATTTCTTTGGGAAAGGAATGCAAAGGAGCAAACATTGAGGGAATGGTAGATTATTTTAGTAGGAGGAAAAGGCTGGTGAATGGCAGTGATAGGACGTCAAGATGCAGGGGGATGTGAGACAGAACTTGAGAGGTGGAGATGTATTCCACAATCGTGGGATTAGTAACACTCATTAAAGCAGAAATGATCTATCCATATGGCAAGCTGGCAGAATGATATGTTACAAAGACTCTGAAGTAGAGAATTTGGAAAGAGAGATTTTAAAAAACTGTGATGCTTGTATGAGTTTAAAAGTGATGGGAGGTGGTTTTAGTAGAATTGCCATTAAAGACATGGAGAGCACTAGTGAGAGCCAGAGCACGAGAGAATAACAGCAAGAGTGAGGGAGAAGGAAAGAGAGGTTTGGAGAATGCTTGGTATCTGACAAGATGTCTAAAACTTCAGTTTCCAAGCCAGGCAACAAAGAATAAAGTGTCAGAACTACAAGTATATTGAACTTTGGGGAAAGATGGACCACAGATAGTGGTGAATACATGCCCATAACTGTGACATCAGAAAGACATATTTGGATGAGAAATCTAAGTTCAAACTAGGTAAAAGAAAACTAGGGAATCTCCTAAGGAGATGTATGAAAGTTTACAGGTTGGGATGAAGGTTTATGATGAATTGGGAGACATGAGAAAACCTCACTAGTAGGAGATGTTTGAGAATCAGAAAGTATAAGTACATAACTGCAGATTAGCAGTGCTGTGTAGATCTCAACTTGATCCAGTATATACATACATACATATATATATATATATATATGTGTGTGTGTGTGTGTGTGTGTGTGTGTGTGTGTGTGTATACAGTATGTGTATATATATACATTTTTCATATACATATGCTCAATTTATTTATCCCTTCTTTTTATCACCCCCTCCTCTTCTTCTTTGCCATCAACTATAGGATATTACTTAGAATAAAGAAAATTATACAATAGCAAACTACACGATTTTGTCCTGGCACCAAAAAAGTGACTGAATAGTTATTTAAAAATAAAACAAATGTGCAAGGTGCTGCAGTATGCTGAACAATCTCACAAGAGTCACTGAGGGGAAAACTTCATCATACAAAGAACACCTGAATTCTGGCCACAAACAATGTGAGTCATTAACTAACTAAATCTCTTTTGATGGTGCAATCCTGTAAGAAGCAGATGATTTCACTCCCATGTTATAGCCAGGGAAATAAAAGATTGTGAAGCTTAAATAATACAACTATTTCATTGAAAAACCAGACTCCAAAGCCATCCTCCTCATACCTCTGACTCGTTTTTCACTACACAGTAAGGTTGGTGCTTCCACTTTGAAACAACCAATGGAGCAGAAGCCTGAGTTCTAATGTTGAATACGGAAGAAAAAGTAGCATCCTTCTACTTCTGTGCATGAGTGTATTTAGAATATGCCTGTGAGTGAATGAAGACACTTACATCATGGCACAAATCACTTTTAGCAACAGAGAGTGAGAAACAACTATTGTGTTATTAACACTAGCAGACAACTTCAGAATGCAAATCAGGTGTAAATTTTGTTATTCTTCTATGTGAAAATAAATATAATAAGTAACACCTAATACAGAAGAGCTTCCTGATGAAGCAGGAGCTAAACCCTTTCAGGCAAAGTGTCCTTGTTCAGAACATTTATAATCACTATAAAGACATACTACTCCCAATTAGAGAGAACCCCATGGAAAGGTTACCTGCTTTTTCATTAAAGTTTTTTTTTTTTTCCTGTGGAGAAAAGAATATTTTGAACTAATAGGCTCTTGTGGAATAATGCTAATTTTATTCATTATTTTTCATTTAAAATAGCTTTACTTAGTATGTTCTATTGGTATAAGGAAAAAATGGGGTATAGACATGATTTTGTATGTGATACAATTTGAATCTGAAATGTGCCCTCTATGGTCATGTATTAGAAACAAAGTGAAATTGCTATTTAAGCATTTTGTCTTCAGTATTCTTTTCCAGGAATACAAAGTTGACTAACACAGGGAGGCAACATATTATCATTGGTTTTAACTCCACACACACCAGGGGTTGAAGGACTGATCCTGACAGTCTTAGTGACTGCGGAGAGTGATGAGATTATCCTGTAAACTCAGAGACAGAGAGGGAGAGACATGAAAGTTCCAAATTTGTTTTAATGGAGTTAGCAATGAAAACCAGAGACCAATGGTAGTTACAGAAACAAAGAGGTTTTAGTCAGCACTGTTACAATAGAGGAAGAGAAACCAGAATGGAACTATTGTATTCTGTAGGTCCTAAAGCAGCAAGTACAAATGAGAATTTACTGACACGGGGTTGGTTGTTAGATTAGTGAGTTGGAAAACTGTTAACAGGGGCCATTAATACTAGAATGACTTTGGATTAGCCAACCTGAAAGTATTCCTGCTGAGCAGATGATGGTTGGCAAATGGCAACTGGGAGATGGTAGAAGGTGAAAAACTAAGACGTCCATTATTTAGGGTAAGAATTTCTATAGCCTGACAGGATTTTTGCTAAATTTGGGTAAAGAAAGATGTGTCCTAGAAGCCCAAGGTGAAGACCTACCTGAGAGGAGGTTGAATGTGAACTCCTCTTTCTCAGGGTGGAACAGCTCAAGAAAACTTGACACCTGTTGAAGGGAACACACAGCAGTGTAAGAACATAGTGAGCACATGGTAAGGGACAGGACAGAGAAAACAGGTGGGACACCTGGGTCGAGAGAGCTAGGTTTCCGAGATGGACACATGCTATTTTAATAACTGATTTTGAGGTTGGAATGCTGTGGGACAATGGTCTGAATCCTGTCACTTGTATTTTAAATAAACTCTGATTGGACAGTAGCCAGGCAGGAAGTATAGGCAGAGCGACCAGACAAGAAGGAGAGGCAGGGCAACGAGAATTCAGGGAAGAGGAACCAATGTGTCTGCAGTCATCACCCAGACTCAGAGGAAGCAAGATGTGACTGCCTCACCAAAAAAGGTACCAAGACACATGGCTAACATAAACAAGAACTATGGGCTAATATATGTTATGAATTAATAAGAAGGCTGAGCTAATAGGCCAGTCAGTTTATAATTAATGTAGACCTGTATGTGTTTATTTGCGACTAAACAGCTGTGGGGACCTGGCAGGACAGAAACATTGGAACACTGGTATAGGGAAGAATATATGGAGAATGTTTTTCAAACTCATGCTCTTAAACAACACTTAAAATCATGGAATATTTACATATTAGAATCAGATAAATTTCTTTCGGTCACTATTATATTCATGAAACATGAGCAGCACATGCTGGGCCTAAAATGTTTTCATTTAGAAATTATTAAGTGAAATGAACTCAGGTTAGTTACTAAAGCATAGTGTCCACTCAAATTAAAAGTTATTTTTAAAACTATGATAAGAATTTCTACATATTTCTCTCTTTCCAATCATATTCTAAATGGAATTTCATCATTCTTTGAGAGAAATTGCGTATTAGTATATTACAAAGAGTAGTAGCATATCATATTACATTATGTGATGCTAACCTAATCTTAAACTTTCTGGAATTCATCTGACAAACAAATTGTAATTGTTCATCTGTTTGTTTGTTTTATTTTTGAAGATAGGTTTCCTCTGTGTAACAGCTCTGGCTGTCCTGGAACTCATTCTTTATACCAGGCTATCATCGAACTCACAGAGATCCACCTTCCTCTGCCTCCCAAGTGCTCAAATTCAGGGCATGAACCACTGGACCCAGCTTGCAAATTATAATCTTTAAAAAATGTCATCTATATGTTTTCATTTTTAACTCAATCTGTCAAATGTATTTTCTAGCCATAGTTCAGATTTTATAATGAAAATTTCAACAACTTCCAATTTTCTGCCTTTTTTTCCATAGTCTAAGAAGACTATGGAAAAGAAAGATACCTTTCAAATATGTTAATGTGAATATCATTTTTAATTATACATAATCTGCTATGGTTGGCATGGTTCTAAAGAATCAAACCAAAGGTCAAGCCTTTGTTATAAGGAGCATCCTTATATGCTAACTCCAAGGGAAATGGGGATGTTCTCTCTTCTCTTTCAAAGGAACTACTGAGGATAGTCAGTAGATACACAATAAACAAGTTCAGACTTTTTCATTTTGACTACACAGGCTGGATTACCAGGGGAGCCTGTTTAGCAATTACACTTTGAAAGTTTAGATTTTCCTGTGCACTTCTAGAATGAGAGCTAGTTCTACTTGGATGAAAAAATTATTTTACATATTTCCAAACACCTGGCAACAAAGTTATTACACAGAAGAGAGTGGCCAATTCTACCTAATCTAGTAATTTGATTGTGAAGATTTTTAAGCAGGGTTTAAAGCTAGTATATTTAAGATACTCTTTGTAACTGTGGGTTTGTATCAGTGGGAACAGATAACTTATTCTCCTCCAGTTATGTTCACTCCCCATGGACTCTGAGGGATGGATGGGGAATGGAGTTGGGGCAAGGCCAGGAAAGCAAGAGAAGAAGAGGGAAAAGAAACTGGGATTGGAATGTAAAATAAATAATTGTTTAAAAAATAAACTTATTATGGAGTGCCCTTCTGAATTTAAAAAGAAATTAACAATTGGCATAATAATGCTCCAAGAATATTGTGTGATTTTTTTTCTTTGCTCTGTTAAAAACCCAGTCCCTCGACTCTTTACCATTTCATGGTGTTCATTGATCATTTGCCTTCACTCCAGCTAGTTTCAAGATCTCATTCAAATGGGACAGAATATAAAAAAAAAAAAACCTTTGATGGAAACCCCATTAGAACAGAACAAAGGATAACTTTAACTTCTTTAGTGAGTGGGTCTTTGATTCTCTTAGATGTAATAGCCAAATTCAAATTAATAATGAATAAATAACCTCATCTATCACCATTCCAAAGACAGCAATTCATTTCAGTGATTAGATTACACTGAATGTATGTTTTTAAGAGGTACAACTGTGTCTAAGTCTTGGGATAGATATGTACAAATGGCTGTAGTCTTTACGAATAAGAAAAATGTCTAAAAAAACAAAGGAAATCATTATTTCCAAGGCTGTTCTCCAATTACCAGTGAACAGTCATCTTCTAGTACCTGTTTTCAAGTCTGTCTTTTTCTACCAACTGCAGCAACTGCCAACTTGTCAAATGCAGCTTTGCTTCCCCATGGCAACAGATTCATGCCCTAAGTGGTGGAATTTCCATATTGACAACTGGAAAGTGTCCCAAATAACTGCAAAAAGCACCTGGAGTTTAATTTCACATCTTAACATCCAGAAGGAATTTTTTTTATCCTCACATGTTAAAAGAAAGTTATTTATATACCTCACAACTGATGGCATGATGACAGCCAAGCTAAGCACAGAAGATTTGAAAGATTCAATAAACTTAGTTTCCCTGGAAATGGTAAACTAATGTCTTTTGGGAGATTTGAATGATTTGCCTAAAATAGCTAGGAATTTAAGACATGCTTGCATTTAAAATAATGATAACATAATAGCCTCTCATCATATTCACCACCGAAATGGTAAGAATGGAAGAATTTTACATGGAAGATCTAAAGCTTTTCAGAGCAATGTGTAAGTAAATGTCAGAGAACAGGTGGAAAATACGTACTTTGTGAACAGAAATAGGGATCTCTGAACAAAACAGGTAGAACTATATTTTGCTTTCCATTGGAAACTCTTTATCACTAAAAATAGCACACTGAAAACTGACAAAATGGAATGTGTTTGAGTAGGTCTGAATGATAGTGACCTGAATGATAAGTTAAGAACATTATTCAAAACCATGCTTGTTGACAGTCCCTGTCAAGTACATAGTAAACATTTAGTTGCCACATTGGTCATGGTGGTGATGTGTGTATGTGTGTGTGTTGCGAAGTCACAATTTTTTAGTTTAATTTCCTTTGCTTTAGTACATCAGTTGTAATCATAATTATGTTTTTCTTATAGTGACACACATTTCTCTTGGGATTCTGCATTTAATTTCTTCTAAAACTAAAAATTAACAAAACTAAAATGAGATTTCAAAACTTAGAAATTAATACTCTTTTGTACACAGTTCCCATGCATACCATTAGTCATCTTTGTTAATCACCTTGTTTGGAAATAACCTAGTTAAATGGGGGGTATTTGTCATGTAATAACCTTTACTCTAATTCCTTCCTTACAATTTTGCAGGTTTTATGGCCAAGCCTATGTTTTGCTGTGTTTCTCAGTTGGAAAGATCCAAGGTTAACCTACAGCTGTTTTATGATACCTGATGCTGACTGAAAACCTCACTGTAAAGTTCAGCAAAATAGACTAACCTATCACACGTTTACAAAATGGGTGTCAATGACCTTGCCCTTCCTTTGGTCTGATCTGGGAGCCCCTATGATAGAAATCCACTAGCTACAAACAGGGCCTGTGTGACTGAGATGCCTTTGGCTCAGAATACAGACTCAATGAGAGCTCAGCTGCTGAAGATGCAGAAAACAGAGAGTACCAGGAAGAATGTCACTTCTACAACCTGCAGAGTAGTGCTTTTAGAAAAAGAAACCAAAATTTCAGTTTCTTTCAAATTATGCTGCTCCATTGGACAGTCATGACTTCTCATTAATCCTGAGAGTTTTTGTAAAGTTACTCCATAGTATCCAATAATCCACTTTTTCTCAGATTTTCTTTTATTAATAAAAGAAGGAATGCTAAATTAGGCATGTTCTCTCTTGTTCCTATGTCCATGCTATAAATAACAGTTCAACTAACTTATTTATATATTGCAACATAATGAAAGAAAATTTTCGGTCATTCATCACTCTAATCAGAAGATTTTCTTTCAGACATTCAAGTCTATTTGATCTATTTGCCCCTAGAGACAAAATTATCCCCCTCTCCAATTTACTGCTTACTGTAATGCTTCAGCTCCAGATTTCTAAAGTAGAGTTTACCGGTACATCTGGTCATCACTTGTCAACAGAATTAACAAGTTTGCTGCTACATACAAGGTTAGTAGAGACCCAGGGAATTTCCTAAACTTCCATGCACTGAGAATTTCATGGTGCAAGCTATTGCACAGCAATACACATAAATTGTGCTGGCTTTACCTAGCTGACCCAATACCTGAGGAAATTCTCCCATTCCTTCTTATTCCATTTGTCATGGCACCGCCTTAGCCTTCACTCTGTGCTGTTCATCATCTTTCCCTTTCATCTTCACTTCTTTGAATCCTGCCCATATCTCCACTACTAAACAAGGAAAGAGTTCTTGTTAGAAGCATCGAAGAATTCTTCAATAAGTTACATATCTAACTAGTCATAAATTCCAAACATTTGGTAGGGAATATTTGTAAACAGCAATTATATAATAGCTTAGCAAGATTTTTGAATGTTGAACCGTCCCTGCACCTCTAGGATGAAGCTAACTTGATAATAGTAAATGATTATTCTGATGTGTTCTTGGATTTGGTTTGTCGGTATTTTACTGAGTATTTTTGCATCGATGTTTATGATAAAGGTTGGTCTTTAAGTCTTTTTCTTGGTAGAGTCGTTGTGTGGTTTTGGTATGGTCATGAGTGATGTTGACCTGTAATTCCCTTTATTATTAATATCTATGTGTTGTTTGAGTATCAGGGTAATTGTAGCCTCATAAAAAGAGTTTGGCAGTGTCCATCTGTTCCTATTGTGTAAAACAATTTAAGAAGCATTGGTATTAGTTCTTCCTTGAAAATCTTGTAGAATTCTGTGCTGAAATCATCTAGTCCTGTGCTGTCTTTGGTTGACAGACCACTGACGGCTGTTTCTATTTCTTGAGCCAACAGAGAAATGCAAATCAAAACAACTCTGAGATTCCATCTTACACCTGTAAGAATGGTTAAGATCGGAAACACTGATGACAACTTATGCTGGAGAGGATGTGTGGTAAAGGGAACACTCCTGCATTACTGGTGGGAGTGCAAGTTGGTAAAGCCACTTTGGAAATCTTATGGCAATTTCTCAGAAAATTAAGAAACAACCTTCCTCAAGACCCTGCAATAGTGCAATACCACTTTCGGGTATATATTCGAAGGATATTCTATCTTACCACAAGGACATGTGCTCAATTATGTTCATAGCAGTATTGTTTGCCATAGTCAGAAGCAAGAAAAAAACCTAAATGCCCCTTGAACAAATAATATATAAAGAAAATGTGGTATGTTTACACAATGGAGTACTACACAGCAGAAAAAAATAATAACATCTTTAAATTTGCAGGCAAAGAGATGGATCTAAAAAACATCTTATTGAGTGAGGTAACCCAGACCAGAAAGACAAATATTATATTATTCATTCATAAGAGACTTTTGAACATGAAACAATTAAAAATTAGCCTACAATTCACAATTCCAGAGAACCTAGACAACAAAGAGGAGCCTAAAAGAGATATACATGAATCTAATCTACACATGAAGTAGAAAAGTCAAGATCCCCTAGTAAATTGAGAGCATGGGGACAATGGGAGAGCATAGAAGAGTGAGGGAGATGAAGGGAGAGGGACATCAAAAACATCTAGCTCAATAAAAACAACAAAAAGAGATTAATTCAAACTGAACTCTATGCTGTACCTTAACAACTTTATTTTCTGAGTATCTTAACAAATCTTCATTTGGGGTTCTTTTGGTTTATTTATCTATATATTTACTTTTTCTGTGGTGGTGTTAGTGGGCAAGTAGAGTTGATATTACAGAAATAAACAACTCCCAACAACCTAAGCTAAGTAAAGAATGTATTTTCTCTCCTATGCTACTTGTGTGAGTGAGTTTTACGTATGTCCCCTACAATTTTATTTAGTGTCTGCACATAAATAAATATGTTTCTACTAGGACCATGGGCTAGCAAATAAAAAAAAGTCCAATGTCAGAAATGGGTGCTTCTTTTGAAGTTGTTGTTCAGTGAGAGCCCATGGACCTCATCATTGTATATTGCCAATGTTTTTGAATTGTTCTAGAACTTGACAGATCATGTTGTCAAAGGCACCATGTACCTCAGTCCCAGAACAGGGAAAAGCAAGCTACTACAGACATGAAATCTCTATCCCTAATGGTTATCTTTTATATGCTGTGGAAGTGGCTTTGCAAGCTACCAGAGGAGCAAAGGATCATCAGTCTTTCCCAGGTGTGAAACCTGTGAGCTACAATCCTGATCTGCCTGGCAAGAAATTTCCATATGATAAAATAGTGATATGAAGATTTTGAGAGTAATCAACCACTTTCTAACTTGATTAAAGTCTAATTCCACAAGCTGAAACTCATATTTAGCATTATTTTGGGACCGTGAACCTGTGGATAAGAAAGCCCTAGCAAAAAAGCCTGTTATCATTGCTCTGGCAAATGGACACAATATTATACTGACTTTTATTAACTTTGTTATATCCATAGATGAGTGCATTTGTCAGCCCTCATCAGAGAAACTTCTTTTCAGAATATACAGTAGTAAACAAAGAGACCTCTGCCATCACAAAAATGACCAAAGTGCATAGAATAAAAAGCTAGTGAATGCTCAGTCTAAATGACCATCTCTATCACATCCCTAATTTCACACACCTCAGGGTCCATTAAGAAGAGGGTAAAAAAAAAAACTCTTCAAAGCAGGAGGTGGAGAATATATACAATAGAGTAGTGTCCTCTACATTCAGTGGAGCAGCCACACATATGGACTCACAGTTGTTGTGACAGCATGCACTCAACCTATGTAAAGTTAAGCTAAACAGAATTCCAATATGAATATTCAAAAAGTGAGGATGATGTCCCACCGCTTAAACAAGATCTATTGGTAATTGATAGCTTCTAGAGAAGGGAAAGTCAGTTTTCTGTAACAGTGTTGACTTTAGAAAGTCAATCATACTCCAGGCAAAGGCCATGAATTCAAAAATTATGAGGAGCATAAATTGTACTTGATGAAAAATAGGTAGCAAAAAGTAGGTTTGATATGAAAGAAGGAGAAGATCTGGTAGAAATTGGGGGAAGGAGGGAGCAAGTATGATTCAAATATATTGTGTGAAATTCTCAAAAAAAAATAGTAAACAAAGACTTACCTCATTTCTTGATGTGTTTAATAAAATATTTGATGCTATTAAATTAATACGCTGAAGACCATTTTCCCAACTATACAGTGGAAGATGTTTAAGCCCAGCATAATTAAGATTTACACATGATGTAAGTAACATTCACTTTGTGATAATGTGCAAATTTAATGTTGCTCTGATACCTTCTAAAGTACAAAATGAGAAAACGATTAATGGGTTGTGTAAGATTTCCTCCTCCAATCCTTCGTAAAGCTGTTTCTAACCAGAATTGTACAGATCTAACGTCCATTATATCACATAAAGCACAGTCTTGATCACAGGGCAATTTAATAGAAAGTCAATGCTAATGTAGATTGGGTCTTTCTGCAGATCTAGTGTTTATACCTTTGAATAATATAAATCTTTATTCATTGGAGTCAGTTTCCAAAACTTGAATCAACATTTTCACAAAAAATAAGAAGCTTAAATTGGAGAGATGACTTGGGGGTCAAGAACACTTTATATTCTTAGAGATTCTGTTCTGGGGGTCCACACAAGCAGCTGCACACAATCACTTGTACTCGAGTTCCAGAAAAGCTGACACCCTCTTCTGGCCTCCACAGGAGCCTGTATACATTTGGGGCACATAACTTCAGAAAGACATAGACACACACACTAAATAAAAAACAAATAAATAAATGTCATATACAATCAAAGTTGTAATTACATAAAACAAATTTTCTCTCTTTCATTGAAAATACTCTCTTCCCTCATACAACTTATCCCATCCAGAGTTTCCTCTCCCTCCTCTCTACCCCCAGATCCTCTCTCCCTCTGTTTTCCTTAAAAAAGAGTATGTTTTCAAGAGACAACAACCAAATATGGCAAAAAGAGATACAATAAGACAAGGCAAAGTCTTCATATCAAGGATGGACAAGGCAGCCCAATAGAAGGAAAAGAGTCAGAGTCAGAGAAACATTTACTCTAACTGTTAGGAGTCTCACAAGAACACCAAGCTACACAACCAGAACATATGCAAAGGACATGATCCAGACCGTGTGCTTGCTACTTCAGTCTCTGTGAGCCTATGTGAGTCCTGCTCAGCTGATTCAGTGGGCCACGTTCTCCTGACGTCCTCCATTCCCTCTGACACCTGCAATGATTCTTTGCCCTCATCTGTAGGGTTCCCCAAGCTCTGAGTGCAGGGATTCAACACAGACCTCAAATTTAGAATCTCTCAGGAAACAATTTAAAACGTTGCCTAAAAATGTAGGGCACAAAGGGTCTGCCAATATCTTACAAATTAAAAAGATTTTGAATTCTTTTGTTCAACAAATAAAAATAGAAAAATATTATAGTCAATTTTCCTCAAATATTCTCTGTATTACAGTGAGCAGCCAAATTGTCTTCAGAAAAACTACATTTTCAATTTTAATTTTAATTTAATTTAATTTTCCTGATAATTGCCTTTCTTTTTTAATTTTGAGTAAGGCATATAACATTAATAAAGATAAAAAACAAAATAATGCTTGGAAAATAATTATCTAAATGAAAACTTTGCTAAATAGTCAACTATTTTATACACTAATTAACTGAATGAAATTTTGTTTTATGCATATAAAAATCAGTGATTATAATCCAACATATAAAAAAGACTTATTACCAGAGTAAAACTTGTTCTTTTCCTTTTCACTTTTTTATTTTTGGGGAGACAGATAACTATGTATGTGAGCATCAATTGGTGCTCCAGTAGAAAGATTCATGTAACGTGATCCAATTCCTAATGTAAAAATCTATTGTGAATCTTTGTGATGTTCCTTTATATAAAATAGATCAGTTTGACTAATATAGATTACCTACTGATAAAACAATTTAGGAAATAGTGCTGTATTGTCAAATTAAACACAAAGGAAAAAGTTTTATAAGAAAGTATGTGGGGGGAGAGAAAACAAAAGAGAGAAGTTAATTACTAATTTTCTCACCCCCAATATATTGTATTAAACTTGGTGATATAAGGCTATGTTTATGCAAATATATGATGTACTTGAAGCCTATCCATCTCTCATTCTTCATTAAATTCTATTTTTTAACCTTTCCCCAATACTGATTTATTTTCCCTAGTTTATTTTCATTCTATGCCATCTGTACATATATATTAGGCATCTATAAAATCTATTGAGCGAATGAATATGGTATTTGTCTTTCTGCTACACTCTTAACTTCCCACCTTCAGCTGCATCCTAAGTGAGGCTGTTGAATCACCTCATGAGAGAGGGTGCAATGTATGTCAATTAGAGAAAAAGCCAATAGCTGAGATGTAGAAGCAGCTTAAGTGACTGTTGGCAGAAGACCAAAGAACATGCAGTGCACATACTCAGTGGAACACTTTGCAGCCACAAAAGGAAATTCTGCTATTTGCAACTCACAGTTTAACCCAGAGAACATGATACTAAGTGCAACAGACAGTCAGAAGTCAGATTCTGGATGGCCACATCTATCTGTGAAATTCTAACATGTTGAGATCACAGAGTGGAAGAGTGCTTCTGTGAAGTGAAGACAATTGTTAGTACTGGTCAAAGAGGACCAAGGCTATTCTAATATGAGAATCTGTATACAGCCTGAAGGGAGAGATGTGCTTATGAATCTAACTCTGATAGCTAGAGCTATTATAAAATCTGTATTTGTATACATATAGTACACACAATGCATGTGATATACATTACAAGTATATATGTCTATATAATTAAATTTTATCCTTTGAAAATATATGATTCTTTCTTATCCGTTAAATATTTTGAAAATAAAACGTGAAGCAATGTGAAAAACTATCTTAGTTCATCCTATTCCACCACTCGGAAAGCCCACCACACGGAATGTCTGGACAGAGAAACCACAATACCGTGGAATATCCAATCACATCACTCAGATGTGTGGTGCCAGCTTTGGATGCTTTTGTAAACATCCCAAATTCGGATGTCTCCACGCTCACCACAATTCTGAATGCAGGTTCATTTTCTGTCAATCCTTGTTTATGCAGGACGCGAGGCTCCATTCGTCTAAGGAGTTGATCTGGATCTTTAAGATCATTTTCCTTAATGAACTACCTCATAAATTTAAATTTCAAATTTAAATTGTTTGAAATCTTCAAATTATTTTACTTTGATTGACAGTAACTTCCATTTGCTAACGATCTTCTAATCACAGTTAGATGGTGCACAAAACATGCCATGGCTCATATGGTATCTGCTTATGTTGCCTCTTGTTTGCCTCTGCTGGAAGTGTCCTAGTATAATGAATTGGTACTGTTTCTCTTATTTTTCTCTACCAAGCTCAGTACAGACATACAGTTTTTCTTATTCTGGTTGATATTTAAACCAGTTGTGTCTGGATATCTCACACCCAATTTCAGCTTTTTGGTGTTCACGTTTTATTTATTTTAACAATAAAATAAATCACATTTCCTGAATAATAGGATCATTTTTGAAAAGAGAGAAAAATTTAGTTCTTGTGTTCTGGTATCTACAATTAAAAAATTATCTTTTATGAGCTTTAGAAAATAAAATTTTATTTGAAATTGCAAACTATAAGACATAACTTACATAAAAGCATAATTTGCTATCTGTCCCTTATCTCAATGTAGATGGTAAATGCTAGACTAGAATCTGTATTCAAATCCCTGTTTACTTAGAAGACATTTGATGTACACCATCAGAGGTTCTAAGGCTCTACAGGAGAACTCCATTGTAGGGTTCCATAGACGACTATCACAATTTATGGCCTTCTTTTCCTTTAGACAGCACCTCACACAGCTGAGCTCTGAAGCAATAAGCTAAGAGAGCGAAATCTGAGCTAGTTTTCAGTTAGTTCTCACAAGATCAAGTCTCAACTGCTGTAAAGCACTTTCCAGATGTTTCCTCCCAGAATTCAAACACACCTGGTAGTGTGACACAGGAGAAGAAACTTGGGCATGGAGGTCAATGTTAGGACCCGTCCCAGATTAAAGAGCCTCGATACCAAGTGAGAAACTATCTGTGAGGATGGCATCCCACCACAGGGAATGGGCTCATGAGCCAGGGATAGATCCTGGGCCTACAGCCAGCTTTCTCACAGAAGTCCCGGCTTCACACTGTGTCCCACATATGGAGGGACAGCCTACTTTGGTACTATGGATGTTCCACAGCTGACTGCTCAGAGTTCGTGAGTTTCCATGAACTTGGTTCACCTGTCTCTGTAGATTTTTCCATCATGATCATTACCTCCTTTGATTATACAGTGCCTCCTTCCTCTCTTCCATTAGATTCTCAGAGCTCCACCTGGTGCTTGAATGTGGATCTCTGTGTCTGGCTCAGCATTAATGCAGGGGGTCGGGGCTTGGTCCTGCCCCTACTTAATGTGCCAGATCTTGTTGACTTCCCATGGGAGCCCTTACCAGTTGGTAGGAGTAGATAGGAGGTAAGTTGTGGGGGATGGGGGAGAGGGAAGAACTGTGGATGGAATGTAAAATGAAATTAAAAGTAAATTAAAATAAGAAAGGAAAAAAGGAAACTTCTTATATTGTTGCTCTCCTGAAATCGGTTTGTATTAGCATTTTTTTCTTTACCTGAAATTGCTTTGTTTAACTTGATAACTACACTAACTACACTGCTTGCTCTCCAAAAGGTACATGGGACTTCGAGTTTCCCATATTAACTGACAATAAATCAAGGGAGAAAAATCATTTCATTTTTTTTCATCAAGAATTCTTTTGTAGGACTTGTGTTGTTTGGGAAAATGTTTTAGGGAAAAATATTTTATAATTTTTAAGTACTTAAATAATATAGACTTGGCTTTATAACATGTTTTTATTAACTGGTTAGAAAACATAATATATCTAAATGAATCAAATTCAAATATTCTAAATGTTACTTTTATACAAATTTTCCTCAGGAAAAGTTGATTTGATTTTATATTTTGTAATGTTTAAGTTTTCTAAGCTGTGGTTTTAATTTAAATTTTCAAAACAAAACCATAAAGCATTTCCTTTAGTCTTGCTTTAAAGAGCTATCAGTTTAGGCTTATTTAAAATTTCAGATCACTTTTTTCTAACCTGAGCTCTGTTATCCACTGTAATTGTTTCCCTCCCCTCTAACTCCCTTTAGAATGTCAGTTGAATGATATTTTTGTTGTAAACCATTATACTTATTGTTCCTATTAGGCAATTGATCCATTAAGTTTCAAAGGTGGTGCAATTCAATCCAGGATAAAATATTTGCTTTTATATAATCCCATTGAGAGACCTCCAGAGGCTTGTGAATGATAAAATCTGTGTGAGCACTGATTTAATAATCAAAAGTGCTACCCAGACATAACATGGGAACTAGCAGACAATACACTGCTATAATTACAAACACATTTATAATCTTTTAGAATTTACAAAATGCTTCATCAAATTTGGTACACAGCCTTCTTGAATAAAAGGCAGAATTCCTAGCTTTGTGGATACCATATTTAAGCTCCAGAATACAAGATAATTAGCAAAATGCTTACAAATAAGAGTTATTATAAACACACTTTGTGTTTTATACTTTTTAAACTGAAGGTTCTTTCATGATTTATGTCATAAAATTGAATTTTTATTAGTTTGAAATTATTTTCATTTTGGGATAGTTATTTATAAGGGCTTAATTATAATAACTTAACATAAGAAAGGATAAAAATAATTCAAATATTTCCCTTTTCTGCTTTCACTTTTAAATAAAGGTCCTTGAATGAAACAAAAATTTCTCAGTTTTGTCACTTGTTCTGTAGCAGTTTCAATCATTTCTCATCAGAGTTGTCTTTCATTGAATTAAGCTGTCTGTATAGGAAACACCAGATAAAGGAATCCTACATGAGTGAGAGGATGGATGAATGAATTAACCAATGATCGGATCGCACAAACAAATTCATAGGAAGACAGATTACCTATCTCCTTGGTCAAATGGGAACTTTATTAATAGTTGCTCTCTCCAATCTCCCCCTCCGCTTGCCATCTTTCCCATCTGCCCCAACTGCACACCACACAAGCCTTCCACTCCAGTGTTGCTTCTCATGTTGTAAGCTTAGCTCAATAACTAGAGTTACGAAATGAACTCCGCTGTGACATGAAATATTCTCATCCCATTGGCACTCGGATTGTTTTAAAGTGAAGGAAGACATTTCTGTATCAATACTATTTGTGGCTCTCAGGTAAATGCACTCTTTTTCAAAGTGTTTGGAAGGAAAGGACACTGAATTAAGGATCTGGTGTCACTCCAAATTTCTTTTGTTGTGTTTGTTTCGTTTTGTGGTTCTTTTGTTAGTTTTTTTTTTTCTGGGCCTCACCATGTTTTAGTCCATCTTACAGCTGCTTTTCAATATTTTTACCAATTACAGAGTGGCCAGTGTTTAACTTTGAATATTGGCTTGCTCAGCATTATATTGTTATATTCCCATACATATGCAATCACATGAGTGCACTAAACACATGCCCTTAGGACTGGGGGGGGGAGGTGGGGAGGGGGAGGGAAAAGGGAGGAGGGGAGGAGGTGGAAATTTTTAATAAATAAATAAACAAACAAATAAATAAATAAATAAACCCACATGCCTTAACTAGTTCATATTTTTCTGCCCAATTTCAAGCATCTTTTTCTGTTAAAAAAAAAAGCAAACTTTCATGTATTTCAGAGTTCAGACCACAAGCATTTATCACCTCCAAGTCCATATGTCAGATACATAGTTGGCTTGGTTCCTCAAGTCCAGGTGTCACAAGGTTGGCATGAACAAATGGCAGGCCACATTCTTTCATTGGAGTCTCTATCAAAGAAGCTATGTCCATGTTATTTAAGGTGATGATGGATTTCTGATCACCTGTTTGTATGATTTAATCTGCAGGTGCTTACTGAACACAAATCATGAGATCATTCTTTGTTTCTAGAGATTTCTTCTAATTCCCTTATAAAATTCCATCAGAAATAAGAAGCCTTTTCAAGTCTTCTGCCCTTGGAGTTTTCCTGGCTTCCTATTCAGTCACTCCTTTGTGTTTGTGTTTCTTTGGTCCTGTTTACCCTGGACCAAAGAAAGTGACTAAGTGGAGTCCACCCAGATAACACAAGAAAACCTGCATTTCTTAAACTATGTCACCTAATTTGAATAGCAAAATACCTTTTAATATTTGTCATACCTTTAGGTCCCATTGATTATCATGTGGATATCGTTAAAGGGTCTTTCACCCCACCATAATATATTCCATTTTAACAACTCCATTATTTTGAGATGCCATAAGATTAATGAACAAATTTTAAAAGTAGATATTTGTTTTCATTTTATTTTGAAATTATGAGTGACGTTATCTTCTGATACAAAGCAATTTACTTCGATCTAGCTTCAAGAAATTAGATCAGTGAGTCATTTGGGGAATCTTGGGCTCTTTCTATTTTATTGCTATAATATTTTACAACAAACTTACAGTAGTTGATTTTTGTTTAGCAGTATTTTCCATGATTAAAAAATTCTGTTTCCCAGAAGGTCTGTTTATGGCAGAAGGTGAATTCAAACAGATTCAGGAAGTCACTGAAATTGACCAGATTAACAAGGCCCCTCTCTCCTAAGAGGAAAAAAAAAAGACTGCTTCTTCTCTTATTGACATCTGACAAAGAAGACCAGCAGACTAAGCTGCAAATCAGATTGTGAGAAGAACAGCTCTCTGGAAGAAGCAGAAACAAACTGAACTGCCTATAAGAAATTCATAGCAACTGAGTTACTTGAAAAGGACACTCTTCAAAATGTTGAGCTTTCCTGAAGTCTCAAAAAGTGTGCCCCAGGTTTTCAGATTTTGTGATCTGTCACCTATGCTGAGGTGAGATGTAGTGATTCATCTGTCGTTGAGTCATTTCTGTTTCTGTAGTAACCCCTCACCCATATTTCTGAATGCATTCCCAATAAAACTCTCTGGTCAAGTTGTGATTTGGTGTTATCTGGATATTAGTTTATCATAAACCCTCTTCCTGGCATGAGTGGACTTGTGTGCTTTGTCTCCCTAGGGAAAATCCTGTCACTCTATAGCTCTTGAACTGGCTTTTTGCAAGGTGCTTGACTTAGTTGCCTTGGTAAGCCATGTCTTGTTTTCTTAATAATCAACTATGTTTTTACACAGCACTCAGTTACCTTTTAGTTAGAAGAAAGTAGTTTTCTGAGTTTCACCCATAGACTCTTCATCACAAGAAATTAACCTGAGAAGTACTGTACAGGCTCTTATTTCCACCATAAGTGATGGATGATAAAGCAAAGAGGTTCATCCTTCTGGTTATGTTGCCTATCTGATAGAAGAACAAAAATCAGCTGAAAACATAGACAGGAAAAAAAAAAACTAAGAATAATTCCCAAGGGCATGTGTAGTTTTGTACATACAAAAATGATTATGCATGGTCATGAGACTTGGAAGCAAAGGGATTAACTAGTATTTCATTAGACCAAAAAAAGAACAAAAGAAATAGTCTGCACCTGGTGGATGGTATTGCAGTGATCTCTTACAAACAAAGCTCAGGGTTTACTCTCCAGGTTTCCTTCCTTCACATTCCCTAGTTTGTGCACCCAGGGCGTTCTTCCACTTTCAGATAGAGTGAGACTGTAGATCCCTAACCCAGTGGGCTCCCCAAGAACAGCCTAATGTTGTTCATGGGGAAGAATACGGTATTTGTTTTGTGGTTTGCTAGATGTCAGCTGCGGGCTTTGTCATTACATTAATCTCAAGAAGACATCATGTGCATCCACTGTTCCTGCCCTCCTGAAAGACCAAGTATCCCACTTTATCCACGGGTATATGTCTGAATTCATCTGTAGTACTGAGATTTCAGAGGCCCTCCCATACACCAAAGAATTGATTTCATTTCCTTCAACCCTTCTTACAACTTTTTTTTTGTTATATTGAATGAAGTGTGGAATTTGTATACAGCAGAAACTTTACAGTCTTGTGATTTTGTTTATTTATTTTATTTATTCAGTATACTGAAGATATAAATTTATAACCTACCTTTTCAGATACTTAAGCCTAGCTGAAAAATACCAATCAATGTAAAGAATTTACCTTAATCCAACGCCATTATTTTCTTGTGCTGAAGATTTATACATGATAAATAAGTATTCTAAAACTAAACTATACCTCAAATATAAAGCCAATGTTTCTTTTGGGTATATCTATGAAGATGATTAAACAGTTCAAACATTTTAAGTATAATTAAACATAAAATATTTCAAATTTACCTTGATCATGTTTTGACTTCCCAATAAAAAATATTCTTCACTTTTACATTTTTATAAATCCAAGAATTAACTTTCTGTGTGTTACAATTTAAAGCTGTATAAATTGTTACATGATATTGTTCATGAATTTAGCAAGATCTTAATTAAATCAAATTACTCTATTATAACTTGTTTCTTACTTGAACATACCAAATTCTAATTACTCACACATTTACAAAAATAAAGCAATGTCTAGGTTCCCTCTCAAAGTAACCAATTACCTTAATATTTTTCCTTAAATGGTGTCTGTATTTTATTTAAACATCCCTCTAAAGTATATAAAATCATGTCCGTCAAAACTATGCATATCTACAAAAGTCAAGCCTATAAAGAAATTTCTGCTGGTCACAATTCAGCATCACGAGTTCACAAATCTTGTTCAATTATCACCACTTGCAATTAAGTCAGATATCTTTCCCAGGATTTCAGAGTATTGTCTCTCCTCAACATCTTCCTGAGTGGTTTCTTGCTGGGTACCCTGATTAGACAGACAAGACTCCATTGAGAAATGGTATGTCTGGATTCTGTGATACTACTGAGATCATACTGTGATGTCAGAAACACGCACTTCAACTAACCTCTATATTTACTCATCAGACCTGTAGGAGCTTACTGTGGATAACAGCTAAGAGTTAGTTTAGTTTGTGTATCTTAAAATATACATATCAAAAATAAAGATTGTAAAACAAGTAGTTTTTATTGTACTGATTCAAGCTAGAGTCACCGAAGGAAAAAAAAGAATCTCCAGTGAGAAACGCCCCCACCAGATTGACTTGTAGGCAAGTCTACAGGGGCATGTTTGTGGGGGGTGCCCTACGTGGGGCCAGTGCTCATAAGATGTGTCATTCAGAAGACTGAGCAATCTTTTAAGAGAAAGCAAGTAAGCAGAATCCCTCTGGTTTAGTCCCTGCCTCCTTTTTCCACATTTGAATGTCTGACTTACATTCTCATGATTTTGGTCTATGACCTCTAAGCCAAAAAAGATTCTTTCAGATGTGCTTTTGTTCATGTTGTCTATTATAGCAGCAGAAAGCAAACTAAGACAATACTTTCCCACTGTGGTACAGATCATCGAATTCAACAGAATCCTTTTTTCTTTCCCTTTGTTTGCTTTCTTTTTTATTATTAAATTTATTTTTAAAGCACTCTTTCTAATTTTATATACCTATTCCAGTTCCCACTACCCACCCTCCTCCTACTCTCCCAAATTTCTCCCAACCCCAGTACCCATCCACTATTCAGAGAGGGTATTCTTTCCTTATTCTGTATGTTTAGTGTTTTCATTATTATATGATGAGCAGTCTTTCTTTTTTTCTGATCCAGTCAATGTGGTATTCAACAAGCTTCTTGCACCTTCATAGGGATATCCTTCTTTATGCTGGGAAAGTTTTCTTCTATGATCTTGTTGAATATATTTTCTGTGTCTTTGATCTGGATTTCTTCTCCATCATCTATCCCTATTATTCCGAAGTTTGATTCTTTCATTGTGTTCCAGATTTACTGGATGTTTTGTGTTAATGATTTCTTGGTTTTAATATTTTCTTTGACTGATGAAACTATTTCCTCTAACATATCTTCAACTCTTGAGATCCTTTTTTTCATCTCTTATAATCTGTTGGTTATGTTTGCATTTACAGTTCCTATTCATTACCCAGATTTTTCATCTAAAGAATTCCCTCAGCGTTTTTTTTGGCTATATTTAAGAGATTTATTGATTTCTTCCAAATTTTTGTTGGCCTTTTTTTCCCATTTCCTTAAGGGAATTTTCATTTCCTCTTTAAGGTTCTCTATCATCTTCATAAATCTATATTTAAGGTCATATTCATATTCTACATTAGGATGTTAAAGCCAACTTGTTGTAGGACCACTAGGCTCTGGTAGTGCCATATTGTTCTTTATGTTGTTGAATGAGTTCTTACACTGTTGTCTGCCCGTCTTTTCTCCAATAAGTGCAGGTGGGTTCTGTGCTTTAGGCAGACTGTCCTTCCTCCAATTGGTTTAGGTAGGGCCTCTGGTTTAAGTGGTTGCTCTTCTGCTAGGTGCAGGCAGTTCCATGCCTATAGTGGACACTGATGTGGTTCTTTCAGGCATAGTCAGATCCAAGGCTCTCTCTAGTGTCAGTCAGGGCCAAGACTCCAGTGGTCATAGATGCTCTCCAGGGGCAGTCTAGGTCAAGGTTCTGGTGGTCATGCATGCAGTGGTGGAATGATTTTTCAGGTGGGGAGGCTGCTACAGGGTCTCTGGGGTTTGGTAGCTTGGGGTAAGGCATGGTATATGCCCCTCCCAGGGATAGGACCTAAAGAACAGAGCCCTCTAACAGGAAATTCATATACTCATCTCTTCAGGGACAATCTAGGCCATGGCTCCTGTGGTCACAGGTGAGGTGAGGGATGGTAGCATGTGTGGGCTGTGGGGAGGCTGCTCTAGGTTCTCTGGGGTTAGGTGGGTGGGTGTGGGGCATAGAATATGCCTCTCGGGACAGGGCCCAGGTCCTAGAGAGCAGAATTCTCCAACTGTGAACCCAGATCTCACCTCTCCAGGGGCAGTCAGGGCCAGTGTCCCATGGTCACAGATGTGGTGGGGAATTGTTGCACATGTGGGGAGTCTACTCCAAGATTTGATGGGTGGAAGGGGAGCATTGGATGTGAATCCCAGGAGTTAGGGTCCAGGGCCTAGAAAGCAAAGCCCTGAAACCAAGAACCCTGACACTAACTTCTCCAGGGGAAGACTGGGCCAAGGCTCCTGTGGTCACAGATGAAATGGGGCATGGTTGCACGTGTGGGGAGTCTGCTCCAGGGCCTTTGAGGTTTGGTGGGTGGGGGTGGAGCATGGATGTGCCTCCTGGTGTTAGGACCTAAAGAACAGATCCCTCCAACCAGAAACTCAGACACTTACCTCTTCAGAGCCAGTCATGGCTAGGCTCTGTTGGTAACAGATATGGTGGGGGATGGTTGCAAGTGTGGACTTTGATAGCTGTCTATAACCAAAATTCAGTCATAGATACTAGCATTTAAAGTATCTACTTCCACAGAGAAAGTTACAGACAATAAACAGATATCTTACACATTCTTTTTTTTCCTGAGACAGAGCTATTTATAAGATTCTAGCTCTATATAGGTACTATATACCCTATATGTTTTGGATGTTTTTAGTTACTCAGATAGAACTTATCCCAAACCTAAACTCTCTATAACATCATTTTCTGGTCCCCCAAAAATGAGTATCAGTCATCTTCATGAACGTGCTGCAGACAGAAAACCATTAGTTTGGTACATCCCTCCAAATACTATTATATCCTTACATAAGCTATTTGTTGCCAACGTTTGAAAATGGAGTCTGCAGTTTTGTTTTCCAGCTGCATGAACCTTATTAATCACACAGAAACTATATTATTACAACACTGTTGACCAACAGCTCAGGCACATTCCTAAGTAGCTCTTATATCTTAAATTAACCAATTTCTATTATTCTGTATATGGCCACAAGGCTATGGCTCACCAGCCTGGCATGTTACTCCTTCACTAGCAACATGACATCTCTGTGACTCTGTCTTCTTTCCTCCTCTATTTCTATCCTATCCAGGATTTCTTGCCTTGCCATATTCTGTCCTGCCATTGGTTTCTTTATTAACCAATGGTAATAAAACAGTCACAGTACACAGAGGAAAATCTCACATCATTTCCCCTTTTCTGTCTAAATAAAAAGGAAGGTCTTGACTTTAATATAGTAAATTTGCACATAAGAAAACAGATGTCAGACAAGAATTATAGTTACAATATTTATATCTACTTTAACTTTTGCCATAACTAAGGCATACAATAATTATGATTACCTAGTCTTCAATTTCATCAAAGACCCCAGAAGGATTTAATATTACCTAAATAAACAGGAAGTACACTGTAAGCAAGTTCTAGAAATGACAGAGATATCTCTCTGTCTAGAGAGTCACCTAAAGTTCTTTTCCTTTTGTAATGTTGGGGCATCCATCTTTAGCCTAATGGTTCATAGTATCTGGCAGACTTTTCCATGAAACAGGAAATTTTAAAGACTGTTTCGCCTATATTGGCAGTTTTACAGTCATTTTCTTCTGTGCCATGCAGAATGTCTGGCAGATCCTTTCATGAAGCAGGTACCCTGTAGGACAGTCTCACCTTCTTTGGGCAAGTTCAGCAATCATTTTTTAATGGGTCTTGCATTTCCAGTTTACACAGCATACCATCAAGCACTCCAGGCATGAGCAGTTTCTTGTCCAGATGGCTAGCCTTGTCACATTGAAGTGACATTCCATTATGAGTTTCTTCAATGCTCATCAACTTCTCAGAAGTAATTAATTGGTGCTGCTAGAGCGGACATGGTTTTTTGTTGAGAAAAGTCCAAATTTTAAAAACCTTCTAAATGCCATATTCTATAGTTCTTTGAAGTGCTGACGATTATCTATACAATATATCTTTGTATATCTAGAAAACATAACTAAGGTAATTAAAAACTCGTTTATTTTAGATGGCTACCTGTTAATCAGTATCTCTTAACTATACACTACATTTTTAAATGAGTTACACAAGCACAATACCTTAAACGAGAGCAGAAATACATATACACAGTATAACAATATAAACCTTAAATTTGTATCAATAGACCAAGATTGATGCCAATTCTATGTATTCATCTCTATATAATATCCCTTTCTAAATGAGAACAAGCATTTATAAGCAATTATTTTTGGAATTTTAGCATTTTTTTCCGACCTGCTACTTGCTGTTCATTGGGCCAAGTATTTTTAGGGTTTACAGAGACCTATTGGAGCATTTTGTTCCATCAAACCACAGGAATTCACAGCTCCTCCTCTTCTATGAAATCAAAAGCAGAATGTCTTTTCCAAAGCAACATATCCTTAGTACCAAATTTTGAAGTCAAGATATCTTCATGTGGTTTAACTTAGCAGCCCCCAGAATCAAATATCTCTCTGCAGTCAAAGAATTCAAAGAAAACACAATAATATACATAATTGAGACTCTCTGTGTATATTCCATCTTTTCATGATTTATATTTCTTTACTCCTTTAATCTGTGACTGTCTGTACTCTTTTATATTACTTTTACTGTCTTTTTAAAGACTTTGTTTTATTTTTAAAAACTTTTCATTTCTTTTAATAACTGTCTGTACTACATTTCTTCTCTCTCCCAAGCCTACATACATTTTTAATACACTATGACTGGTTCAGAGGTTTATTTTTGTCTTAAACTGTCTTTTGTATATCTCTAGTCATTTTCTGACCAGGAAAATTTTTTAAATGGTGCACTGCTGGGTTGCAGCAGGCCTGGATGCCGGTCCCACCTCTTTTGGTCTTTCAGTATGGCAAAGGTGTGTATACTGCCTGTTCTGGGATTCATGCTCACCGCCCCAGCTCCAGGGACAGAACAGGTCTGTGTCACCTTTAAGCAACTTGTAGTAGTCTACTCACAACCCCTATGTGTTCTGTAGAAGAACCTCCTGAAAGATGTGGAGCCACTCATGCTGCCAATACAAACAAGGATGGCATTTCTTAAAAGAGCTGTTCTTAAAGACTCTGCTTGCAGCCTGAAAACACAGCCTATCTGGAAAAAAAATGCAACTTCCAAAAAGATCCTGTTTTATGGTTCTTGAAGCCTTATTTTCTCTAAAGCTTTTTCTTGATCTTATGTAGACCCTGTCCCAGACACTGTTCACCATTTGTAAATGGAGACTGCTCATATGTTTCATGGCCACTCAGACCTGAACAATCACACAGAAACTATATTAAGTACAACACTTTTGGGTCAACAGCTCAGTCACATAACTAGCTAGCTCTTATATCGTACATTACCCAATTTCTATTAATCTGTGTATCACCACAAAGCTGTGGCTCACCAGTGCAGCATGTTACTCCTTTGCCAGCTACAAGGAATCTCTATAACTCTACGTTCTTTTCTCCTCTATCTCTTGTCCCATGTTATCATCTCGCCAGCAAGAACCATGTGGAACATTAGGATTCTTTTGCAGAAAAGCTTTTAATGTGTCCTGAGAGAGAGAGAGCATTAGCTAACATGGCCGGGGACCCAGATATGAAGGAACTCATTCCTTATATAGGAAATAGTTCTTGCTTTGGACGTGTCATTCTTGGATTGGTCTGCTGCCCATAATCCCAGATGATGCCTCGGGAGTAGGCGGGGACAGCAGTGGAAAGTTACCTAGCACATGTGCATTCACCTGGCGGTGAAACCGGATGCCAGCGCCATCTTGTAATGGGGCATGTGGATGCGGCCCTTCACAATCTCTGCTTGAATTTTCTGCCTTGCTATATTGTGCCCTGCCATAGGTATCCTGGTTTATGTATATATTATAGGTTAAATACTTCTTTACTAACCAATGATAATAAAACATATTCACAGCTTACAGAGGGGAATCCCACATCAAATGTTAATCTCTATGTGTAGTTTATTTTTCAATTTTCCTCATTTTTCTATAGGCAATCATCTTTCTTCTTCAATTTTCAGTGTTAATTTTATAACTCTAACAGTTTAAATTATCCTTCAAAAGTGTATATACAGAGACTGAAGAGATTGCTTAGTTGTTAAGATCACATACTGTTCTTGAAAAGGAAATAAATTTGGTTCCCAGCAACTTTTTTGGGCAGCATACAACTGCCCATAGCTTCAGCTTCAGGGGGGCTGAAGCCCTCTTCTGACCCCTGTGGTTTTCTGTACACAAATGTGAATACATACACGTAAGAATGTAGACATTTTAAAATAAAAATAAATCCAGAAAAAAAAAAGTAGGCTATTTTTTTTTTAACAAAATTGGAACTGAGATGCCAAAATAAGGAAGTCTACTTTGGAGTCTAAGTCTCTGGCTTAGACTTTGGTTAGCTCATGTTTCTTACTTTAACTTATATGGCAATAACACAACAATAGAGCCTAGAATAGCTATTAGTCTTTGTACATTTGGTTCTCACAGCTCTTGTTATCATAGCATATGAAAAAATTCAGGTTAGCTTTCTGGGGAAAATAAACATCCCTGTGTCAGGTTCCTTGACAAATGAGTCTCTAGCAAATTGTCTGCTAATGAAAGAAATGGTATGTCCAGATGAGAACAAAGAAGAACTTCTCTGTGGAGAACAAAGTTCTAATCAACTAATGAAATCTTTGTTCCTTTAGAGAATTAAATTGTGTGATAATTTGTTTCTTAATAAGGGCTTAATGGTATGAAACCCTTTATTAAAACTAATCAATCACATGCTATAACAATTTTCTGATGGCAAAGACCTTGTGGAAGAAGAACATTTAAAAGTGATACATTCATGTCCCACACTATCAACTATAAGAGTATCAATATTTTCCAGTTACAAAATTCTTCTCTAACAGAAATGTGGCTGAAGCAGACTCCTAAATAAAAGAGTACAAAACTTCCTTTGTATGCTGATCAAAGAGTCAACCATGGCAAAATGGACCATATGGAAAAGGAAAAATGAATAAACCATGGGAACAACATCAAGAGTCCACATCCTACATCCCACAAAATAAACAAACAAACAACAACAAACCTGAAACTATTCTTCATTTCCAAAATGTGGAGATCTGATTCACCATTTTCCTCAACCAGACAAATTTAAAAACTGTTTCTGTAACAGAGAGTCAATGCTACCCAAGGCCCAGATCCTCTCTTTCCTGTAAAAAACAGACTAGCTGAACTGTACATTTATTTATTTCTTTTGCACTCAATGTCACTTCAGTGCTTTCCACAGTTGTATGAAGACTCCAGAGTTTGGTGGGTCATCTATATTATTTGGTCTTACTATATCTAAATACATATTCCTTTATCAATTTCTGCTTTCTAATTTCTTTGAAATGCAGAAAACTGTGTCAGTGGACTACTAAACCCACATAACTACTAATAATACTAGTATTATAAAACACACAAAATCTATCAAAGGAGAAAAGAGAAAACATTGGCATTAAAAAGTACCCAGAGAATTGATGACTTAAACATCCCCAAACTTTTAGGTCACCATGAAAATCAGGTTTTAGAAAGACCAAACATAATAAAACTTGAATAATCAAAAAAAAAGCATTTTATGAGATTGTCAAAGAATTCATCAAATTATTATAATTTATTGTTAATTGTGAGTTCAAGGCTACTCTGGGCTACACAAAATTGATCCAGAAACAGATCCAGGTGGTGGTGACTCACACCTTCAATCCTGGTGGCTAGGAGTCACATACCTTTAAATCCAGCACTAGGCAAGTGGAGGCAGGATGAAATGGCTGGACAGAGAGAGTACTATAAAGGGGAAGAGACAAGAACTCACTTGAGTGTGGAGTCTGAGGATACATGGAGACAGGATCTCACCTTTTAGATCAGAAGATTTGGTGGAGGTAAAAGGTCTCTCTAAAGGTTGGCTGCTTTGCTTTTCTGATATTCAGCTTCAACCTCAATATCCACCTCTGGATTTTTATTATTCATGCTATGCCATGACTACACAGAAAAACTGTCTCTCAAAAAATTTATATATGTATATATGTGTGCATATACATTATCTATCTATCTATTTATCTATCTATCTATCTATATTTGAAAATAAATCATGACCTAAAGTTGAAAACATGACACTAATGTTTTGGGCAAAAGAGAAAATATTCACTACCAACTGGTGCGGGAGAATTATCTGTATTCTGTCAATCATATTTTAATAAAACGCTGATTGGCCAGGCAGGCAGTATAGGCGGGAAAGCCAGACAGGAAGTAGGGGTGGAGCAAAGAGACTGGGAGTATTCTGGAAGCAGAAGCTCTCTCTCAGCCACTCCTGCGCAGACCACCGAAGAGGCAACATGTAAGCTGTCACACTGAGAAAGGTACTGAGCCCATGTGGCTAACATAGATAAGGATAATGGGGTAATATATGTTATAAGAGTTAACAAGAAGCCTGACCAAATGAGCCAATCAGTTTATAATCTTATGGAGTCCTGTGTGTGATTTCTCTTTGGGCTTGCCGGACGTGGGGTACTGGGCGGGACAGAAACCCCAACAAGCCGGCCCGTCGTACTACATATGGCGCCAACGTGGATAACTGAATCCACATAAAGCGTGAGAAAGCTTGGGAAAGAATAGAGTAAAGCATGTTTTCTTGGTAGCAGCAATTTCTCAGGTCTGCTCTGTTTGCTAGAGCAAGCAAGCGCTCTCATCTAAGGGAGACTTCCTGACTCAGCTTTAGCTGCAAAACCTTGCAGCTCTTTAAAGAGGTCCTGCCACAAAACACTTAAATGTTGTTGATGACAAGCTGAACGCATTCTTTTCAGTTTTCAGCTGTAGCAGGAGAAAAGCTGTGCTGTTTTAAAATGCCGGCTATCTGGGCTGTCCTGCCAGAGCAAACTCTGACTCTTTCAGGCAGGCAGTCCGACTGAGTGTGGTCTGTGAGCAGAATGCTGCAGCTTGCTTGCTGGCAAGGACCTTGAAACGCCATAGAGTTGTGGCAGTGAACACAGCTCTGGCTGGTACCTCAGCCTTGAGGCTGAAAAGCTAAGGAATGAGCTGGATCTAGCCGTCAAAGTCACAGCTCTCCATATTGCTTAGTAAATTAAAGACTCATATGGTCAGAAAAAGAAAAATATACAGTAAAGAGAGATTCAAAGAGGAAGAAAACCTCTAAATGGTTTACAGTGTGTATATGCAGGCTAAAAGTTAAAGTTCTTAAAGTTAAAAGGAAAGAAAGAGAGTAGTTGGGTGTGGTGGTACACACCTTTAATCCCAATGCCTGGGAGGCAGAGGCATATTGACCTCTGTGACTTCAAGGGGTAGAGGTAGATTGACCTCTGTGACCTCAAGGTGTGGTAGTACACGCCTTTAATCCCAATGCCTGGGAGGCAGAGACAGATCTCTGTGAGTTCAAGGTGTGGTAGCATACACCTTTAATCCCAGCACTGGGGAGGCAGAGACAGGAGGATCTCTGTGAGTTCAAAGACAGCCTGGTCTACAGTGTTATTCCAGGACAAAGATATACAAAGATCCTGTCTCAAAAAGTAAAAGTAAAAATAAAAGAAATAGAGGTTAAAATAAAGCCACATAAAGATGGAAAATGCACAGAGAATCTTCATACTGTATGCTATTATGCTCTCTTTAAATTGTTTGATTGCTGAGGAAGGAGCAACAACTGCTAAAAGACTTTTGTTTATAAATGCTGCTGAACTAACCCAAGATAGGAATTTTGAAAATACCTTGGCTTCAAAACTGAAGTCAAAAGGTATGTTACTTTGGAGAAGAGATTTTGCTTTTGTTTCCACAGAAAACGAGAGACTCTGGATTTATTCAGAGTTAAGAATAATCACCTTTGACCAAGGGAGGCCACCTGAAAAATCTCCGATAGGAACAGATGGCCCAGATGTCTGAGTTCTACATCCAGAACAGATTCAAGACTACTGCCTGAGATGATCAAGACTCACAGGATACTCCAGTCATGACTTGATTATAACTCTAAATTTTCTTTAGGTCCCCTTAAGACTATCAGCGCCCCCAACCAGCAGGAAGTAGCCTGAAATACTACGCCCACATTCCTAACAAATGGATTATGGGTATTTTCCTTTGTTTTAAAAAAAAAAGAGAGAGGGAAATGGTGCGGGAGAATTATCTGTATTCTGTCAATCATATTTTAATAAAATGCTGATTGGCCAGGCAGGCAGTATAGGCGGGAAAGCCAGACAGGAAGTAGGGGTGGAGCAAAGAGACTGGGAGTATTCTGGAAGCAGAAGCTCTCTCTCAGCCACTCCTGCGCAGACCACCGAAGAGGCAACATGTAAGCTGTCACACTGAGAAAGGTACTGAGCCCATGTGGCTAACATAGATAAGGATAATGGGGTAATATATGTTATAAGAGTTAACAAGAAGCCTGACCAAATGAGCCAATCAGTTTATAACCTGATGTAGACTCCGTGTGATTTTCCTTGGGACTTGCTGGCTTGTTGGGGTACTGGGCAGGACAGAAACCCCAACAAGCCAGCCCCCTCATGTTACAACCAACAATTAGACATCAAGTTCTAAACTTGTACATTTAAAGAATGATTATAAGTAAAAATTAACCACAGTAATAGTTAAATTTTGTTCTATCAAAGTATTTTAAGAATATAAAAATACAAGCTTCTAAAATATTGAATTCACACATATATAAAGGAAATACTATATTCTCTGGCATATAATCAAAATTAATAATCAAACTTTCAGCTGAGCGATGGGCATTGACCAAAAAAGCAAAGACAAAAAGCACACAGAGACAAAAAAGCACACAAAGACAAAAAAGCACACAGAGAGAATGTACGTTTTGTGAAAGCAAATTATAACTACTAAGTTATCTCCATACACCTATTAAATGGCTACATTTAAAACAAGTGAGAACAATAAATATATTAGAATAAGAGAAAGTAGAATTAATCCAATACTGAAGAGGCTGGGTTACAGCTACCTTGGAGAATGAATCTTAATATACAAAATAAAACTGTGTATTCAGTTCTTACAACCCAGTAATCTCAATCTTTGTTTCTTTTGTCTCGAGAGAAATAGAAACATCTCATGAAAATTTGCACACATTGTTGATAGCAGCATTTATCATACTAACTGCAAAATGAAAGCAACCAAGTCTCCATAAGTTGATGGATACTTACAATCAATTGTGGTTATCTAAATCTTGAACATCAATCAGAGAGAATAAGAGATAGAGATGGGAGAGATAGCTTATTCATACAATATGTATCTTGTCTGAGTTACCAAAAAATTATAATTGAGGAGAGAGACAGTAAGTAAAGTTATACACTGTGTGAATCAACTTAGGGGCTCATATGGTTATGGATATTCTTGATAATTAAGTGTTTTGGATGAAAACAGATTAGTATATTAGTAGGGAGATAGTCATCTTATCACCAAGGATGGTAATTTATCCTGTAAACAGCAGCAGGGATTGATCCACTTCAAAACTTCAATATTTGAATTCAGTTTCTGTTGAATTTTTGAGTTGAGAAAAATTACTGTATAGCCTACACTCATCAATGGGTGTAGAGGTTTTCTTCCATTTCTTTCCTTATTAATTACTTCATAAGATACCTTGAAACATATCATTTAGCATCCTACAAATATAGAACCCTCTAGTATGCCTCCTAAGATTTTAAATTAGTATATCATAGAGATACTAGCAAACCTATGATGGCAGCACTATCCAACATATCAAGTCATAGAGTCAGACTATGTACCCATCAACAGATGAATGAATAAAAATAGACTTTAAATCTGCCAATGTGCCTAGAGTGACTATTCAGTCCCAGTTTGCCACACATTGGCACCAATTGAGCTACAGGTGATGATTTATCAGTACTTTCACCAACCTCCTATTTGGCTTTTATATTTGATAATTTTTTATCGCTGTTCATAAAATCCAAATCTTCATTTTTCCAAGCATTTTGTCTCTATCACTACCCTTAGTCAATTAACTAATTTCTTTGAAATATAGTAAAATAGTCAACTCAAACTGATTTCCTTTCTTTCAAAGCATGAACTCTACCAAAGGTGGCAGTAAGTTCAAGTAAAATTTGAAATAAAGAACTAACTTCCCTGCTGGAACTGATTTTCGTCATGTCTTAGATGTTATGAGAGTTAGCATTATCAGCTCTTACCGCAATGGCTCCTGATGCTATTCTTGATGCTGATCATTTCATGGGGCTTTTCCTCATTCCACAAGAAACATGCATGCAACATTTGCAAGAATATATTTTAGGAAAGTTTGTGGACATCTAGTGTGTCATATGGAAGTCACTAGCCTTTTCCTGCATAGCTTGTTTAAGTTTTATTTTATTTTAATTTAATGATACATAATAATTGTACAGTTATGGAGTACCAGGTGATATTGTTATGCACTATTTTTGTTATTTAAAATAAGAATAAAATGAATAGTATATCAAACAACTCAAGCATAATTCATTTGAAGTAAAGCATTAAAATTTTTCTTTTCCAGCTATTAAAAGAAATAAAACACATTGTTATCAAGGATATTCACCTTATAACTTAGTAAAATACAGGATACTATGCCCCTTACCTGACTGTAATTCTACTCGTTTATCAACTCCTTTCTGTTATTCCTTTCCACGTCGTATCCTAGAAAGCATCATTCCATTCCATGTGTTCATGATATCAATAAGTTTATAGTTCCAATGTGAGGAGATCACACAGCATCTAACTTTCTTTCTTTAACATAATGTCTTTCAGTTTTGTCTGTCATCACAAGAACAGAATTTCAGTATCCCTGTGTGTGTGCATGTTCTGTGCATACATACTTTTATCTCAGTATCCCTTATGAAGATTTCTGAGACAAATGTGGGAGAGGAAATATCTCTCCTACTACATGATTTCATTTCCTTTGAGTGTATACCTATGAGTAGAGTTGCTAAATATGACGAGTGTTTCTATTTATAACTTCCTGAGGAGGTGTGATTTTATTGTGCATAATGAACTTGCTAATTTATATTCTCAAAATGGTATGCAAGTGTTCTCTTTGATTTATCCTCTGTCTTAAACTTTATAATATTTTGTGTTCTTGATAATAGTCATTCTCATTGGAATGAGGTTAGACATCATCACAGTATAGATTTGCACTTCCCTCATGATTAATAGTGGTGAGCGTTAAATCATATGTTTGTGGGCATGTCTTACTTGAGAAATGTCTATACAAGTTTTGGGCTTACATCATTATCATTTGTGACTGAGTAATGTAACTTCATTATGCTTATTAGCCCATATTAGATCTATTGTTTGCATATATTTTCTTAAATGTTGTAGCTTTTTTATTCCTCTGCTAGTGTTTTCTGTTGCTATATAGAGACATTTTAATGTAATCTCATTTGTTTATATTTTCATTCATTTTCTATGCTGCTATCTTAGCCAAATTATTGAGTGAAGTCTAATATCTTCCAACATTTTCTCCATGTTTTTATCATGCAGTATCATTGCTTCAAGTTTTGCATCAATATCTTTAATCAAATTTTTAGCTGATAATTTTAACTATTGATATAGGATTCTTATTGGTTACTATTGGGTCAATATAACCAATCAGATGTTCTGACAGAAATAACAAGTAAGAAGAATGATTTCTTTTTCCTTGTGGCTTTGAAGGGATTCAGTTCAACAAGGAATAGAAGCTGTACTGGAGTTCAAAGCAGCAGGACCAAGTGTTAAGAGACAGGAAGCAGAGCATGTGAGCTGGAACAAGAAGTAAATCAAACCTTCAAAGGACTACCTTCTAATGACTTACTGTGACCAGTCAGGTACTATAGTCAACTGGGCACTTAATGTTGAAGTCATGACCCTGAGTGTATTTCAGATTCAAATCATAATGTGCTGTGCTTGGACCACAAATGTTTGTGGCTGTACCGGCTATAACATAATGTAAAATCAATTAAGGTCAATTTCATAGACTCTCATATTTGTCGTCTTAAGAGATTTTGAAATTTTAAAGTCTCTTCTAAGAATTTAAGCACACTTTTAGCTGTGGGCTATTCTAAAAATCAAGAAAAATTGTTATATTTCTAATATATAAATAATCAACAAAGTAAATATTAGGAAAGGGAGGATAGCAATAAATGTTGTTTTCCAATTGTGTCAAATACCTTTTCTAAAATTTCAAATGAATTGGTATTTTTATTGCCTATAATCATCTTTGGACCAAAATATGACTAAGATCCAGACAACATAGAACACCTGAATTTGCATGCTGGTTTTGTACCTTTACTGAATGCACATATTACTTACCATTTTTAGTGTGATCTTTGGGGTTTGTGTCAAGAATATCATTGTCTCTCTATGAACATATTGGTATGTATAAAATGTTTATAAAAATGTAAGTATCCATCTCCAGTTTGACTTTTCTTCTTTTGCCTTTTGTCTTTCATTGACCATGTTTTCTAGTGCTATGCAGAACCAAATGCTGAAAGTCGACATCACTGTAAAAGCTTTCAGTATTGCTTTTGTTTGGTTTGATTTTCACTGCTGATTTCTTATATTTTACCTTTGGAATTAAGATATTACGATTTTTTATTTGTTGACTTAATGCATTCTAGAATAACCTGGAAAAAGCATTTTAGTGAGAGATTATCTACAACATGGCAGTCTGTGGTCATGTATGTAGGGCACATTCTAGAAGACATTAATTGATGTGGGAAAACAAAGACCTCTGTGTAGAGCATCACGTCCTATACAGTGGTTCCTTGACTACATACGGTCAGGGTATTTTCTCACAAAACTGGGAATGAAATTAGAATAACTATGTGTCTTCTATATCTCATTTGTGAAGAATTTTCAAATTAGGAAAACAATATTTACACTCTTGTTTTCAGTGCTTAATTTAGTAATGCTTTTGATATGAAACATTTCTTATAGCTACTTGTACACAAGACCAAACAATCATTTATACCAGTAGGCACTTTATTTTCATCCTAATTAAATGGATATATTTAACTCAATTCATGTTCTATTGATGTCTTGGTTTCCAGAAATAAATCTTAGATTTATTTTGCTTTTTGAATTTATCATGGTTGAATAGATGGCTCACACTGTTTTAGTTAAGGTTTCTATTACTGTGATAAATACCATGACCAAAAGCAATTTGGGGAGAATAGGGTTATTACAGTTTACAATTCCACATCCCAGTCCATCATTGAAGGGAGCCAGGATAGATACTTGAGGCAGGACCCTAGGGGCAGAAAGTGATGACTTCGCTCCTCAGGGCTGCTTGGCCTGCTTTCTGATAAATTTAGGACCACCTTCCCAAGTCTTGCTAGTAGCACCTACAGTGAGCTAGGCCCTGCCACATTAATCATCAACTAATTAAGAAAATGTTCCACAAATTTACCATCAGGTTGATCTTATAGACACTTTTCTCAATTGTGATTCACTCTTCACAAATTACTCTAGCTTGTGTTTAATTGATGAAAATTTCAACTAAGATACGTAAACACCTATGTGTGCACAGGCACACCCACACACATACACACAGATAGAGAGAGACGCAGAACGATGAAAACAGAGACAGGAGACAAGCAGACAGAGACACAAACAGAGAGGCAAAGAGATGGTGAGAGAAAGTGAGAGGTCCTGAACTTGGACAAACTGATAACAAACATAGTTTATGGGTTTAACTGCTGACAGTAGACACACTAGTGCCTTCATGTCACTGTCCAGCATGTAAATTTATTACAATAGGTCACATGATATCTTCTGCTTAACACCTAATCTGACATCTTTTTGCAAAATCAATTTTAATTATTTTTATTTATGTGTCTGTGTGTGTATTCTAATATATACATGCACTCTGTGCATTCAGGTGCCCAGAAGACCAGAAGATTGTACTGGATACATTCAGTTTACTTGTAAACTAGAGTTAGAGTGGTTTTTTGTTGACCAATTGAGTGCTGAGAACAGAACCTGGGTTCTCTGAAAGAGCCAAAAGAACTTTTAAAACTGAGCCATCTCACACTTCCCCTCCCCCGCCTCCCGACTGGGAAGTTATACTCGCGAAGCGGCTTTCTTTCGCCCATCCTTTCCAGCTTGGGCCGGGCAGAAATGGCTCCCGCAAAGAAGGGTGGCGAGAAGAAGAAGGGCCTTTCTGCCATCAACGAGGTGGTGACCGGAGAGTACACCATCAACATTCACAAGCGCATCCGTGGCGTGGGCTTCAAGAAGCATGCTCCTAGGGCACTCAAAGAAATCCGGAAATTTGCCATGAAGGAGATGGGGACTCCAGATGTGCGGATTGATACCAGGCTCAATAAAGCCGTCTGGGTCAAAGGAATAAGGAATGTTCCATACCGTATCCGGGTACGTTTGTCCAGAAAACAGAATGAGGATGAGGGCTCGTCAAACAAACTCTACACATTGGTAACTTATGTGCCTGTTACCATATTCAAAAATCTACAGTCAATGTGGATGAGAACTAACCTACTGAATCTCAAATAAAATTGGAGTCAGCCAGATCCTGAGTTCGAAGTCAGTCTGTTCTGCAGAATATTCCACATCAGTCAGGGATACATAGAGAAATGCTATCTTGAAAGAACAAAACTAAACAGGAAAAGATTGAAATTCGTATATGGAATTCAGAAATAAATTTTTGAAAATGAATCTTATTTAATATTATTATTCAATATTCAAATTGATTAAATAAAGCTTTTTATCTTCTTTTTAATTTAAATCTCACTCCCTGATTTATGTTTTTATATAATATGAAGAGTTTAGATTCATGGATATGAAATACAAAATCTAAGTTGTTTTTTTGTCTATCATGAATTAGCTATGTCAAGTGTTTGAAGTGTTCTATTCCTTGGTTCTTCCAACTGGAAATTATTGTAATAACATTTGTGCTTATTTAATCATTACATGCTATACAATAAGTAGCAGGTGTCCATTAAATGGTACCTGTTATGGTTCTTGATCTTTTAAAGTGAGTAAGTCAATTTGGTTATAAAATGATAGTCTCTATCACCAAAGTCAGTTTCAATGGTTTAAAAATCATGTATATGCAATAAGACCTCAAAATTCATTCACATTACTGTTCTGACATGCAGAGAGCAAGAAGTTACTTTATTTTGACTATGACTAATATAATCCTGCTAAGTTGTTTTATGACATGTCTGAATTGATCCAGAGAGTAGACAAAATATTTCCAGGTGGAGTTAACTCTTAAGTGTTTGCTTTTTCATGGAACATGTTGGTTAACTTTGTTTTCTATGCCTAATAGGATCCTTCTCTGGATCAGCATTGCTAACTTCTTCCTGTTCAAGTATTAAATAAAAGCTGGCTCTCCATGGCTCACTGCATGTTTTCCTCTCATGTCCTATTATTACCTGTCAGCATCCTTTCCTCTGCATTATTATTGGTTGTTGTGCATTCCCAGTTCAATTCCCTCTACCCATTTCTGTTATCTAGACCACAGATCAGTTGTATTTTACCTAGAACTCATCATGCCATTTTTTTTAGATGATACAGTGAAGAATTACAAGCAATAAAAGAAATGATCTTTCCCTGAAAACTTTCTTCTTCTCTTTTTCAAGTTCATTCATTGTGGTAAATTACCCCATCATTATTCTCTAGATTCTTTAGGAAAAATAAGAATTATTCTTATAGTCTCCATATTGAAAACCATAAAACAAACCTACCTCACATTCACAGTCCAGCAATCTCATGGCTATTTTAATGGTTCTCACATAGAATATTGTAATAGATTATCACCCTCTCCAATTACTTAAAACCCCTTTTATCTGGATAACAAAGACAATAAAGATGACCCTGACGAGTCCTGTTCTACACAAAGGACCATATGTGCAGAGAGAGGGGAAAGCCTGGCCAGGGGTTCTCCACTTTATCTCATTCAATAGCCTTATTATCCAGAAAAGGTGTTGTGGTCCCTTTGTCATGTGGTGAATAGTTACCCTGTGTTTTCTACCTCCACAGTACTGGAGATGAGAGACAGCACTCTTAGGAACAGGTTCAGCTGTGGGTTTTATCTCTGGTGTTACCCTTTGATGGTGGCTTGGATTCTGGCCACCAACCAGTAAGGAGATTCTATAGAATCTTATAGGGAGCTCACAGACTGGGGAGACAGTTAACACTTTGAGGAAGAGTCTGGGCATGAAGTCTGGGGCATGCAAGGAGAAAGGAATCATAGTTGTTTGTTTTAGCACAAGTGACTGTTACATAGGAACCGTTCGTGTCTGTGTTCTGCTGTTGATACAATGGTGAATGAGGTACCGATGGGCACAGTGGGTGTACTTCATGGTGTGCGCTCCATGCCACCAACTTGAGGTTTCTGGTCTCTCTTTGATCATCCTTTCTTCACCCACATATCTTTATTTCAAAATGAACTATGCAATCTTGGCTCTGGGATGTGGCTTTTTGCAACTAAGAAAGACCTGGCTGTTACTTCTCATGAGCCAGATAGCTGTAACACTAAACCCTATGACCTTGACAATTACACTCTCACAGGAAACTATTCCCAGGGGAGTTGCTGGAAACAAAAATGAATGTGTCATGGTCTCTCTCAGCAGAATTGCTTTCTGCCTACCACTTCCTTTCTATGGTAGACGACACAAAGGCCATTGTATTCCCAACATTTGCAAGTTCATGGGAGAAGAAGCTGTGGGAAATGAGATCTACGATCAAGCACACTGTTGCACCAGAATACTTTTGGTCAGAACACACTTAAAACCTTTTTTCTCCCTGGTTCCTGTGGACGCTGACTTGAACCCTGCTGATTGCTGCCATCACTACAGACCCATCTGTCTTTGAAGAACTAATGTGCAGCCCAAGAGGAAGGTTTAACGTCAAATAAACCTTTAAATAGTTTCTAAAAACAAACAAAAAAATAACTTTTATCATTGAATTTTTCTACAGGAAAGATATATGTGTTTATGAAGAAGCACAGCTAAAACACAAAAAGGGCAATAATTTTTTGGGTCATTTGCTTATTTTCTAAAGAAAAATTACTTCCCTTTATTCAGGTGAAACTGGAGTTTTTGCATCATATTAGAAGGATATTATTGAGGGTCTTCCTGCCATCCTCTTTGGCAATTGACCCAAAAAGTAGCAAAGCATGTGCCATTATAAATCAGGACATTTCTTAGTATTTTGAGTCTAGTGGTTTCTCTAATGTGGAAAATTCTCAGCAGCTTTTAGAAGAAGGGTACCTATCCTAAGTTTAGTCTCATGAGAATAGTATTTCGCAGTTGTTGGGTATATCAACTACTAAAAGACCAACAGTTTGTGTGTCTTTAGTTTTATCAACATATTATTTTCAGAGTCTTCATCAAATTTGTTGGAAAGAAAATTGAATCTATATCTTCAAGTCTAAAACAAAAAAAACCCTTCCCCTTAACCAGGTCATTGAGAGGTCACATCATCAGTTTATACACACAGTGCATTAGTTAATTTCCTCTTGTTATTACCAAGTACCCAAAAGAAACAGTTTAAGAGAGAAAAGATTTCTTTGAGCTCAGGGTCCTCTGGATTCCAGAACAACATATCATGGAAAGCATGGCAAGGTGGCTTAGCAGGAGTATGATGCAGCAACTGTTCACATCCTTAGAGATGAAACGAGAAAGTAGAATATTAGAACATTCTTCTAAAATCTATGTACTGCCCTAGTCAGCAATGTTCACTAAATGCCACCTCCCCATTGACTGTACAAATTTACTAAATCATGTCACCATCTAGGAAGCAGAAGCACAAGCTGCTGGGGATATTACAGGTCTAGTTCAATGCATATCTTATCTCTGAAAATATTCCCAATATGATTTCCAAGTCATGAACTCCATATACTTAAAGAAACCTGGTTGGACACTTGCATGGTTTTGCAAAATGTTCTGTAGTTGAGGGTAATGCGAAAGTTATAATCAGGCTGCCTAGAGTTTGAGATGAGTCATCTAAAATCTTGAATTTTGAAAAATTTAAAATTAAAAAATAAAATTGAGACAAACATGGGAGAAATTAGAAACTGTGAAATTCATCCATTGCTTATAGCTCTAATAATACAAATACAGAATCCTTGTTTATTTTCAGTTGTGATAAAACTTTAACCAAAAGCGACTTGAGCAGGAAAAGGTTTATTTGGCTTACATGTCCAGATCACCATTTTGGAGGCAGGAATCAGGATCAGGGAAATGGCCACTGCTTACAGACTAATTCTATGGAACATATTCAGTTAACTTTCTTATATAGCCTAGGAACATCTACCAAATAATGGTTAAGTCCACAGTAGACTGAGCCTTCCTACATCAGGAGCAATGGAGACAATGTCTTATAGACATGCCACAGGCCAGTCTGATCTAGCAATTACTCAGTTGAGATTTCTTTCTCCCAGGATGTGCTGTTGACAATAAAAATGAGTATGGACAGTAGGAAAGAAAAATTATAGGCAAGAGTAGTGCAGACTAACATACCCAAATGGAAGAAAGAGTTCTAATTACTAGCAGTTTTATTTATCTAACTTCAGTAACTTTAAAATTCTTATAATAATGCAAATGGAAAATTAAAATGATTTTAATATTGTTATGTAGTATTTCTGTAAGAGAGTATTATACCCTTACAGGTATTCTGCTATAAGAAACCACTTAGTGGTGATATAGAAAAGTCTTAGAAAACCAGAACTAATAGTCTAGGCTTAACTAGAGGATACATAATGTTCTTTCATGATTCTAACGGTCATATAATGTTGATTCAGAGTTACCTTAGGCAACTTCTAGAAATAGGTGATTCGGAGGGAACGAAGACTACATTAAAATCATGTCTTACAGGAGCTAAATGCAGAGACATTTGGAAACCGACTGACTTGAATTTAAGATCAAGGGCAAAGCTTTAGCTTTGAGAACTGCTTTGAGTTAATTAATCTTTCTGTGCTATGATCTTCTAGTCTGTGGCATAATTGCACTTCACACATAAAAACAGTTAAGACTCTGGTAAACCAGAAGCAACAGCCATCCTTTTTTACTACTAAGAATATTTCTTATTCTTAATATTGGGCTAGCCTGACTCCTGCATTTTGTAATCTCTATTATTTGCATGCCTAGGGAAACATAAAGAAATGTCTATTGTTCTCACATAGAGAGGACATCTACAGACTAAAGGAAACATTTGACCAAAGTTCAGTTTGATGATCCATTGGCTTCACTGGGACTACTTACAAGAATGTGGGTGACTAACAGACAAGTGCAATATTACCAAGAATCTCAGGGCTGTCCATTTCCTCTTTAGTCTAGAATGCCCAAGAAGATATCCACCTGGAGCAGGAGTTAGTTTTGACTGGATCGTTAGTTGATAATCTCAAGAGTTTCCACCTGCTTGCTTGAGGGAACATAAACAGCTTCATTAACATCATCATAGACTTATCTGTCATCTGTATTGCTGCTTTCACTATACAGCCACGTCCAGTATTGTGGAAGTCACCATAGACATGCTCCCTTTGGATGGAGATGATGTCATACTTGACAGATAAAGTTTCACACAATGCGCTGTTGTGTTAGGGTTCCTATTGTTGTGAAGATACACAATGATCACACCAACTTTTATTAAAGAAAACATTTAATTCTGTCTGGCTTACAGTTTTAGAGATTTAGTCCATTATTGGCATCATGGGAAGTAAGGTATCTTGTGGGTAGACATGGTACTGGAGAGGCAGCTAAGAGTTTTATATCTTGATCTGCAGGCAACAGAAAGTAAACTGTGTTCCACACTGGGCATGACTAGAGAATGTAAGAGACCTCAAAGACCTCCTCCACAGTGACACAGTTCTTCCAACAAGTGCTACTCCCTATAGGTCATGAATTTAAACACTTGAGTCCATGGGGACCACATCTACCCAAACCACCACAGCTACCATACTCATTTCACATTTAGAGGTAGAGTCTTCATACTACATATGTCTAGAAAAGCTGTTCACGTTTTTTCCTCTGTGATGAATGTTTCCCTAGGTTTGGACCACCCAGTGACCCTGAAAATCTAAAATTAAGTATTTGGCCACAGGATTCAGGGAAATAATTGCTGATTAATTAGCACATTAATGAGGTGAAGAGTTTCATGATCTCATTTTCTCCACATATAGCATTATCACAGCTACCCTAGATACAAGTCCCTGTCACATTCCTCCAATTCTTCCAAATAATGTCAGTCCATGAGAAAAAAGAAATAATTTTTCCTTAGAGCTCAATATAAAACTCTAGCTTTAGGCAATATACAGCACTATAAGCCTCAGACTTACTGCATACTACTGTAAGCTGAACAGCCTTTTCCTTTCCCACGAGAGCCTCTTTTCTCATAGTTCATCTGGGCTTTTTAGTCTACAGTTTTTCTTATATGCTTATATTTTAAAATTAGCATACAAAACAATGGATTTCACTGTGACGTTTTTAGATACACGTCAATGTGTTTTGTTCTTATTCACCCGCAAATGCTCACTACTAGCTACCCCCCTTATTGATTTCATTCCTCTTCAATAGAACCCTTCATTCTGTTTTCACAACACAGATATTCCAATTTCATATTTACATACTTATAAATTCGTCTAGTATGCATAGGAAAGAAAATATGATGCTTGTATTCCTGAGTCTGGTGTAAATATCTTACTGCCATGATCTTTCTCACCCATTTTTTGTAAATGTTATAAATTCATTCTTCTTTGTATTTGATAAAATTAATTATTTATATAGACCATATTTTGATTTTGTTTTTTTTTTTCCATCTCGGGATGAAAATCATGGCTGGTTCCAAATTTGGCTATCATGAAAAAAGCTGCAGTAATCATGATGAGAAGATGCTTCTGTGGTATGTTGAATTAGATTTCTAGACTCATTTTTTTGGTGGATACTAATTTGAACAATGATAGCAATCATTGATAATCTATGTGCAGTGTGTCATATACCTTTCCCCCTATATCTTCATCAGCATTCCTCTGTATTGTTTGAAAATGATAGCTGACTCTAGAGCAAAAGGAAGCAAATTTACCCAGAAAAACTAAAGGGCAGGAAATAATCAAATTGAGAGCTGAAATCAATGAAATAGAAACAAAGAAAACAATACCAAGAATCAATAAGACAAAGAGTTGGTTCTTTGAGAAAATCAACCAACTAGACAAACTTTTATCCAAACTAACCAAAACACAGAAAGAGGATATCAAAATTAACAAAATTAGAAGTGAAAAGAAATCAGAAATGAAAAATGAAAAATTACTCATAAAAGAAAATCAACAAATTAGACAAACTTTTATTCAAACTAACCAAAAGACAGAAAGAGAATACCAAAATTAATAAAATCAGAAATTAAAGGGGGACATAATAACAGACACCAAGGAAACCCAGAGAATTATTAGGTCACAGTAGAAAAACCTGTACTCAACAAAATTGGAAAATGTAACAGAAAAGAATATTTTTCTGGATAGGTATCACATACCAAAACTAAATCAAAGTCATGTGGAGAATTTAAATAGACCTATAACCTACAAGAAAATAGAAGCTGTCATCAAAAACCTCCCAACTAAAAAAGCCCAAGGCTAGATGGTTTCAGTGCAGAATTCTACCAGAACTTCAAAGAAGAAGTAATGCCTAAACGTCTCAAAATCTTCTACATAACAGAAACAAAAGGAACGTTGCCAAACTCTTTTGATGAAACCATGGTTACCCCAATAACAAAACCACACAAATATTCAAGAATTCCAGATCAATCTCAGTCATGAACATAGATGAAAAAGTAGTCAATAAAATACTGGCAAACCAAATCCAAGAACACATCAGAAAAATCATCCACCATGATCAAGTCGGCTTCATCCCAGAAATGGAGGGATGGTTCAACATATGAAAATCTATCAATGAAATACACCTTTAAAATAAACTGAAAGAAATAAAGCTGAAAATGCCTTTGACAAAATACAACATCCCCTCATTATAAATGTCTTGTAAAGAGCAGGGATACAAGGAACATACCTAAACATAATAAAGGAAATATTCAGCAAGCAGACAAAATGGAGAGAAACTCAAAGCAATCCCATTGATCAGGAACAAGACAAGGTTGACCACTCTTTCCATATCTATTCAATATAGTACTTGAGGTTCTAGCTTGAGACATAAGACAGCAAAGGTGATCAAGGGGATATAAATTGGAAAAGAAGAAATCAAATTTTCACAATTTTCTGATGATATGATAGTTAACATAAGTGACCTCAAAATGTCTACCAAGGAACTGCTACGACTCATAAGCACCTTTACAAATGTGGCAGAATACAAGATTAACTAAAAAAAAAAATCAGTAGCCCTCTTTTATACAGATGATAAATGGGCCAAGAAAGAAATCAGAGAAACACTACACTTCACAATAGCCACAAATAGCATAAAATATCTCAGAGTAAATCTAACCAAACAAGTAGAAGACTGTATGACAATAATTTTAAATTTTTGAAGAAAGAAATTGAAGGCGACACCAGGAAGTAGAAAGATCTCCCGTGCTCCTGGGTAGGTAGAATTAACATACTAAAAATGTCAATCTTACCAAAAGCAGTCTACAGATTCAATGCAATGCCCATCAAAATTACAGCAAAATTCTTCACAGACCTCGAAAGAATGTTACTCAACTTCGTATGGAAAGCAAAAATCCCAGGATAGCCAAAACAATCCAGTAAAATAAAAGAACTCCTGGAGCAATCACAATCGCTGACTTGAAAGTCTACTACAGAGGTACAGTACTGAAATCAGCCTGGCATTGGCATAAAAAAACAGACAGGAGAACCAAAGGAACCGGATTGAAGACCTGAATATTAATCCACGCACCTTTGAACACCTGATTTTAGACAAAGAAGCAAAAAATATCAAATGGAAAAAGGAAAGTATATTTAACAAATAGGGCTGGCATAACTGGATAGCAACATGTAGAAGAATGAAAATAGATCCATATCTATCACCATGCACAAAACTCAAGTCCAAATGGATCAAAGACCTCAACATAAAGCCAACCACACTGAACCTAGTAGAAGAAAAAGTGGGAAGTACAATTGAATGCACTGACACAGGAAGCCACTTCCTAAATATAATGTCAGTAGCACAGACACTGAGAGAAACGATTAATAAATATGACCTCCTGAAACTGAAAAGCTTCTGCAAAGCAAATAACATGGTCAACAAGACAAAATGACAACCTACAGAATGGGAAAAGATCTTCACCAACCTCACATCAGACAGATGTCTGATCCCCCAAAATATTCAAAGAACTCAGGAAATTGGTCATCAAAGGAACAAATAATCCAATAAAAATGGAGTACAGATTTAAACAGAGAACTCCCAACAGAGGAATCTAAAATGTCTGAAAGACACTTAAGGAAATGCTCAATATCCTTAGCCACCACAGAAATGCGAATCAAAACAACTCTGAGATTCCATCTTACACCTGTTAAGAATAGCCAAAAAAAAAAAAAAGCAAAAATAAAAAAATAAACCAACAACATCAAAAATGATGACAACTTATGATGGAGAGGTTGTGGGGTAAAGGGAACATTCCTGAATTGCTGATGGCAATGCAAGCTGCTACAGCCCCTTTGGAGAGCAGTATGGCATTTTCTCAGAAAATTAGGAAACAACCTTCCTCAAGACACAGCAAAACCACTTTGGGGTATATATCCAAAGGATGCTCAATCATGACACAAGGACATGTGCTCAACTATGTTCATAGCATTATTTATCATAGCAAGAAGCTGGAAACAACATAAATGCCCCTCAGCCAAAGAATAGAAAAGGAAAATGTGGTACATTTGCACAATGAAGTACTATACAGCAGAAAAAATAATGACATCTTGAAATTTGCAGGCAAATGGGTGTAGTTAGAAAATATCATATTGAAGCCAAGTGGTGATCACCTATGCTTTTAATCCCAGCACTTGGGAGGCAGAGGCAAGTAGATCTCTGTGAGTTCGAGTCCAGCCTGTTCTATAAGAACTAGTTCCACAACAGGATCCAAAGCCTCAGAGAAATCCTGTCTCGAAAATCCAAACCAAAACAAAACAAAACGAAACAAAAACAAAAACAAAAAAGAACATATTGAGTGAGATAACTCTGATCCAGAAAGACAAATATAATATGTACTCACTCATGACTGACTTTTAGACATAATGCAAAGAAAAACCAACCTACAATTCACAATCCCAGAGAACCTAACCAACAAAGAGGACCCTAAAAGAGGCATACATGGATCTAGTCTACATGGAAAGGAGAAGACAATATCTCTTGAGTAAATTGGGAAAATGGGGATCATGGGACATAGAAGAGGAGGGGAGAGGAAGGGAATGGAGAGGAGAGAAATATATATCTGAATAAAAAGTGTTTTTAAAAGTGATAGCCTTTGTAAGAGATGTGAGATAGAATCCCTGTGGATTTGATATCTAGTTTAGCGATTCTAGGGCTCCTGAACAATATTATATGGCTGTTGGCCATCTCCAGCTTTTTGTCTATTGAGAAATATTTATTCATTTTGTTCGTCCTTTTTGTTGAATTTTTAAAATTATTTCTTTTATTTTTTAAATGGTAATCTAAACAACATAATTTCCCTTTTCACTTTCCTCTCTTCAAGACCTCCCATATGCCCCTTCTTATTCTTTCTCAGATTCATAGCCTTCATTTTAAATTTTGTTATTATATGTATAAATAAATATGCATATTTTTCTAAAGACATAAGTACAACCTGATCACTCTATATATTACTTGTATATGTGTTTTTGGGAAAAGCACACTGATTAGTTATCTTATACCAAGTGGAATATTTGGTGTTTAATATTTTGAGATTTTTTTTATCTTCTAGATATTAATTCTCTTTCAGATATCGGCCCATTTTTAGAAGTTTTCTGGCTGTTAGGTAACAAATGTATTGATACTACCTTCAAATAGACTCATATGAGTTCAATTGCTCAGCTTTCTAAGAGCAAGACAAAAACAAAGACAAAAATCAATTCTAGGAATATTACCCCCAAATGTACAATAGATAAAGCATAATTAGATATAGCATAATTACATTAAAACATACTGATGAATCAGAGTAACAGGTTCTCAAAATTTTCATGGTCTTTTGTGGAATATTATGCCATAGATTTGTTTAGGAACTAAAATTAATCATCCTTATAATGGTAACTGAATTTATCTTTCAGTATCCTAATATTTAATCATTCCTTCCTATGATCAGATAATCAAAGTTATAATCTTATCACCCAAGGAAATGATTCCAAATTAGTAATCATGTGCATTAACAAGCAAATGAAATGACATTAAACATTATCTAGAGATACAGAGGAAGCATACTACATTCAGAAATATGCCTTTCAGGAATTGCTCGACCGTAGCAAAGAGCTTGAAAAAGCTCTAAAACACAGATGTTCTCATAGTTAACATCTCCTTAATAAATAATACTTTTACACATAGGTTACAATATATAACTACATGTCTATGTTCTAATCATGATAAATAAGTGCATTCTTATGAACTAACTTCTATTTATTATAGAACAGGATAGCTATGTCTGAGGTTGTCTTATATTGAACAACTATTATATTTTCAAAAATAAACTAGATAATATTGGAATAACTATGTTTCCCTCATTTTGAAGGTGTTTATAATAACAAATACATGGTCTATAATCAGGTCTTAAATAATTACTTTTAATAATTATAGAAGATAATCTATACTATCTTCACTCCAGGACACAGTATACCTCACTGAATTTTTATATCTGAAATATTGCCAGTTCTGACATGGCTGAGAGAGCTTGGAATGGAGTTCAGTTATAGAGTACTTGCTTGCCAATGTAGAAGGTTCTGGGTTTCATTTCAACTCAGAAAAATAATAAAAATTTTAAGAAAGCAAAATTTAATTCATGGTTGTCTTAGAAATTCTGATAATTATTACTTAAAATGTGATTTCTAGAATAGGGAGAATGACAGACACAGGGGAGTATAGTAGATGAGAGTGTGTCTCAGAGCAAGTTCTCCAGAAAAAACTTTGAGATGAAGATTCCTATGTGACTAGATTAAGAAAGAATTATCCTTGGGCCAGAGCAAGGTAGCTGTTTGGGAGAGGTCAGATTTCAGCTCAAGACCACACAAGTGCTCTGGTGAACAGATTCAAGGTCTGGCATTAACATTCTTTACTGAACAGTACTTGGCTAATACTATGGACAGGCTTTTTTTTTTATTCCTTTTTCTGATTCACTATTAAGTAGACATAGTATTTCGCGGAGGTATGGACAGTTTACAAATAAAGTTTGTGTTGATTTTTTGAAAAGACTTAAGAGGTAGAAGCGTTCATCATTCAAAAAGCTGAAATAAGGTCGTAGCTTAATTTTACTTTTATTCGTGAGTGTGTGTGTGTGTGTGTGTGTGTGTGTGTGTGTGTGTGTGTGTGTGTGTCTGAGTATATATGCATAGGTGGGCCGAAGAGGATATCAGATCCCTTGGAACTGGAATTATGGGCAGTTGTGAGTTGATGATTTGGGTGCTTGGAATTGAACTTTGGTTTTTTGCAAGAGCATCAAGTGCTCTTAACCACTAAGACGTCCAAAATGGCATTCAGGATGGGCTAAGGTTATAGCTAGATGGTAGCATGCTTGCCTTACAGGCATGAGTTCCTAAATTCAATTCCCACTACTGTCAAAACAACAAAAATCCAATAAAGTACAACACTTTCTTTATATGCCAGAAAATAGAAAATCTTCCTCTGGAGAGATTCAGAGGTAGGAATTGCATGTGAGTCAAAAAAAAAAAAAACCAACTTATAGCAGTCAGCCTGGAGTTGTGATGATTTGTTTCTCTCTTTCCCAATGAGCATAAAAATGCAATGAGTCCATCGAAGTGATACTTCTAGTTCAAAGTTTAAGATTACTGAATAATTTCTGGGGTCTCTATGCCATCCTGGACCACAGAAAAGTTCCCTCTTTTCTCTCATAGAACGCCCCTCCCTCCTTCTCTCTCTCTGTCTCTCTCTCTCTCTGTCTCTCTCTCTCTCTGTCTCTCTCTCTATCTCTCTCTCTCTCTCTCTCTCTCTCTCTCTCTCTCTCTCTCACACACACACACACACACACACAGACACACACACGGGTGGGAGGGAGAAAGGGAGACTACAGGAATAGACAAAGCATGAACTTATATATAGTAATGATAAGAAGTGTGATTGGATATTTAAATATTGGACCTTTTATTTCTCCCTTTGTTCAGCATTTACAAATGCTTTCTAAATGTGTGTGTATTTTCTACAATTGAGTCAAAGGTTAACCTCTTCCCAGGCTGCTAATTCCTAAGCTGTCTACAAGGTTTCAGGGCATGCACTGTACTACATTCATGAGTTTTAGCTAAGGGCAAGATTATGTGATGCTGGCTAGATAAGAATCAATGGTGACCTTCTGCTCTAAAAGTCCCTGAGTTTCTTCACTCTCAAAACATTCCCCTAATCCTGTTCATGAACAGACATATACTTACGTCTGAGATTATTACTTAGTTCCATTACCTTTGAAAAAAAGCATTCAATATTACCAACTCATATTTCAAGCAGTCTCTTTTTCAACTAATTTTTTAATCTAGCTCTTTGGGGATATTATCTATATTCTACTTTATTACAAATAATAGATTTTCCCCAAAATGTTTCCCGTGGTAAAACATTAATAACCATTTCTCTAGCTTCTGATAACATTGTTTTCTGCTAATCAGAGTTTTCAAATGCAGTGCTGTGTAATGTAGATTGAGTTCTTGTCATTATAGCATCTAATTTCTATCAGCGATTTCTGCCTTTTTCTGTTCAAGGAGAGTATGCTAGTTACAACTATCAAAGTTTTATAGTAAAAACAGTCAGTGTATTTCTGTGAATCATTGTTAGCTGAAAGTCAAACTTTTGTGTTTTGCATTCTAATAAATTAAAAATAAGCCATGAGAATAATGTCCATATCGCTCTGGTTCCCTCAAATGGTACCTAAGTTCAGTGATGCAGAGGGAACAACACAGTGGGGAGAGCTCCAAGGATGGCATACAGGGTGACAGGCTGCAGCAGTGATCACATTTATCAGGCACAAATCCACAAGGCATTCAGTATTCACTTAGCATATGTCATGGACCCCATTGGGGACATTATTTTAAGAAATGAGAAAAATCAGTATAGTGTTAAATGCCAGCTCACCTTCTGGTGCAAAAGTCTCAAATAAAGTGATACCCATGGTTTCTTGTGGCTCTAATTATATAATTACCAAGTCCGTACATGTAAGTCCAGCCCTGATCACCACAGCCTGCACTCTCTTGCTCTGCCATTGCAACCATAATGAGCTCCATATCATTTGATTTACTCTAAAGAAGTCTGCCTTGTCTATAGTAAGGACAATCTCTGTGAGTTACAAAGCTGATTTCATAACCATGGAAACAAGAAGGACTACTTGGATTCTGCTGTGTCAAGAAAGGAAATTCTGAAACAATCAACCTGTTCCCCCAAATCTATGTAATATCTTGGCAAACTTCCTATCAAATAAAGCAGGTTACGTTCCCACAATCTGTATTTCTACTTGGAATCTGTGCCCATTATGAACTAGGTCCTGACTTCTACATATTTATATGAAGTAAAGGTAATAATTCTATGACTTTTTTGCTCAAAGAGAAAGTGAAATTGCAGAGTCTTGCCTTATTTTTCCTTCTCCATGGGAAATGTCGATGAAGAGTTTGAGTTCAATGAGTTCGCTCCTCACAGCCTCAGCTTATTCAGGGTCATTCCAGTTTCTCAGAAAAGCTCAGAAATTAATATTCAGATTATGGAAAAACAAGTTTTTCCGAGCTACTGTGATAACCTACTTGTGTGTGTTTTTTTTTTCTAAATATTCATTTAAGCAATAGATTTTACACTCTGTTTTACAGTGTGTGGTCCTTCTCTCACATGTAGCAACCATGTACTTCAACCTTTTCCTTTCGAATAAATCTGATGCTTTTAATTTTTGATGCTTCCATTTCTCCACACCCTTTAACCTCCTTTGTCAAATGCATGAGAAATCTTCTAACATGTGAAGAAAGGATGATGTTTGGATACCACTTGATTCTAGAAAGTGACTGTAAACGACACAGTGCAGTTAGGAACCTGCACTGAGAACCTGAGAAGAAGTGAGATTCTCAGTATATACTACCTTTCAGGAAACGAAGTTCAAAGATCAGCTGTAAGTCTCTAAGTGGGAAGAAAAGCGAAATTTTGTAGATACATTTTCTCAATTTAGTACCACCCCACACTAGAGATGGGATGGACGGGAGTTAAACACGGGAGCTTGTCTATAGAGCTTTGAGTAATAATCTAGGCTGGTGGCTGCTAGAGATGCTATTCTTTCCCTACATAGAAAGAAGCAGAGTCTTCGGGATCAAAGATATGTTTGTCATCAGGGGAAACCAATGCTGGAATGACTCTAAAAAACATTTGTCATCTTCTTGTCAAAAGCATTGTGTTTTCCGAGTCTCACATGTGCAAAGAGCTAAAGTTAATGTGCCCTTAATCACAGTGAGGCACAGAAAAGCAAACTAACTTGTGACAAATGCCTATATCACGTACATTAATAACTATATCTCACTGGAATTTATCAACACACAGTTTATGTTTGAGCATTCAAGCTTACTATTATTAGCATGCAAAGCTGATTACCTGCATATATTTGAAGTCTGTCCCTTTAATATAGACACAATAACAGCCCAGTGATAATTGCACATTGCCATGTGATTGATGCCCAATGTCATTGTGCTTCATCAGGGTTCAGAGTAAACTCTATGCTTCATTAAAACTCATGGACTTTTATTCATAAAATCAAAGTTTAGCATTGAATCAGATTTTTACAGATTGAAGCTTTTGTTAAGGGCAATGTTGCTCTGTTAAAATATATTGAAAAGAAAGGAAAGTCGTTTTTCAGTGACCAGTCTCCAACTTTTTGAATTCTCTCTGTCTCTCTCTCTCTCTCTCTCTCTCTCTCTCTCTTTCTCTCTCTCTCTCTCTATCTATCTTTTTCTGTGTGAGTGTGTGTGTATGTGTGTGCACATGCAGGCGCAAAAGCATAGATAGATAGAGGGAAAAAATTGATTATTGTTCCTCAAGTGACTTCCACATTTATAGACAAGGTCTCTCATTAGGGTCAACATGTAGGCTGCAATAGCATGCTAACAAAACTCCAAAGATCCACCTTTGTCTGTCTGCTCAATGCCGGGATGATTTAAGAAGGCTGTAAAAATGTAATTCATTTAGGATTTTTGACATTATTTGTTATAATTCATACTCAAGCTTAGCTTCTGTGTTAATCAGCTTTTTTATTACCATGAGAAAACACCTGAGATTAACAATTTAAAAAGAACTAAGGTTTTCTTTTGGATGACAGTTTCAGAATCTCTAGCCCATTTGGTGGCCCTGCTGTATTGAGTGGGGAGTGTTGGGAGGAGCAATCTTGTCATCTCAGGGTGTCTGGAAACAAAGGCAGGGAGAAGAGTCCACTGCATAGTCCCGAGAGGCCTAACTTCCATTACCCTTTCCACCAGTGGACTACATCTCCTTGTAATATGGGATTCTTAAACATGAGATCTGGGAGAATTTCAGGATCCACACAAAAATCAGACCCAGGTAGTTCCCAGATATTTACAAGGTTATAGGGATTAGAGAGTATAAAAGATTCTTGTAGAGTGATTAATTCCATGAAATAATTAATAAATTACTGACCATATTTGGGAACCATTATAGTGTGCTCTTTATTCTAATATATTTGTATTAAAAATAAATATAAAAACTAAGTAACCTTGAGATGCTGTAGTGATAACAACAATCTAATCTTTTTTGTTTACATCAGATTCACAGCTGCCGCTGGTTCTCTGAGCTATTGTTTATTGAAGGAAGTCTTCTTTAATCTTTTCAATGTGCTCATTCAATAATAGCACCCAAAGGTAGAGAAAAGGAAGACATGCATGAAACATGGCACAACATGGAAATTTTCAATTATTAGAACATGCCAAGTCAGACAATATATGATCTGAACAATAGTGCTTTCAGAAATACAGAAAAAGCTACATAAATAAGAAAATATAAGTAAAAGAACAAGAATGAGAATATCTGAAAAATAAAATGCTACTGATACTGGAGTATGTAAGGCAGAATAAGTGATTTCATAAGAAAAGATTTAAAATGTTGTAAAGTTTGTCTCAAGCAGAAAACATAGCAAATCATTTGAACTTGTGTAATGCACTAACTAGAGCGAGTTTCTGCTTGGTTATGTTCTTTCTGTTAATCAATTTGTGTATTAATATAGAGATTCTGAAATTATTATGTGAAAATAAGTCTCTCAAAATGTATATAGCTGGATTGACAGAGGCATGATTTCTGCTCTGATAATTTCATATATAATATTGCTTATGACCAGCAGTACTTTCCTTTAAGTTTGCTAATATTTATTTTTAAAACTCTTTTGAACTTCACGAACAATTAGACAGGAAAATATGTTCTGCTGGTAAGGAGAATTCAGCTGATGTAGTAAAATGGCAAAATTGTTCATTTTTAACAGTTCTGAGGAACTTATGTTTTTAAACACATCTCAAATCTCCTTTCAGATCAACTTCCATCTCTCTATTGATGTGAAGGATTCCATTTCTGTGGCTGCTTGTCAGGAGCTGGATTTCCTGAAGAGTGGAAGGGCTTGGCAAGACCATCTTACAACAACCTATGTAGTAATGCAGAGGTTAATGGATTATACAGAGATTTTTAAACAGTCATATTCGTCAATATGCAATAAAAGATATGTAAAATAGTCATCAGAGAGTTGGATGAAGACCACAGTTTCAAATCCATGTGAAGTTAGAATTCCTGCAAGAGCATGAGATAAATGAAGGAAAGAGTTCAAGAGAGTTCCTCTCTGTTGTCTTCCTTCTGCTACACAGGAATCACATTGGTATTAATAAGACAGTGTGCATGCCCTTTTGCCCTTCAGAAAAACATGGCTTGTCTCTCTGTTCTCAAAAAAAATAAACCCTCTAATAAGCTAAAGACTTATGACATTGACATCTATTATAAAGACATGTGTCATCGAATGAGCCCCCTAGCACTGGGGACAGAGCCTTTCTGAAATTCCTGTCCCGCCATCTTTCCTTGGTTAATGGGTCTCAGTATACTTATATGGGGTACAAAGATTCTCTGTTAAGCTATGGAGATTTCAGTTTTTCTCTGCACCACTCCACATGAAGAGTTTGTCTTTGGAAATGAGGCAACTCATGAGTTACCAAAAAAAGAAAAATAAATAAACTAAAATCCTCATGAACCGAGGTTAAAATGTTAAAATGTAAAGAATTTACCGTCTTGTAATTAAGTTTTATTATTCTCTGTGCATAGTATGTTACATTATTTCACACCAAAATTAGTGAGACATTATCACTTCTAGCAGGTTTGAGTCAGTCCATGAAATATTAATGAGCTATTTTTCATCTAATTTCCAAAGGAATGCTTTGTATATAAGGCATGAACATAGCCCCGAACATCTGTGGGTTTCAGAGCAGCAGAGGGCTCACAATAATTACTCTATCTATACGCTAACTGTGACTGGACAGAACAGCAATGGGGACACAAAGAATATTTTAACCTAAAGCAGGAGTAAAGAATTCAGAAAAGAGAATATGATAAATTCAGTATGACTGGTACCTAATGCCAGTGTGTACAGTAGAGTTATGTTTGCATGCACGGTCTGAGAACCTTGCATCCAATTTAACTTTGCAACCTCACATTGCATTTACTTAGACAAAGCAGTAACACTGAGCTTCAATTTTTCTACTAATAAAGTAGAATGAGAGTACAAATGCCCACCTCACAAGTTTGTAGTACTGAGAAAATAAGATTAAATGCATGAAAAGCAGTTTGAACACTATTGTTATTGATATAAGCATTGCTGTATGTCACTGAGTAAGGTTTCAAATTTTAAAGTTAATATTGCTGTTCATTCAACCATTTAATCAATTGTTCAGCAGCTACTTTTTGAGCATTTATAATCTCTATAAGTATACTCTTAAGTCATACTAAAGACTTTAAGATATGATTTCACAGATGTATGTAAAATGAGTTAATACTGTAGGTCCTGCTAACTGATCTATCTGGGATTAATATTAGTTTTGTCTCCTCGGACCTGTGGAGAACCTGGAACAATGATCTTGGCATTATATGCCTTAGTTACTCTGTGCAGAGAAAGATGGGAATAGAAGTAAATGCCTTCCATGGCCATCAGGAACATCAAAAGAAAGATCACGTAAAATACTGAGAACAATGTATGAGCTATAAGAACAGCTCCGTACGTTCTCGCTACTACTGCTCTCTGTAGCAACATTTAAATGGCCCTTTTAAGTGCCAACTGTATCTCATGAGCTTGATGCACATGAAAAAGACTGTGAGTCTGTAAAAAGTGTGCTTCACTAAGAGAACTGAATTTAAATTTATTACACTTCATATGATTTTTTTCTGAGAAATTTAAAGTTATACTTTTTCAATTTTGTTCTGGATTATATTTTTGTTATACTGATCCCCTAGTGACAGCCTCAGTATTATTTGCATTTCTTCCTTTTTTTGTGAAAAAAAAAGAACAAGAATAAAATGTATTATCTTTTATTTTTTACCTTTCCTCCATGCAGGCTTGTTAAATTAACCACAATCCATACACTTGGCGTTTATTTTTCAATTTATTTTATTTTATTTAAAAAGAAAACAAACTATCTTTTTTCATTTTACATATCAATCCAAGCTTCCACTCCCTCACCTCCTCCCATTTCCTCCACATACCCTCCCACCCCACCCCCATCCACTCCTCAGACTGGGTAAGGCTCATTGCTTTGGGGACAGTCCAAGGCCCTGCCTACTGTATCTAGGCTGAGCAAGGTATTCATCCAAAGAGAATGAGTTCCAAAAAGCCAGTATAAGCAGAAGGGATAAATCCTGACGCCACTGCCAGTGGCCCCGCAGTCTGCCCCTGTCATACAACTGTCACCCACATTCACAGGGTCTTCTTTGGTTCTATGTTGGTTCCTTTCCTGTCCAGCTGGAGTTGGTGAGCTCCCATTAGCTCAGGTAGACTGTTTCAGTGAGTGTCCCCATCATGGTATTGCCCTCTTTGCTCATGTTCTCACTCCTTCCGCTCTTCAACTGGACTTTGGAAGCTCATACACTTGGCTTTTTTGTTAGCAGTATTTCCCATGCTCACCTTCACTCTACTGGTTCAGGTATGTAGGACAGCACAGGTGGGTAGAGGGTTCTCCTCCTTGTACTGAGCACATTCACTATCTTACTATTTCACAAGTAAATGTTTCCTTTGGAAATAAAAGTGAGAACAAAGAACTGGTAAGAAACTGTGCTCATTTCTATACCTGTAGCTTTCAGGTCAAATGGATCAAAGACCTCAACATAAAGCTAGCCACACTGAACCTCATAAAAGAGAAAGTGGGAAATACACTTGAACGCATTGACATAAGAGACCACTTCCTAAATATAACCCCAGTAGCTCAAACACTGAGAGATACAATAAATGGGACCTCCCAAAACTGAAAATCTTCTGTAAAGCAAAGTACATTGTCAACAAGACAAAACGACAGCCTACAAAAGGGGAAAAGATCTTCACCAACCCCACAACTGACAGAACTCAAATATACAAAGAACTCATGAAATTGCTCATCAAAAGAACAAATAATCCAATAAAAATAGAGCACAGACCTAAACAGAGAACTCTCAGCAGAGGATTCTAAAATGGCTGAAACACACCTAAGGAAATGGTTAACATCCTTAGCCATCAAAGAAATGCAAATCAACTTTGAGATTCCATCTTACACCTGTAAGAATGACCAAGAACAAAACCACCTTTGACAACATATGCTGGAGAGGGTGTGTGGTAAAGAGAACCCTCCTGCATTACTGGTGGAAATGCAAGCTGGTACAGCCCCTTTGGATATCAGTATGGTGATTTCTCAGAAAATTAGGAAACAACCTTCCTCAAGACACAGTAATACCACTTTTGGGTATATATCCAAAGGATGCTCAATCGTGTCACAAAGACTGTGCTCAACTATGTTCAAAGCAGCATTATTTGCCATATCCAGAATCTGGAAACAACCTAAATGCCCCTCAACCAAAGAATGGATAAGGAAAATGTGGTATATTTACACAATGGAGTACTACACAGAAGAGAAAAATAATGACATCCTGAAATTTGCAGGCAGAGGAATAGAGATAGAAAACATCATTTTGAGTGAGGTAACCCAGACTCAGAAGCACAATTATCATATGTACTGACTCATAAGTGGATTTTAGACATAAAGCATAGAAAACCAGCCCACAAATCAAAATCCCAGAGAATCTAGACAACAAAGAGACCCTAAGGGAGACATGCATAGATCTAATCTACATGGGAAGTAGAAAAAGACAAGATCTCCTGAGTAAATAGGGAGCATGGGGACTATGGGGGAGGGTTAAAGGAGAGGGGAGAGGCATGGAGGGGAGAAGAGAAAATGTAGAGCTCAATAAAATCAATGAAAATAGAAACCGCAAGCTCCCAGGTCTTCAAAAACTGAAGGAAGAGAACTTTTGTTTTAGGGTATGGTTTTCAGTCAGTTAAAGGCAGTACTAAGTCACATTTTTATGGTCAGCTAATTATTTAAATATAGCACTCTGATTATTAAAGTTTACTTACATTCTGATGACCACAATTCTCAAGCCCGATCTAGTGAAAAGGCGTCATCCATAACACACGTGGACAGAACTGGTGTAACTGAAGCCTTGAAGAACTCAAACTCAATAAGTCCATCAGGTTGTGTTGACCAAGCATTGAGACCCACATTGAACATCTTGGGTAATAGAAGATTCAAATGCCACTTGTAATTTAAAAAGCGTTTTGAGAGACACAGGTGGTTGATTGCTGAGGGCAGTCAGTAAAGAACTGTATTGAAATCAGCTCTGTGAGTCTCCCTTTTGGGTCTGGGAGTGTGCATGTCCCTCTGGGGTGTTGTTGTCCCAACACCCCAGACATGTTTGGCAGCCTTGTGTCTCCAGCCCTGCAGACAACAGCTGGTAGTCCTGTAACAACAGCTAATTTGTTTAGCTAGAGGTTTTGAATATGTTATCAGGGACACACAGAGAGGGAATTGATGAAGCAGGGTGTGATCAGTGTAAACAGAAGAACATGGAGCAGCCTGTGAGAGGGAGAGGGGTCATGAAGAAACACGTTGGGTCTCCCAAACCGGCATGAAGTCTCATTGTTCTGAAATAGGACACAAGGCAGTTTATCTCAGTGGCCTCTGAAATTTAAGGGATCAGGGTCTTGTTGGAGTTGCTGTGTGTGAGGAAAGATTAGCTTGAGGTGGAGGGGTAAAGGGTTTGAGGTGGGATAGGAGAATCCAGTGAGGGAGGCCCTCAAGCTTAGTAGCTGCTGCAGTTACAAGAATTACTTTAAAGAGGCCCTGCCATGTAGGGGAAAGATGTATGTAAAAAATAAATCCAATTATAAACAAGGAGAAATAACAGAAAAAGCTTGGAAAGATAGGGTACACACTTCCAACTACTAGACCACCGGCAAAAGTTGCAAAGGTCCCATGAAATACCAGGACACAGAGTACCAGTAAGCGGTCACCTCGCAGTTCCCACAAGTGAGGTAGAAATGAGATCCAATAGCTTTTTATTAAGCCAGGATCTAACAGTAATGGCTCAAGGAGTTTAGTGACTTGTCAGTCAAAAAACTGGGCTTGGGCACTGAGTCTGAAACATGTGATTCTGAGAGACAAGAAGTCACACAGGCATGTCCCTGGTGTCCTGGTCAAGGAAGGAATGGTGTAGTTAAAGAGAGGTGTGAGTGAGAAACATGTCATTCAACAGAGCTCATGGTGCAGGGTTTTTTCTTATGGGAAAGGGAATGGAAAAGGGGAGAAGGGGAAGAAGGAGACTGGCTTCTGGGTACAGGAGAAGACAGATGGGGTACAGTTGGGGTGGGGGAAGGGAGAGCAGGGGAGAGGAAAGAAGGGAAGGAGAGGGATAGACAGGAGTTAGGGGAAGAGAAAGAACAGAGGTAAGTAGGCCGAGTTCCACGTTTTAAAGGGACAGGTTATTGCTTGTCATGCACTCAGTGGTGATGCACTCTGCCAGATCCCCAAGGGGCAGGACAGGTATGCCTGAATGCTAACACTACTAAAGAATGCAATTACTGTAACACACATCTATCTGTATCTACAGAGACAAGTCTTTATAAAGGAAAACTAAATAAAATTTTAATGTTTTATGACTTTATCTCATTGTAATAAAATGATTCATTTGTCATACTTCCCTGCACTTTTCTGTTTCTGATGTATGTCCTTTTGGCAAATACTTCTGTCATCTACTGGAATTTTTTTCCAAATTTTCAGAGCTATCTGATACAATGTATTGAGAAATCCTATAAAAATTTAGTATGAACAAATGGTCAAAGATCAAGTGAAAGGCTTACTATAAACTTTCCAATGAATGTGCTTGAAGCTCAGACCTTTAAGAATTACTAGGTGAATAATTTTTCTTTTACTTTTCTTCACTAAAACCACTGAAGTCCTTGGAAGTCTAAATTACAAAGCATAACCATTCTATATTTCTTCTGCATTTTATTATATTTTTCAGGTTTATATAAACATGGCCCATGGTACAAAAGCAATTAACACTTTATTTTTAAAGCAGGAGCCAGAACTAGGCATGAGAGAACTTAAACAAATTAATGAAGTTTGTGTACTTAATTATAACAAGGCCTTAGCTGGTACTTTTGAACCCATATGTGGCCATCAGAAGACCTACTTTAGATATGACAGGAACATTCTAGGCACACAGGACGACAACAAAAATCAGTGAGGTGAAAGTAGCTTTTCCAAATTAGCTTGTTCCCTATGTCATCATTCACCCATTTCCCTGAGGATCCTTTTGACATTCTTTCCCCTAGCTCCTATACCTGTCCCATCTGGGGTTCTGGCTGCCGTCTTGGTACCCTAGATGGAAGCAGACCGGCTATGTATTCGCAGCCTTTTTCAGCTTTTCAGCTGCTGTTGCAGTGTTGCCCCTCCACTCACTATTACTTATTTTTACTTAGGATGTGTGCATGTATATGTGTGTGTATGTTTATGTTTGTGTGGATGCAAAGCCTTAGGCTCATGTGGAGGCCCATGACAACCTCAAGTGATGTTTCTCAGGGACCATCCTCTTCATTTACTCATTTTGAAGTCCTCAGAAAAATAGGTCCAAGTGTTGAGTTGAACATGAGGATGGGGAAAATCCTCTACCTAGATTTGAAGCCACAGGTTTTCTGACTTATCAGTGTTACCTCATGCAATCAGTTCTGAAGTTGAGTCCCTCAAATGTTAAGTCTAAAATCCTAATGCAAATATAGGGTTATGCATAGACAAACTGGGATCCTCAAAGACAAAAAAAATAAAAGAAAAAGAAGTTGAATGTTAAGTCAAAGTGTAATATGCTGCTCTCATTTGTGTACAGTCTTTGTAGACAAAAAGAAAAGATTCACTAAATCTTTTGCTTCACTTAGTTTGCATAAGGTACATTTGGAAAACAAGTCATCTATCAATTCACAAAAAAACATCTCTTGCACACAGATATGCATACACAAGCATAAGAGGATACACCACTGAAATCAAAGTAATTCTCTAAGAAGTCTTTATTTTTCAATAAAGATGCTCTTGGATTAACAGGTAAAGGAGATATTTGATTTGGATTGGCTTCTGGCAAGCTTTATCTAAGTCTTGCTTGGTTGAGATCATGTATTTAAACTCCCAACTGTCATTTTTAGCTGTGGCACATATTTTCCATGGTTCTACCCTGATTTACTTCCCAACCACAACTGCACAGGAAACTGTTCTCATAGAAGGTGCAAGTTATGCAGAGGCAAATGTGAACACAAACCTCTTGTCATGCTCTGCTGGTGTGAACAGTTAATATCATTTCTGTAAAACTCATCAGCCTTCAAATCATGCTGACAGTTTGGAAACTTGCAGTCAGTTGTACATTAGACAACTTGTCATTCCCTCTCTGAAGAAGGAAGGTTAGGAGCAATGGTAGTCACAATTTGAGATACTTTGCTGTGTTAAAGCAGTGGAAACAGATACATTGAAAGAAAAGTACCTTTGCCCTGCAAAAGAAAATGGACATTCCCTTGACGTCTATGGTCATAGATGAAAAAATAGTTGTAAAATAAGAAATCCAAGCATTAGGCTACAAGTTGTGCCTCACATTTAGAAATTCCTATTGATGTCATGTATGGTTACAATTCAGAAAGACATTCTCTTACAGGTGAGGCAAGAAGAGAACTTGTGATCCCTCTGCCTTAGCCTCCTTGTTTTGGAGAAGGGGCCACTTGTTGGTTCCTGGCTACTTAGCCCCCAAGTAATCACATAGAAACTGTATTAACTTAATCACTGGTTGGCCTAATAGCTCTAGTTTCTTATTGGCTAACTCTTATATTAATTTAACCCATTTCTATTAATCTTTATATTACCACGTGGCTAAGGCTTTCCAGGTAAAGTTCCCAGCATCTTTCTCCACTAGTTTCATGGCGTCTCTCTGACTCCACCCTCCTTTCTCCCAGCATACAGTATAGCTTTCCCTGCCTAGTTCTGTTCTTCCCTGCCATAGGCCCAAAGCAGTTCTTTATTCATTAACCAATAAAAGCAACACATAGACAAAAGGACCTCCCACACCATTCCTGGATCAAGGCTTATAACATTATACTCAGATTGACAATTAATAATAATATTATTAATTATTATCTTAATAAGATAAAGAGGCAACTAACAACAGATATGAAGAAAAATATTTCAGTAAGCAGAGGATGAAAGTGCTGACATCATTTCATATCAGTGTCTAATCCCTATCACGTATAATCTCCGAAGCTATTTCAGTTTTACAAATTACAAAGGATTAAACAAGTACCCTGAAGCTAATGAAGTTGTTCAGCAGCTGTAGATTACTATCTTATTAAACTGAAAGCATTGGTTGATTTGTTTTCCATTTTGCTTGCATAAAGGATGATTATCTAGAAGGCATCTAAAAGTCCCAAGTGCTTGATTTTAAAAACTGGATATACTGCATGAAGAATAGAAAAACGCAAAAATATTCAGACTCATATGTTCAGTAGAGGTCAATGGTTGCTTCGTCTTCCGAGCCCAGAGGGTTGTCTCCAAAGTCAGTTGTTCATACAGAACGGTGTCCAAATTACTTTTTTCAGTAATGAGAAGTGAGTGTTAGATGTTATATTTCTCTATCTTATTAACTGTGAAGACAGAATTCCTTACTATAATTTAATTACAATATTGGTTTTGATGACCTATCTTAATCACTCCCTATAAGTCCCTTTCACATTCCCAACTCACCCGATAATCCTGTATCTAATAGTGCCACAGGGTACATAGTTTCTAAAGGTAAACTGTGTTAGTTGTCTTTCCTCATTGTAACAAATGTCTGAAAATCATTTTATAGAAATATCACTTGATTCAGTTTCAAAGATTTTAGCTAAGACCTGTTGGTCCCTTTGGTTTGTGCCTGTGGTTAAGGTATACAGCTTCTCAGCTTATAGCATGATCTCCAAAGGCTACAGCCATCCTTATCACTAAAATCTTGCACTATTTTTCAATACTGTCAATCTGAAGATCAAGCCTTTATAACATAAGGTTTTGTGAGAACATTTTAGATACAAGCCACATATTCAGCTTACATAAATTTATCGTCACCAACTCAAATGTTGGCATCATTGCTATTTGTAATAAGAAAAAATGCAATGATGGAAAACTAATGACTAGCTAAGTGCTTGAGTAGTAAATATTTTAAACAAAAATTGACACAAACTGTTAAATTGTTGCAACAAAATATTTCTAACAGCCACTTGAGAGAGCTTAATTTCACTTATGGTTTCAGGGGATTTCAGTACACAGATGCCAAGAAACAATGGTGGCTGCCGAGGCTCTGTCCATAGCATCAGGGCTATGCAGTGGCAGATTGTTCACAAGGACCAGAAGAACAAGAGATCAAGAAAACAAGATCTCAAGACAGAACCAGAAATGGGTATTCTTCAAACACCTACCCCCCACCAGGAAGCCCCTGTAATTAGTGAGTTCTAATGTCTCAAAGGTTTGCCAACCTCCCAAAGGAGTGCTAATATATGGGAACAGATCAAAACAGAGAATTCTCAGCAGAAGAATCTCAAAGGGCTGAAAGACACTTAAAGAAGTGTTCAACATCCTTAGCCATCAGGGAAGTGCAAATCAAAATGACTCTGAGATACCATCTTACATCTGTCAGAATGACTGAGCTCTAGAAACCCACTCCTCTATTGCTGGTGGGAATGCAAACTTGTACAACCACTCTGAACATCAATACAGAGGTTTCTCAGAAAATTATGAATCAATGTACCACAAGACCCAGCAATACCACTCTTGGCCGTATACCCAAAGTATGTTCAATCATACTACAATGACATTTGTTCAACTATGATCACAGCAGCATTATCTTTAATAGCCAAACCCTGCAAACTGTTATACCCAGATCACGTAATCCCCCAAAACTGACTAGGAGACTGAATCCTGTACGTAAGAGCAAAGAACTTTTGTTCTTTCCCAAGTTTGCAAACTCAGTCTCTCTGTGTGTCAATCATATTGCAGTGATTGGAGAGCCCCGGGCTCAGTTAGGGTTGGGTTTTTATAGTAGTAAAGGAAGGTGTGAGGAATTTCTAAGGTTTATGACCCCTGATTAGTTGACATTTGTCTAGGGGTGTTCTGGTGAAAAGCAATGAGTGTGTGGTGGCAGGGGATCCTATATATAATGGTTGGAATATTAGGAATTTCTTTTGGATGGTCTGTTACTAGGTGTTGCTTGGGTAATCTCAGTTTGTGTTTTCTCTCAGAACTCAGGGTAAACTATTGAGATTCAGGCCTTTATTGAGATTGTCATGGCTGGGTTCTACACACACAAGCTTGATGTCCCTCAGCTGAAGAATGGATAAAGAAAATGTACTACAACTATATAATGGAGTACTACTTAGTGGTTTAAAAAAATGACATCTTGAAATTGCATGCAAATGAATGGAACTAAGAAAAATCCATCCTAAGTGATGTAACCCAGACCCAGCAAGATGAGCGTGGTATATACTCACTCATAAGTGAATGCTATCTGTAAAACAAAGGATAAGGAGCCTATAGTCCATGACCCCAAACTACCTAGACCAGTGTTTTTATTAATATGTTAATTTATCTTCACATCTATAAAGACGAAAAGTAAAGAGTGTGGAATAGTTTTTGTACAGAATGTAAAAGAGTTCTATTGTACGATCTCCTTTCATTGGACATGTATTGATTTTTCAAAAAAAACATTGCTTTCAAAAAGCAAAGTACACATGAAATATAAAGCACTTACTTCACATATCAATACAATTTGTTGAATTCTGACTATCCCAAGATTCAGAAGCATCTAGGAATCTCTCTCTGGGGGAGGGGAGGGGGATTAGGAGAATACCTGTAAGAGATTTTCCTACTGAAAAGGATGTTTTTCTGACTTGATGGGCCTCAGGATTCTTCTTTAGCATGGTAACGCCTCCTCCTGCAACCCTGACAGCAGCACTGTGGGAAAAGCCCCAAGCATAAAGAGGAAATTAGGAGACAAAGAAATTGTGATAATAAGAACTGAATTAAATTTAAAAACAGTTTATTGAACAGAAAAGAGAAGTTGAACAGAGAAAAAATTTCCATCCTGGGATAGTAGTGAATTTTAGACCCATAGTCCATTCTTTATATACAAGTTTAACCCAAGGCTTCATATACAGGACTCAGACAGAGAGAGTAGATTTAAGGACTGCACCACTTATAAAACTTACATGAAACTATGATAACAAACTATGGACATTGTGCTGCACTATTTTTAAAACAATAAAGAACTTAAAACAGATTAAAAACATGTTGTATATAAACATGGCAAATAATCACAAGAAAGAAAGAGATAGAATCCACTTTTGCTCCAAGAAAATCTCAGTTCATGTGCTTTTCATGAACCAAAAATTAAAATGCTTTGATGTGACAATAAAACAATTAGGTAAGTCCAAGAAAGGAATAAAAAGTTGCCACAATGACATTTAAAAATTATATTTGAATAGCCACGGAACAGTCAGTCATGATAAAATATCTGTGATGTAGGAAATGTGGTTTAGATAAAATTTTCAAAATGCAAGTCACAAAAATAATAGAAGAGGGACCAAATGTGATAATGAAGGGGTAAATACCCACAATTTGTTTTCCCAAGAAAAATGAACAACAAATAAAAATGAACCAACAGTCAAAAGAGAATAAAATAAAATAAAAATCCCAGACAGATAACAGGAGCTCAATATGTACTAGGCATAATTAAGTAAAAGAGAGCAATAGAAGATTTCAAAGACTGACAAAATAATAATTGGTCTTCCTTCAAAGCTGGCTTAGTCACAGCGGCAACCTACAGAATTGTGATAGTGAATGCCATCATGAGTTGAAGCATGTTCATTGATTGCCACACAAGAGGTAGACAGCCAACAAGTAGACTCTACAGTGTAGGTTTTTTTCACTTTCTGTGAGCATACAATAAAACAGTATACATTGGAAACACTGGAAGGCTCTCCCCAAAACGATGAATATTGGGAGAAAATTCTCTTACTTTTATTTTGTCTATGAAATATATAAACAAAGGTCCAATATGTTTGCAAAGAGCAGAACAAATAGTATCTCATAAAACAGCTAAGTGCTTGAAAAGTAGTATCAGAGGGGGAAGAGCTGTTTCTCTGAGAACCGACAAGCCCTCAGGGGAGTATAAGAAGGAAGTGGTCCTGACCTGTATCTACCGGATTCTGACCTTTATCCATTTGTATCTTCTTACATATTTTTTATCTATATTTCATATGAGGAACTGAACAGGATTCTGGAAGTTTTCAGGCACGGAAGTGAACCCATGAATAGATGAGACTAAGAACCAGGGTCAGAGTGACTCCATAAACCTGGATCAGATTTCCGGAAACAGACTTCAGTTGCCAGGTCATTCATTGTCAGCATATTTAAAACAAAGTACAATATGGGAAAAGGTTTCCAGGTATCCTGATGAACAATAAAAACTAAGGTGTGACTGCTTAGAAAATCCTTTATAAAGTACATGTTGTCTTGAAGTTGGGTCTATACCTAAAGGGTGCAGTCTCTAACTGAACTGGCAGAGAGGTCAGCAGGCTATAAAGTTCATGAGACATTTCCCTTAAGAGTGAGTTCTATTAACGGGGAACTAGGGAATAGAGAGTCTGGGGTGAACACTCTAGGGAATTTAGGTGAGGTCTCCCTCTATAGCAAAGGAGAGTGAGATTGGCTGTAACACACAGCAGAAAGGTCACCTGGCCCTTGACAATAGCCATTCCCAGCATTCTGGGAAGAGAACAAGTGTTTTATCTCCTCCATTTAAGAGAAGCCCCTGCATGTTTAACATTCCTTGTTTCCATGGTGTTCTGTCAGCAAAATGACCTTAGTGCCCACAACAAAGAAGGAGTGAAGTACGATTTGATGAATAAAAATGAACTGACTTAGCAACAGTAATATACATTTCTCATCACAAAATAATATAAACAAAGACATAAAAATGGAAACAAGTTTAATTTTTGCAATCTTTACATGACTATTCTATAGTTCAATAGTATCAAAGATGTAATATAGTTCATTCACCTCCCATTCCCAGATTGTTTTAGGCCATCTGGACAAAATGAAGAGAATATTGTTATTCCTTTGGTCTCTGGTCCCTTAAGGGGCAAGCCATGCCCATTCCCAGCAACTTCTGACCTCTCGTAGCCATCTTGGCCTCTTTCCTTTCTTTTGGCATGTTCACACGTGTTTTTCCATCTCTCTCTCTCTCTTTTTGTCTGTTTCTGTCTTTCTCTCTTTTTTAAGTAATAAATGTTCAGCTGTATGTTCAGCTTTATGTCTATTTATTATGTCTTATAAGCCTTTTATCTGTCACCTGCTCTCCTGGCCGCATGGCAGGACCAGCCTGTCCAGGATGAGCCACTGCCGCTCACCGCCGGGAATCTGCAGTGCTCTGGCAGCCGTCTCAGCCTGGACTAGCGGCTGCGGTCACGCCAGTAATTTTTTAAGGGATATTAAATATGACATATCTATGCATCCTAACTCGTTGTGATTAGGAATGGCCTTCGTCAGTAACTGCTGGAGATCAGCGTTCATGATTGGATTTGTAAAATCTGCTAAGTTACAGGCTAATACACAAATCACCATGTCTGAAGGTGCCTTCTGCAAAACTTTATTACTTAAGTTCAGAGAAGGGCTAAAGCCAAATTTATTTGAGTTTAACTAAACCACTCACCTCAAATAGCAAAATTTAAGACTGTCCATGAGGCTGATCAATTGCTTTTTTTTTTTTTTGGAGATTTTGTAAAGAAATTGCTTTATGAAATTCTTTTGTAACATTAAAATGTATCTTTAAATGGGTGGAGATAAAAACAGAGACCCACATTAGAGCACTGGACTGAGCTCCCAAGGTCCAGTTGAAGAGCAGAAGGAGAGAGAATATGAGCAAGGAAGTCAGGACCGTTAGGGGTTGGTCCACCCACTGACACAGTGTGCCTGAGCTAAAGGGAGCTCACCAAAGCCAGCTGGCCTGGAACTGAACTAGCACAAGCTGGACCCTCTGAATGTGGCTGACAGCGGGGGCTGACTGAGAAATCAATGATAATGGCCCTGGGATTTGTTTCTACTGCCTGTACTGGCTTTTTGGGATCCTAGTCTGTTTGAATGCACACCTTTGTAGGACTGGATGGAGGGGAGAGGGCCTTGGACTTCCCATAGGGCAGGGTACCCTGTCCTCTCTTAGGACTGGAGGGGGGGGGAGAAGGGGAAGTGGGGGAGTGGGAGGGAAATGGGAGGAGGGGATCAAGTGGAAATTTTGAATTATTTATAAATAAAAATTTAAAAAAAGAATTTGCAAACATCTTCATAAACACTTATACCATAGCACATCATATTTGCCTCAGTATTTTTTATATTTGGGAAGGGGCGCAGATGTCAACAACTTAATGACTGACACAGTCAAGAAGCCCAAGTAAAGATGAAAATGAAATACTTAAAAATCCTGAAATACCTAGAAACTGTAACTTTAAAAAATGCCCAGGGCAGCCCAGAGCTATATTGTTTCAGAAACTTTCTTTTTCGTAGATTGCTTTTAGCAATCATAATTGGAAAAAGTCGATGTCAACATAAATCAGAGTCTATTTTCTGAGCATTTCAGTAAGAAAAGTGTTTTGGCAACGAAAAATCAAAACAGATTTGAAATTTTGCAGTTAACCTGTGTGATGAGGGGAGATTAAGCATCATAAGCTCCTTATTTGTTTATTTATACAAGCAAATTAAATTACTCAGGGTAACTGGTAAAAATGAACTGGTACCATGAGCCTGAAAGGTTTTGTTTAATTTGGAAATGTGGTAAGAATCTCAGAACAGATCTTAGATTTCATTGCTTTCCAATATAAAACATTTATTTTTCAGGTATGTTTTCATTGGCAAACTCTAAAACATTTCTTTGAATATTTCTCAGCTTATTCACTTAGAACACCTAGACCTCCATTTGATTTTATTGTATCTTTTTCGCACTTATCTATTAAATTACCATTGAGTAATTTGGTAAATGAGAAAAAACTTGCTAACTCATATGGTATGAATTCTTGTAGGTGGAGGCTGTTTATTCATTTCCCGACTGCAAAGACCTGAAATAATCATGCAGAAACTCTATTATTACAACACCACTTGACCTATTAGCTCATCCTTTTTATTGGCTAGTTCTTCTATCTTAAATTAACACATTTCTATTAATAAGTATATTGTCATGTGGTTGTGGCCTACCGGTAAGGTTTCTTCCAGTGTCTGTCCCCTTTGGGAGCTACATGGCTTCTCTCTTTCACTCTGCCTACTCTCTCTATATATATCTCTTCCAGTCTGACTATTTTCTGTTCAGATATTGGCAAATAGAACCTTCTTTATTAACCAAAAGCAATAAAGCATATTAACAGCATACAGAGGAGAATCCTACATCAAATTCTGTTATGTATTCTTTATGTAGCTCAGCTATCACCTTACAATGAGCAGACCTTCAATTTTTTTAATTGTTCTTGGGTCTAGCTATTCAGTGCACATAGTAAAAATTTAGATGTGAATCTAAAAATAGAGGTAACTCAATATAATCTTTAAATCGTTGAATATACAGTCAAGCATTTAGTGTACTACATAGACAAATACAGAATTAAATTGATATGCTTGTTTGATTATTCCATACTTTTCTACAAGCATTAAAAAAACAGAATTAAGCTTCATAATGAACACATGTAACTCTTGATACTGAGTGACTATAAATGCATACATTTACCACTAAACCTAAGGAAAAATTATTCTGCTTTCGAAGATTGTTCTGCATTCTTCAATGACTCACTTCTTACAGATGGATTGTTAGGGAGAGGAAGGAGGCAGATATTTGGTGATGACAGATAGCAATCACATATTCACAGTTGTGGATGACCAAATCAAAGATGAACAGGTTATCTCAGATATACAGGGATGCATTTATGTGACCTATGTGATTATATGAAATATCAACCTTCTTTTTCCCTTGTTCTTCTAATGGATATTCCATTACTAATAATCATTTTTTAGTAAACCATTGTCTAATCTGGCATATATTATTTGAAACCACAAAGATGAATTTAGCTTACCATTATTATCTAACTACAACCATAATCCATCAATAAAGAAAAAACATTTTGAAAGATATCACACTTTAGAAAGGTATGAATTTCTATTCAAGTATATCTAAAGACACCAGCAGAAAAATTGTCTAGAGGCCAATCAGCAAATAAAGGGAGAAAGGCAAAGCGAAAACAGACATAGAAACACCATACATTGACAAGATGACTTTCTTTCTTTGGGTATCATACTAATTCAAACGCTATGTGACAGCTCTATGAACTGCTTTTGAGTAAAACTTTTAATAATATGATAATGTCAAAGTATATGGACATTTAGAAACTTTGAGATAGGAATCTGAAAACCCTATGTCAAAGCTCCCTATAATTTATGGGTAAGTGAATATTAATACTAGTAGTGTATGTGTCTTTGGTTCACATAGATCACAGATCAACTGTTGCCAATATGATATTTTATTTCTTCTAAATGTAAATACACATAATCTAGCTCATATGTTAAAACTAATACAAGATTTTGATTATGTAGGATGGGTATTATCTAGCTTTCCCCAGTCTTTACCAACAGTGTTCCAGAAAGGGCTTATGCTAAGAATTCTTCATTGAGAAACAAGAAAGCAACTATTCCTAAAGACATTAGATTTTACTTAGGAAGAAAAGCAGACAGTAAAAACAAATTAGCAATAAATTTAGAACATTTTACACAGTGGTTAGCACCCTGAAGAAACTAAACTGAGATAATGATGAAGTAAGTAACTAGAAGAAGGAGGATTTTTATGGGAAATGATTAGTGGTTTCCTTAAAGCTGAACTTGAGAAATTGGCTTAGCTTCTCTACTTCATGTAGACTTCCAAAGCAATCCTTAACTATCAGAGTCAGGTTCTTCTTGCCATAGAGGACTGGGAGAGCGTTCTGCTAAGACTCGGTTTGGTTTTGAACATTGTAGATAAAGTAGAATGAAATGATCGTGGAATAACATAACTGGCCCTACAATAAAAACATTGCAAAGTTTATAAACATACTTAATCAGAACTGTATTCATAGCACTATTACTACCAGAATAATATAAAGTAGATCATATAGTTTTTAATATTGTCATTTATCAGTTATAAAACAAAGAAGAAATCTGAATTGCACATTAACTCAAATTTAGTGGGATATCTGCATCCTAGGTATAAATTTTTTTCTGGTACTCTACCTTCATCGCTACTTCACATGAATCATTACTGAAAATTCTTTAAAGCTTCGATCTGTATTGCAGGCTGAATTATCTATCTTTCCATTTCCTGTTTATTTTCTGTTCCTGAATTTACTTCTGCAAAAGAAATAAGACGTTGATGTACAAATTTTACTTTCAGAATTTTGAAGATGCCTTTTAGCTGGATTTTCATAGGGATATATTACATGTCTCTAAGAAGAATCCTAAAATTCCTAAAATTCACCCATTGTCCTTGTAGGAAATCTTCTCTCTCTCTCTCTCTCTCTCTCTCTCTCTCTCTCTCTCTCTCTCTCTCTCTCTCTCTCTCTCTCATCCCTTTCCTGCACAACATATTCATACCCACCCAGTGTTCCTCTGAATGATCATAGCTCCCCTCTCTCAAGGCTGTGTGCTCTTTGGAGCTCCTTCAGAAGACAACACTGTCTTGCTCATAATATCTGACCATGTTTATGTTCATCTTTTCTCAAGGTATTCCATAATAGTTGAAAGTGATCAGGGAGCAGTGCCTTTTCCTTGAGAATGAATGACTCATGCTTTATAGCTGATGAATCATGCTGAGGCTAAACCTCTGCTGAAATTTCATATTTGCCTTGGTCTTTCTACCTTTTCTTGTGCTTCCCTCATTTTCTTATGGCTCTCTTCTACGTGCATTTCCTTAATAAATCATGGCAGGAAAATATTAGTTTCAGGCTCTCCTTATGGAGAATCATGTTTTTCAACAAATAGTCATTAACTACTACCTTAGTAGCAGGATTTGAGCTACACTTTGAAGATTCACATAGAAATACCGTGTTTTAATCTGCAGTTTGTGGTAAAGGACAGTACATAAACATTAAATAAAATATACAGGAGCCTATATTATGCCTCTTCATCAAAAACATGTGTGAGATAAACAATCGTAATGTAAAGAGAACATATATTTCTATGTGGAGTAGGGAGGAAAAAGTCGCAAAAGACTTTGAAAGGAAGAATGGAAGTATGAATTCATCAAACTGCTTTATGTAGGCAAGATTTAAATGGAATTAGAATAGACTCATGGGAAAAAAGGGGAAAAGAACCACTAGATAAAGTGACTTCTGAAATCTTTTGTGTTACTGAAGAATTATATATCAGGGTTTCTGCTGTGTGCAGAAAGTTATGAGACATGCTAAAGAAAGTGAGCCACAGAGAGCAATGCATCCTTTGTGAATATCACCCTGTTTGAGTTTATCATCTCTCTGAAGGCTTAAAATATTTTCATAATTATAACCAAAAAATCAAGTATGTATGTATGTATGTTTGTAAGCCTACATGAGTTTGTGTGTACCACTTTGGTGCAGGTGACTTCAGAGGCCAGAAGAGGGCATCATAACTTTTTTGTTGGAGTTTGTACAGGTTTGTTAGTACCCTTGTGGGTTTTTCTGCAAGAGCATTAGGCTCTCTTAGAGACTGACCCATTTCTCCAATCCCTCCAGTACTTTCCAAACTTTGTAGTGGGTGACCAGGCCAGCCAAATTTTATCACTAGGCAGGCTAGATTTTCAAAATGTCCCTTCTTGTAATTGAGCCTGCTCCACCCAGGCTCTGTGCAGGGGTTTGTTAGTGTGGGTGTGTAGCAGCATGCTTTTATGATGCTAGCGCACATTATGTAGTTGCTAACTGGGCAAAGTTCACATAATCTGTCACGACCAATTATTTTTTGTATTTGTGTACATCATTTGACCATGGGAATCAGGCAGTGATTCACTTTGTTTATTATGAAGGCTAAAAATATTCTATCTGACCTTCAGTGAACCACTATAAATTATGATCATTGTCTTGTTACTGTTTTTCATTTTTTTGTTAGAGACAAGGTCAGTGCTGGGAAGAAAATTCTAAAGTATGCAATATCTACATTCTCTTTTGTGTTGAGAATAGCCTCTAGCTGACTGCTCTGAAATTTTCAATTCCCCTATGCTCTCATCAAATATAATCTCTAGGGTTCAAGAACAGAATGAAAGCTTTCAAACTATCACAGTATGGGGAGTTGTGATGTGTCTAGGTTAAGGAGGGAAGTAACGCTACAGTGAGCTTCAGTGTACTCAAAAATAGTAAGAAATTTACATGTGTTTATTTACAATCTGGATCACAGGAAAGTCCCATCTGTACATGCGTTAAGGTTATATAGACCAGCATTAGATAAATGTATTTGTGACCATGCATATGTGCATATGTATGTACATGGATGTGTGTATAACTCTATGCCATATTTACACATATGTATGCGACATATTTATGTGTGCATGTTCTTATTTGGGTGTGTGCACACACATGTGTATGTACAGTGATTCTGGAGGTCAGAAGTCAATGTCAGGTGTCAAAGTGAGTAACCGTTTACTTGTTACATGATACCGGGTCTCTCACTAATTTGGCATGACCTACTGGCCAGCAGGACCAACGAATCCTTCCATGTGGCTCCTGAGTGCTGGAATAACATCTGTGGTGTGCTCTTCTGCCCCACTTATTACATGTGTGTTGCAGTCTGTCCTCAACTCGTTGTTTTCACAGAAGACCGTTTATTTGCTTAAGCATTCCCCCAGTTCCAGATCCACATAGTTTCTTATACTTAATGAAAAAATTCTGAAAAACAAAGACTATATAACAAAAGGCAAGGAAATTGGGAGTGAAAGCATAGGGAAAGGCAAAGTAATCTTGTTTTTTCCACAATAACTGGTAACATAAAGATACTGCAATCAGCTCTCTTGATTCAGTGAGTGATCATTATAATTAAAATACCATGAAAATATTTATTGTGTATATTGCAGCGCACATGGGAAATTTCGTGTGCCATCTACGATTGCCATCTTAGCTTTGACTATAAGCGATTATCTTCTGCTTTGGTAGTTTAGTCAGTACGTATTGATTTCTCTAAACTCTAGATCCTGGAAGCTTAAAATCAACATACTGGCAGGGTCAAGTTATATTTTTAAAATATGTTCTCAATTGAAATAGAATTATGTCATTTCCCCTTCCTTTTCCTCGCTCTTTCCTCAAACCCTTCCCAGCTATCTTCCACTGAACTCCTACCATGCAACCACTTTAGTTGATGACCTCATTTCCTTTGATTATTGTTGTTACACACATTTGTGGTATGCACATGTATCACTCTGAGTCTATTTTTGTTGGCGGTGCATATATAGTTTCAAGGATAAGCAATATGAAAGTAGAGTTTCTTTCAAGAAGATACTAATTCTCCTTCTCCTAGAACACATTAGTTGCCTCTAGTTCTTTGATTAGGGGTGAGACACACAAAATTTTCCTCCTTCCATGTAACTTCTTCCAAAGAAATAGATATATTTTTAGTGTATTACCAAATGACAGAGAGCTGTGTTCTTTTCATCTAATGAGGCAACGAATCCAAGAATGCAGATTCTTCCTTAATGACCAAAGTACTTCCTCAAATATACTCCTCCAAATGACATCACATTGCCATCTTAAGGACTAACATAAGAACTTGGCAATTCCTCAAGCATTCAGTCCCTAACCATTACTGTTATCACCATGCTTATAACATGGGAAAATGTCTTTAAGCCTCTAAAAGGGTTACCTATGGTCACATCTGCACTGTACCTGTTGTACCATACAAACTCCAGCAAAGTCAGGGATCAAAACTGAGGGGAGACCTATATGATCAATGTCAACTTGTTTATAAAGCTCTTGACTGGGAAGAGGGATTAACTTGCTGGACAAACTTGAGTTTCTCAGTTCAGATTTTTGGAACCTACACTAAAACAGGAGATTACAATGAGCATCTGCAATCTTTGAACGCCAACATGGAAATTGGGAGGCAGAGACAAGAGACTCCCAGTATCCCAGAAGCTCACAGGTCAGTTAGTCATAGTATAAACACGACTGAAATAAGACCTTGAAACAAACAAGTTGGAGAGTAAGAACTGAGACCCAAGGACTTCCTCATGGAGGCCATGGTGTAGGTAATTGGATTCAAACACATGGATATACATAAACACACACACACACACACACACACACACACACACACACACTGCCTGAAAGGACCAAGACATTTCAAATTTTAAATTTTGAGTGTGAAAATGCACTCCATTTTTTTTACTCTGACATTTATTTAAGAACTGCCTGTGTGGGTAATTCACAAACCAACAGTTTTCCTTTCTTTTCTTTACTTTTCTTTTCTTTCTTTCTGTTGAAAAGGTGTATCATCTTGATCATGTCATTTTTATTTCTCTCAACTTTAGCAGCATGCCTACAGGAAGAATGACAGACAAATAAAGTCTGTCTGTATGCAGCCCTGCAAACAGAGAAAGAATATTCTCCTTGGGTTGACTCTTGCAGAAGTGTGTGAATTACCCTCATGTGACTTCGTAAGTGTCAGATATTAGAAGCTTTTAATGCATCTCTCTCCCTCCTCAACTCTACTTTATGAGATTCCAGATATTCTCCTGATTTTTGTTGTTGTTTTGACAAGATGTGTAAAATGTACTTTATGACCAAAGCCATGTATGTTTTGCACTGTTTCACAGATCGGTGCTTGAGGGAACTTAATCAAGAGAGCTTTTATAGGGTTTAATTCGGAAAATAAAGCCAAGAAAGTAAGCACTGGAAATAAATTACCTTGAAAATAGTATAAATCCTTTTTATCTGTCTGTCTATATTTAATTTCTTTCATCTTCACATGAAAGAGGACTCTACTTGGGAGAACAGGGCTTTTTCTCAAGATTTAACATATTTCTCCTGATTTTGCTAGCAATAGGATAATGCCATCCCTAACATCTCTGTGATCTTCTCTTGTCCTCTACTAAAGTCAGTACTTCTACGTCACTTTTTAAATGCTCACCATAAATTGCACACCTTTTTTATAAATTTCCAATATTTTTAACACTACTATGTAAATGTAAATACTAATTAAAATATGTGGACAGAGTCTCTCTGAGTTTCATATTCACATATAGATTGCTAATGTCTTTCCTCTGCTAAATCAGAAATAAAGACACGTAATACAAATGGGAGTGTTCAAGAAATAAACGAGGAACGAATAAGTCTACACTTCCAAATCTCCTTCTTCTTAAGTATTCTTGACCTTTTCTATCATCATTTGTTAAATAACTACAGCTGTTGGCTAGAACATTTGGAGATCCAGGGCAATTTTTTATTTATTTTTTTCTACCTGGTAAGAATGACTCTCACAGGATCATGAAACATGAGCTCCAGGGACTCTGCCCAGGTCCACCTGGGCTTGGGATCATGAACATCGTACTGGATTTTCCTAGTGTCTTTGAATTATTTTTTTGTCAGACTTTGTTTTGTCTCCATCCAGAATTTTTCTCATCACTGACGGAGTATGCAAATTTGGGTCTGATCTCTTGGTTTTGACTCCCCCAAACTGGCATGCTCTCTATATCACAAACAGGAGTACATCCAGAAGAGGAGATGGAGTTTACATAAGAAAGACTCTTAGCTGGGGATGGGGGTGGCACATACCTTTAATCCCAGCACTCAAGAGGCAGAGGCAGGTAGATCTCTGTGAGTTCTAGGTCAGTCTAGTCTACAAGAGCCAGTTCCAGGATAGGCTCCAAAGCTGCAGAGAAATGCTGTCTCAAAAAATAGAAAAAGAAAAAAAAAGAAAAGAAGGAAGGAAGGGAGGAAGGAAGGAAAGAAGGAAGGGAGGAAGGAAGGAAGAAGGAAAAGAAGCACTCCATAAGCTGTGTATCAAGAACTTATTAAATATTAAATTTTAGGCCTCATAAGATGACATGGGAAACAATTCAAGAAACAAGCATCTCCCAGTGCAGCTTCAGCAAGGTTAGGGTGAGCAGTTTGTTGTAATTTACCCCCTTGTCTTTACAAAGCCCTATCAATATCATTTTCTGTTTAGTTCAAAGGCCTAATATGAGTTCTATTATATTAGACCTGAATCCCTGGGCCACGGTGCGCTGTTCACGTCTGCCCTTAGCCCTGTATGGGAAAGCAGCTGCCACCAGTGTCAGTGGAGTTCTACAAAGATTAATGGGGTACCTGAAAAGCAAGAAGGCGTTTAAAGGGAATTTGGCCTACAGAAATCAATTTCCCTGGAACTGTCCTTGCTAATTTAACTGATAGTATTTGGCACTCCTCTTTCTGTAAGGCCAGCTTTAAGTGTGAAAATCAAGACATTCTTGTGAACCAGAATATAAATTCCTATACATCAGTGGGCATACGTGCTACAGCACACATTAGTTCATACACAGCTATGAACTCATTTATGCAACTTAGACAAAACTAAAGATGGTTCTCTGTTTTTCGCTGTCAGCATCACAATGTGCAAAACATATCTGGTGCTGCCTTCAAATTTTAAATTCTACCAGAATACTAAAAAAAATAGTCTCAGAGGACCAACAGGAAGAACTTTTAGTAAAAGACCAACAGGAAGAACTTTTAGTAAAAGTCTATTGTGTCAAAATTTGAAAGAGAGAAAACTATTGACATATTTATAAATATTCTAATCACATATGGAAAATAAATATTTTTGCTTCATTTCCATAAAATGTGGAATGGTGATTTAAGTGGGGTTCTATTCGCCCCCTTTTTAAAAAAGCTTCATTCCACAGAATTTTAAGTTGAAGTAATCTTTTATTTTCTTAAAAGATTTATTTATTTATTTATTTATTATGTATCCAACATTCCTTTCATGTACTCCTACACATCAGAAGGGAGAACCAGATCTCATTCCAGATGACTGTGAGCCATCATGTGGTTGCTGGGAATTGAACTCAGGAACTCCGAAAGAGCAGTCGGTGCTTTTAACCTCTCGCCATCTCTCCAGCCAAGTTGATGTGATCTTAGTTTCTTTGTAGAGTAATTGCCTTTCTGACTACTACAAAAAATAATGAAAAATTGAAGAAAAAATAAAGGCCTTAAAGCTCTACGGTTTTTCATGGCAGCTCTTCACACATGCATAAGTTCCCATTCGTCCATGATCTGAATCCTTATGCTTATAAATAGATTCTGTGATTTCTCACTAAACTACAGGGCTTAAAAAATAGTGAGGGTTGCTTTTGTGGAGTTAGAGACTATTTGTGAGGTTCATGTAAGCTGTCTCCTATACCTCAGAACCCGCCCTCTTCTATTTCATTATGGTATGGGGCTAACATAACAAGACTGAGCAGTCGTTGTACTTAAGAAATAATGTGTTTGATGATTGGATCAGATCTGTTCAAATACAGAATGTACCATGCTAAGAATCTTTCTTTATCTGTCTTTCTGACTGACACCCCCCACACACTCACACAGACACACAATCCACCCTAATAATTTACTTATAAGTGATCTGTTGTCATGTGGCTCTGGGTCAAATCACTCCACACAAATCACAGTTTTCTGCTGTCCACTTTTAGGATTTCCCTAAGCAGCAAACCTTACAGTAGCTCTGGCTTTTCTGCTCATCTGAAAGGTCATATGACTTAATTACACTGATAAAAGTAAATGAAGATATTTTAAAGCTAAAAAGGAAAGATACTTTAGAGAATGTAAACATAGCAACTGGCTTTAGAGAGAGGAGTCAATGAATTGATTACCATAAGGGAAGAGGATAATGAAGAAATCCTCCACCAACAAGCCACAGCTATTTGGACCTGAGAAAATCCTGTTCACAGGCACATGTGTGTGAAATCTAGGGGATGACTCCCCTTGTGATAGAGACAGTGACTGTTGCTTTGACACTTACACGTCTGAGTCCCCAGGTCACCCGTGTCACGTTCTCTCAGCCCACTAGCAGAAGGCACTTACTGTGATCAGCTGTGCTGACAGGATCTGGACGTGAAAACCCACGGTGTGCCCCACGCCCTGTGTCATTAGCAGACAAATTGTCAGGTGAGGAGCAAAGGCCATTGCTGCCTATATCTGTCAGCTGGTGAATGCGTTCAACATTCCTTCTTTCGCAACTAGTTCTCCATGAGAGGAGATAAAGAGTTCCCACAGAATCAAAATGCTTGTTTTTAAATAAGGCTCTCAAAATAAGAATCGGTGAAAAGAAAATATTTTGATTCACTAAAATATTTCCTATTTATACTTTTGCAAGTCAGAAAGACACTGCAAGTAGTTGGCCTATCCTCATGCCTGCCAGATTACTATTCTGTAAAACTAACGCACAGAGTCTCTTTCCTGACACAGGCAATGTGATAGATACTGCTATCTAGATTATAATTCAAATTACAAGATCATAAGAACCTTTACTCTGAACCTTCAGTGTATGCAATGTGTGTGTGTGAGTGTGTGTGTGTGTGTGTGAAGTTTAATTTAGAAATTTCCTTCTAGAAAAAAGAATAAATAAATCTAAATTAGAGATGGAGAAAGAGTAACACTTTATGAAATATTAAACATTGCTTCTGAACCTTTGTATCTTTCACAACACAAATCTAGCTTTTTAAAAAAATTTTTTTTACAATTCTCTGCTTTGCTGGCAGCTTTCAGTGGTCAGAGGACAGAGGACTCAAAGAAAGACCACTACTAGCAAAATGTGATCATCTTCAATGCCTGGGAGGAATAATCTCGTATTATGATGTCTACAGGAAAGATGCTCTAGTTGGTTGACTCTCAACTTCAATCACATAATTTTGTTATTCTGTGGAGACTGTCCCTACACACAGATTTGCATGCATTATTTCTACCTGTATTACTTTCTGTATGGAACCAGCTTCATGCACGGTCCTGTAAACCGTGGAAATATAACAAATATATTATGGAGAGCAAAACATTATGGGTAATATAGTGAAAAGCTCATGTATATGAGAAATGTTAGTTGTCAAGTATGAGACAGGCGTCATTACTCTAATTTTACCTTCTAATAATAAACTGAAAAGTGTGTCTGTAGGGATGGAAAACAAATACAATTTAAATCTAGGAATCCGAAAAAAGATGACCCTGAGATGAGGTGGATCTAGGCTGCTTAGTGAGTTATCAGCCAGCCTCAGATACACCAAAAAAACCCCTTCATTTATCTTATATAATGTTCAGGTCTTCAAGACTCTCAGGCAAACAGGTTAATATTAGAAGATTCCTCTTCCTTTAAGCTGCTACTGGCAGTAGTTTCTTCGACCACAAAGTTATCTTTGTGGCCAAAGGCATCTGTGTGGCCAAAAGTTTTGCTCTTGTCTGTTTTCTGACTTTGTTGTTTCCAAATATTTCTCCAAGAACACAGAAAATAACACACCTTTCATTTGTAATATGACTTTTAAAAGTATAGTTTTACAAAAACCTTGGCCTTGATTGCAGAAGTAGAGCATTATGAGATTTGATGATTTGGTCCAAAGTAGTGATCTCATATTTAGATAAAATGATTAGATGAAATGATTCCAATTTACCCACACATGACATTGTTTATTATTTTTGTACCTATTGCCACCTAATTTAAAAATTTTACAGTTCAATATCATGATTAAACTGCAATACATTTTAGGAAAAGTCATAAATTTAGTGTTTTCAAGAATGAGTCACACGGATAACATTGTTAATTACTCAAAAAAATTGCCAGAGCAAAAGTTAAGGTGCAAGAATAAATTTCAAAGAAATCTTAACTCATGCCATCTACCTTATATATGAGAATATGTGTGAATGTATTGAATATTAATATAATATGTATTACATCATATAATATATAATGTCTGATGCATAAGATACAAGATATATTACAACAAATTAGATACTAAAAATATATAAATTAAGTCATAATTATTGTCTCTTTTAACTAAGTTAGTACTAATGTAGAACTAATTCATAAAACTTGTATATCTATTTCTAATTGTCTGAACTTTCTCTTTTCTTATATATTTATGTTTATTTCTAACACTTTAGTTTTATGGAAAATGACTCAAATAAATTTTTGCCATTTGATGATAAGAGTACACAAAATGCCTTATTATAATAATTTAAAATGTGAAGAAAATATTTCAAAAATTAAAAAATGTTATTTATTTCCCCCAAATTCAGTTAATAGTCCTGAATGAAGGGTATACAATAGAGCGTTTTCAAAATGTGTACCCTCACAGAAGTTAATTAATAGCTTATAAATGTTATATTAGTCAGGAAGAGATAAATCCCTTCTTACACATCCCCAGGAATATGATCAAGCTAAATATATATTTACACATAATTGAAGCCTTGATAGTAAATAAAATCACAGCCAAAAGGCCATACACAGATTAATAAAAATGGGTTAAATTAAGACATAAGAGTTAGCCAATAAGAAGTTAGAGCTAATTTATATACAGCTCAGGGTCTTTTATGTAAAGTCATTTGAGTGCTTTTTTGCTGGAAACTTTTTGTTAAAGTCTTCCCCTGAAACTCTGATACCTAAACATTATGAATATTATCAAAGGATGGCCACTATATCTCTATGGTAAAACACACTATATGAATTTTTGAAACTCATCTATTTTAAACAATGCCAATTATAAGATAACGAAAGTCAAGCTTTTTTAAAATCTTGCTTTTCCTCTTTGTTCCTTCATTATCTTTGTTTGTCAGGGTATGGTTTGTCCGTGTGTACATCTGTGCAGCACCTGCACCACAGAAGCCAGAGAAGAAATCAAATCTACGGTAACTAGAGTTGCTCATGGTTGAAAGCCACCATGTGTATTATGGTAATTGAACTTGGGTCCTCTGGTAGAGCCACACATTCTCTTAAGTGCTCACGCATCTCTTTTTGAATCCCAATGCATTTGAGCAAATGCATTTGCAATTGGTTTCTTTATCACTCCCAATACAGATTGCACTTTTATGCTTGAATACATTTGCGTTTTTATAGGACTACTTCATGGTGAATGTCTAAACGATAGCAGGATTTCCCATTTGGAAATTTCAAAGAGGTTGGCTCATTTCTCAACTTACAAGGATATATTCATGTCATAAAGCATTTGTTCTTCGTTATCTACATATAACCAAAACAAAGATTCAAGTTGTATGTGTGGATTTGTCTTGATTCTGAAAGAGGTTGGTTTAAGATTTTAACAGTTAGCACATTTTCACCGGTGATTATTATTCTTTCTTCTTGAGGTTTCACCTGGGTTCACAGGATTTGAAGAATAAATACAGATTGTAAATGCCATTCATATACCATACTTTACATATCAAATTTAAACCTTATGTGAAGATAAAAACTTCTTGCTGACTGTGGCCTGTAAAACAATCCATTTCTAGTAGTAACTTTATTTCTATTCATAGGGAGAGATTTCAAGACAGAGCTGACTAATGGCTATCGTTTTCAGTTGATTTCATTAGTATTTATGCTATAACGTAAAATATATTCAGTTCTCCAAGAGACTGTGGTTTTTCTACAACTGGTATCAAGATGTAATAACTAAGTGAAGATTTTACTTATGCTTTCCTTGACTCAAATATTCAAAATAAATATTAATGCTTAATAAAGTAACTCTTAATGCATTACCGGCACCCATTTAAATGAAAGAAACGATATTGTCATTTGACTAGCTTAAGTCCAGGAATAAAAGACTCCATGGTATTTTTAGATGCATGTGAATACTTCTACTGTGAGTATAAATTTTATGAATTGCAAGTACTTATCATGAACAAATAGAATTGCATTCCCCTACCAAAGATCTTATGGCAAGAAGTACAGATATTCTACACAATTGTTTCACATATAAGAAATTTTCTCTTTATCTGGTAAGTTTTGAAACATTTTTGAAAAGAATATGCTGCTTGGAATTTTTGGGATCATACATGATATTTATGCAATGATTTATTTTGATAGTAAAAGATACTAAAGGTGAAAAGAACAAGTTGTGGAATCAGTTACTACATACATATACCTTTCTTGGCTAGTAGGATTCCTCAGAAAACCAAAAAGGTTTGTTCTTATAATGAAGAAAGGAATCGTATACAACCTGGCCATTTCTGTTAGAGAAACAGAGGTCAGCTTATGTCAGAGGTCAATGAGTAGCACAATCATTAAGCTGGCAGCCGAAAAATGCTGTCTTACAGAAGACAGAGAATTTGGAGGAGAAAGAATTCACTTAACTAAGACCATCTTTTATTTTTTTATATTTTCATCTTATTTTTCAGATTGCAATGTTATTATATCATTTTTTCTCTTTTCTTTCCTCCCTTCAATTCCCCTCATACATACTTCCTTGTTTTTAATCAAATTCAGGTCCTCCCTTGTTACTAACTGCTAGTATATGAATATATATATATAGAAAGAGAGATAGATATAGATATAGATATAGATATCCTGTTCACTCTGTATAATGTTACTTGTATGTAAGATTTTTCAGCTGACCAGTTGATATTTGATAACCAGCTGGTGTGCACTTTCTTTGAGAAGATTATTTCTCTAACTCTCAACATTCTTTAATTGTCTATAATTTTTTGAATAGGTTTGCAGTCTCCTGGAATTTTTTTCCCACCTAATTGGCATATCTATTGGTGGTGTCCTTGTTAGCTAATGTTTTGGAGGTCTTGTTGGTATTAAGCTTAGGTCATAACCTCTAACATTCCTAGAAGACACAATCTCATAGCAACCTTCTTGATCCTCTGACTCTTACCATCTTTCTGTTCCTTTTCTGAATATTCCCTGAGCCTTAGGTATGAGAGTATTTTGAAGATGTATCCATTGGGACTGGGCTCCACAACTCTGCAGTTGCCTTGTGGTTTTCTGTTGTGGCCTTTATCTATTGTAAAGAAAAGTTTCCTTGATGAAGACTGAGAACTACTTTTAACACCGGCAAATTCATTAGCACTGAGTCGGTGGCTGGGTTTCCAGTATCAGGTATGGTATTCCTCCTCCTGAGTGGGTCTTCAGACCAAGTAGAGAGCGTTGGTAAATACAGATTTCTTTCTTCCTTCCTTTCCTTTCCGTTTTCTAATAGTTTAGAGAAGATTGCCTGTGGAGCTTTCATTTTCTGGTGGAATTTTGTTGTGAATTCATCTATCCTTGGACTTTTTTAAGTGCAAGGTTATTTAAATCTTCTTATTGCTATAGATTTTTTACTTCCTTTTTGTTTTACTTTGGTGATTTGGCTGAATCTAGCAATTCATCCATTTGTTTCACATTTTTCTAGTTTAAGGAAGTATAATTTTAAAATAATTCACTTATGATATTTCAAATTTCTTTGATTCCTATTGTGGTGTTCATTTCTAATTCTGTTAATTTGAGTTCTTTCTTTTCTTACTCTCTCTCACTCTTTCTTTTTTTTTCTTTCTTTAACTTGGGCCACGGGTCTGCCGATGGTATTTATAGTGTCAAAGAACCCCATCTTAGACCCAGTCATATTTTGTATTGTCTCTTTGTTTCTATTTTGTTGATTTTTGCTTTGAATTCAAATTATTTTGATGATATTTGTATTTGGTTTGTCCTTGTTTTCCAGCTCTTTGAGTTGTACCTTTAAGCCTTTATTTCTGCACTTTTTATTTATTTTTTATTAGATTTTTTTTAAAAAAATACCAATTTTTTTCCCTCTCCTCCTCCATTCCCTCCACATCCCCTCCTACCCCACCTCCCTCCAATCCTAAGAGAGGGCAAGGCACTTTGCACTGTAGAAGGTCCAAGGCCCTCCCCTCTACATCTAGACTGATCAAGGTATACATCCAAAAAGAATAGGATCCCCAAAAGCCAATACATGCAGCAGAGACAAATTCCAGTGCCACTGCCAGTGGCCAGCTCAGTCTGCCCCAGCCATACAACTGTCAACCACATTCAGAGGGATTAGCTTGGTCTTATGTTTGTTCCATCCCAGTCCAGCTGGAGTTGGTGAGCTTCCATTAGCTCAGGTAAACTGCTTCAGTGGGTGTACCCCTCATGGTTATGACCTCTTTGCTCATATTGTCATTCCTTTTACTCTTCAACTGGACCTTAGGAGCTCAGTCCAATGCTTAAATGTGGGGCTTTGTCTGTGTTGCTGGATGAAAGTTCTATGGTGATATTTAAGAAAATCATAAATCTGAATACAGGGCAATGCCAGTTCAGGCACCCTCTCCACTACTGCCTAATGTTTGAGCTGGGGCCATCCTTCTGGATCTTCAAGGGGGAGCCATTATGGAGTTGACAAGATGTCTGCCTCTAGAGATATTTCTGTACTTTTTGATTTTTTTAAATATAAAAGTTATATATCTCTAAAGTTTCCTCAAGATCGACTTCAATGGGTGCAGATATTTTGTGTTTTCAATTTTATTTACTTTCTTCACCTGCAAATATTGACTCATGTTTTATTTAGACTTGGTATATTGGACATAAATGTTTTTTGGATGTTTATCATATGGAAAGTTTTGCTTTCTCCTTGAATTATGACATATAGATTTGCCAACTGTGTGAGCCTAGGATGACCTTTGCAAACCTTTAGATCTTGAAGCATATTTCAAAGTTTTCACTGAGAAATCAGCTGTTATTTTCCTGAATTTACAATTTGTATTTTTCTCAAACAATTTTCTTTCTGTATATATTTTTTTAACAATAATATATCATGGACACTTTTTCCTTCTGGTTTTCTCTATTTGCTGTTCTGTGTGCTTCTTGAATTTGTGGGTATGTAGTTTTCTTTTATTCTCTTGTTGAAGATATAGTCTCTGCCATAGGCTTGGAATTCTTCTTCATCTACGTTTATATTTCACAACTTTGTATGCTTTCATGATGAGCCATTTATCTGCTATGTTTATTTGCTACTTTTTTTTGAAAAGTATGTTGTAATCCTCACTTACATGGTTTAGATCCTTTCCTTTATTTGTGTCCTGATACTTTATCTTCTGGTTGATTCACTCCACTTGGAAGGCTTTCCTTTGAACTTTTTATCTGAGTTATTGGGTTTTTAACTTTTGTCTTAATTTCTGGTTGAGTCCTCTTCAATGTTTCTACCTGCTTATTGAATTCTAGTCTCAAGTCCTAGCATATACCTCTGTTAACTCCATTAGCTCCATATTTGTGTTTTGTTGGACATCATTTAGATGTTTATTTTTCTTAGGTTTCTTTATGTCTCCTTCAAAAATCTTTGAATTCATTGATGAAGCCTATGATCATTCTTTTAAATTGTGTCCAAGGGTTAATTCAGGTAATTTTCATTGGTAAACACTTCTTTTCTCTCTTTTTTTTTTCATTTTGGATTTTTGAGACAGGGTTTCTCTGTGTAGCCCTGACTGTCCTGCAACAACTTCCTTTGTAGCCCAGACTGGCCTTGAACTCACAGAAACCCTCGTGTCTTTGCCTCCCAAGTTCTGGGATTAAAGGTGCACCACCACAGCCTGGCTTGGAAAACAATTCTACATTACTGGTATGTGGGAGACCACAGAAATGAACCCATTCTACCTTCACTAAAGATCAGAGAGTTCAGATCTATTCTTGCTTCTTCAAGGTTATATGACAGGATGTTTTGACCTAAGTTGTGGTTACAGGATGTTTTGCCTAGACAAAAGGACATTTTGACCTGGGGTGTGGTTACTTGATGTTTAGAGATGTGTGGAAGAAATTATATTGTTTATTCTTGGCAAGGAAGTTTTTTTGACTTCCCCCCTTTTTAGATTTGGATATAGAAAAACTTTGAATAATAAACTTGAGGCAGCTCACAGTGTTCACTGGATGCCCTTCCGATTCTATTTTGTCCTTTCTCTATTTCTTTCCTCTATCCACACTCCCCTTCTCTGGATCTTAAAGGGACCCATTGGGCCGGACTCAATACTGCTATGTGTTTTAGAGGGGAGATGTTGCCTTGATATTTCATGGTGTTGGTATTTTTGTGAAGAAACCTGGCATGCGCACTTCTTTTCTCAACTTGGGGTTTGATATGGACATATTCTCTAGGGGCATAATTGGACTTATGTCTAGACACATCCACAAAGTGGTATTACATCTTTATTAAACTTTTCCAACCCCATTTTGGCTATATTCTCATTCACTGGTTTAATTTCATCACATTTATGCTAATTTTCATCTGATACTCAGATCCTTGGGGTAAAGTAGTTTGTAAGTGGATACTATTCACCAAGAAAAACAAAGAGAAATGCTTTAAATTTTGAGAAGAGATGATATGAAATGAGATTTACTTCAAAATTTAAAACACAAGGAATTCCACCATGGATGTGTCTTTGGGTACTCATGTAATATAGTAAAGTATTCTTTCCTTTTCTTCCAAATACCCAACAATCAGAATCTTGTTTACTTTAATCTCCTAACCACAGAAGTGTCAAACAGACAATCATAACTCACCGTGAATAAAATATCTATGACTACAATCACTCTCACTCTGCTTTTATATGGAAGATGCTGTAATATTACCAAGGGGGCCCTGCTTCAATTCTCTGTAAGCAGGATTATATAACCCTTGGACAGTAGCTGCATATGTGAGCAGCATCATCAGTTAAACCCTGCTAGAGGCAACCCTAAACTGTAGAACGCTGGGCTTAATACAGCAGCCTTTGCTCGGAAGCACAGACAAGCACACTCAAAGCCAGTTTTTACATAATATTATTTTAGTCCAGACTGACTGAATTCTGTTTTAAAGGAATTATGCTGATAGTGGGAAGAATATTGATGGTCACCGTTTATCATTCCATTCAAATACCATTTATGACTCTGTTATTAATGCAAGATAAGACAGAGAATTTAACAGAGACTATGGTAGAAATGGGCTTTAATTTGAGATACTATTATTCAACATCAAAGAAAAAGGTCCAGCTTTTTCTTGATAACTGGTACTTATTATGTCATATGTTTTGGTGGTCTCAAAAGAAGGACCAAAGTTCAGAGGCAGAGTTCTATCTTACATTTTATACTTTTTATCTTTTTTTTTAATAATATGAAACCAAAAAGCTTTCTGTCATGAAATGTTTCACAGAACAGAGAGTTGAAAATATATATTGTTATGCATTAAAATTGTCAAATCAATGTCTGTAAGGTTTTGCAGATGGTAAAAACACTTGTTGTGCTTGTCGGACAACATGAGTTCGGTCCTGAAACCTATAGTGGAAGGAGAGAGTCAATGCCTGGAAATTGTCCTCTGACTTCTCTATATATGTATGCGGTGTCCCATCCACCAATAATAAATACAGACTCAAAATACCAATAAGCAAATGTAGGTAGATTTGCCAAGTTGCAAAAGTTATGGATGAATGAACGTTAATGCATTATCACAAGCAAATGTCATAAATGTAGTGATCTGAATTACATGGGAAGGGTAACTATTTTCTCAATGTTGTTAAATATTGCAACAACTTAGGGAAGAAAGAGATTTATAAAGCCCAGCTGACAAAAGCTGGAACTGGTTTTCTAAACCCTACCTGAAGTACTCATCAGGAGAGACTGGAGGGGGAATATTTAAGATGTGCTCTGCAGATGAAAATTACTGATTAATATTTTACTTTGCAGGAAAATTGCATATTGAATAAAATATAAAATAATATTATTTAATAATTTCGCCTAATGATTTTTTGCCGTAAACATTTACCTTAATGTTCTCTTTATGAGCCCTAAATGTTTATTTCCCCAAATTGGTCACATTACTAAACAAAGACTCAGAGTAAAAGGCAGTTGTCATTTTTCCAAGTTTACCTTGTTGGTCATTAAAAAAAACCTCCAAAATAGAATTTAATTCCAACTGATGCTTTCAAATTCATTTCTTTTTTACAAAAAAACCACAAACTTTTTGCTATAATTGACACCAAATTGGTATAATTGAGTAGTAATTTTTGCTATTAATTTCTGTAAATCACTTATAAACTAATATTGAATTTATAAAATTATGTTTACATAAGGTGCAAATAGAAAATTAGCAGTTTTAATCTGTTAATTTTAAGACATTCTTCTCTATATATCTGACTAGGCTTATGTTTCCATGTCATTGAATGTTTTAGGAAAGTGGGAAATACTGCACAGCCTCCATTGAAAAGATTTCATAACATACACTCTTCCATTGTTGACCATTCATTTCAGGGTATTTTAATGACTTTGTAACGTACCCTGTTAAGGAATGTGGCCAGAGTATGACATGTAGTGAAAGAAGAAGATGAAACCAAGGAAATGGAGAGCAGAATCAAATTTATACAACTTTCACTCAGATATAAAAGCTTAAGGCAATGTGGTACCCCATAGAACAACAGAACTCATCAAATTATTAGTAGCAGTGCACACATACACACGCATGAAAAAACACACACATGCACAGTCACATATGTATTTTGCATATATGTGTGTGTGTGATATGTCCCTCAGAATTAGAAAGATGCCTCAAATAAATATCAAACATAATTGTGATCAAATATAAGTGCTATAAACATATCATGTCGAAATATTAGAAAGAAATAGTTTAACAGATAAAACTGAAAAGAAAGACATGGTGAGCATAATTCAGAGATGAACAAGAATGCTACAAAAGTATAACTAATCTCGAGATTACTACCACATACATATGCTATGGAAACATGTAGAGGTCAGAGAAGAACTCGGAAAGAGGTCTCCCCCTTGCACTTTGTTTGAAGCAGTGCATCTTACTCTTCTCTGATACCATATGTAAACCAAATAGGCCCATTATCCTCCAAAGATCCTCCTGATGGCACCTCCTTTCTCACTGTAGGGGCCTTGAGATTACAGCCATGTGCTACCACCTGTAACTGGACCTGAATTCTGAAGAGCTGAACTGAATCCTCACATGTGCAAGGCAATCACTTTACCTACTGAGTCATCTCCACAACCCCAATATCTCAGTCTCTAATGGAGGCATCCACAGCTCCAAAATGTCCTTTTTTTGTTCAGGGTTTCTCTGCAGCCCCGGCTGTCCTGGAACAAACACTGTTTTGGCTAATTTCACTGTATGGTTTCTTCATTTTCATTCATCGCATATATTTTACCATTTCCTTTAAAAATTAATTGTTGGTACATTTTTGTTTGAATTGATTACTTAATATATATTTGAACTTCCAAAAGCTCCTCTGTGTTATAAATTTCTAATGTTTTCCAGTTATTTGAGATGTAGTATGAGCAGATTGTGCCATCTTCTAACTTATTATGTAGCCAAAGATGGTTTTTGATTTCTCGATTCTCATACTAATCTCCCAATCCAAACATGGAGACTACAGAAATGACCCACCATATCTGACACAAGATTTCTAATTTTGTTCCATCACATTTTAACCCAGTATTTAATTGATTAAAAGGCTTTTAAGTCTTTGTCCATGCTGTTCAGCATATGGTTGTTCTCCCAGGAATTTCTATTGTTTACTTTTCCCCATCATGCATGGTAGCTATCACATCTTTGTCTGAATATCCTGTAATCCTTTGTTTTCATTAGAAACCGGGCATTCAGGTGATATCATCACAGCAGTATCAGATGTCAGGATCCCTCATCTTCACTTTAGTTTACTACTGTCATTTCCTTCACTACAGCCTTAGTGACTGTTAAAAATATGTCCCTGCAGCCTAGCGACGATAGTGCAAAATCTGTGTCCTGGATGACAGTTTTCACTGGACTAGAAATATAATATATAATATTTACACCTATGTAATGGCATATGTGTATGTATGTGTATGTATATATAGGACTTCCTTTGTCTTTTTATTACTGATCACAGCTATCAAACTTCTCTTAATGACTATCTGACCATTTAAATACTTTAAAAATTTCAACTAGACAGACCTTCCTTCATAGACAAATCCACTGAAGGCCTACCTGCTACGAAATAATAATTCCTCAGAGTAGTATTGAACAGTTGTCGTTCTCTTGCCACTTCATTATGGAAAAGTAGCTAGGCCATAGTTGATCAGAAAACTCCAACAGATCTGTAACATTTAACTTTTGATTCTGTTGCTTTGATTTATTTTCTATTGTATTTTGTTTTGGTGTGCATGTGTGTTTGTGTGTGTGTGTGTGTGTGTGTGTGTGTGTGTGTGTGCATGCTTGTGTGTGTATATGTGTGGACTAAGAATGCCTTTAAGCTTGAATGCAGTCAATTCTTTTGGCGTTACTTTTACAAAGATATAACTAAATATATGATGGAAATAACTTAGAACACAAAAGATTTATTGAGGCTCACAGAACCAGCAAGTGCCAGTCCAACGTTCTGAGGTAGGCTTGGTAGAAGAATTCTGATCAAGGGCATGTGATAGAAGCTGCATATGTGATGAGAGATCAGAAAAGACAGTGAATGGCCAGAGACGGGGTCAGGGAATGACCTTAAGATGCATATCTCACCTACTTACTTTTCTGTTAGGCCTCACTTCCTAAATGTTCCAGAACCTCCCCAAGCAGAGCTGACCTGCAAAACCAACTGGAAAATTTCAGATTCTTATTTTCTGTCATTTAACTGTCTACACCACATCACAGACCCTGCTACACATGTACTTCACTAGGCATCCAGGCATGTACAAATCCAGTCAAGTCACCCCAAAGAATAAATTATCACAGCCACCCCTTGACAACATGTCACCTAATGTTGTCACAGCCTCCCATTTTCAGTTTGTATAATCTGGCTTTGATCTCATAATGAAAAATATATTTATTATATCTCTAAAGGTCTCCCAAACTTAACCTATTTAAAATTTTACAAAAGTACAGATTCGAAGAGAATCTATGATCTGTGAGTCTGTATGATATTAAAATGTAAGTTGTAGACTTCCTATACACACGAGCACAGAGGAGACATCCCATTTCTAAAAAGAACAGGGCAGCAGCAAGGAAAGACCAGGCCAAAGCAATTGAACACCAGTAGAAAATGCCAAGCCCTGCATCTCCACTACCTGTAAGACATCTTGGGCTGGATAGAAAGATCTAAGCTGCAGCCATCTTGAATAGACTGACTTTTCAGTGCTTCACCCGGAATCACCAATCACCTTTGGGGTTAGACCCCTCTGCTCATACAGCATTTCCTGAATCCACTGCTCCCACAGAAATTCCTAATACATGACCCCGTTGCCTGCACTGTCACTTGGCCTTCCCTTTGTTAGGGTCTGAGAAAAGCCCCCAAGAAAAGACCAACAGTCACATACATAATAAACAAGAAGATTTTTATACCAGCACTGAGGTGGCACATGGTGATGCCGAAGACCATCACAAGCCCCTTTTAAGAGGAGTTAGGGAAATTCCAGGGAGGAGGGATCAATCTGTGATTGATTGGTGGAGGAAAGATTAGTGTGGGTGCTAATTGGTGGACGGTCCTAGTGGTTAGGGACCTTCCAGCAGCAGGCAGGAAAATCTGTCTCTAGCTTTCAGGAGATTGTTGTCATCTGCTGAACCAACAGAAGGTCCTCAGTTGAGACAAAAGAAGGCCAAGGAGGAGCCTGTTGACTGGTTGCCCCTAAGTTGTGATTTTCTCCAAGAACTGCTTGCTCAGTTCCAGTCACCTCCAGCAAATGAAAGCTGAGGCCTGGTGCGGGGCAGGGACTATGAGACACCTGTCATGGTTCTGGCCTCTATCAGGGCTACTAGGAGAGCCTGTCGAAGCTCTGTTTCTCCCTCCCTCGTCCCTCTCACCCTTTCACAGATGCGTTCAATGGCCTCTCAAGACTGACTTTAACAATATCCTACTCTTCCTTGGCATTTGCAGTTTCCAGGAACATTGGTGCAAGCCCCCATGATTATACAACTGTTTTAAATGCCATCTTCGCCAAACCATAATGATGCCGAAAGGAACCCTGAGTTCTGTCTCCAGCTTGGCAGTTAGCCTTGATCTCCTCTGAGTGCCTGTGTACCTGAATCTAGGGAAACATTTCCTGCGAGACAACATTTCCAACAGGATTTTCCTGCTGTGGCAATATCTGTTCAGTCATCTTCCATTAAAATAAATTTGCATTTTTATATCCTTGAGCCTTCCATAGGAGATCATCACCCTCAAGATACCTTTTCCTTTCTCCAATGCAGAGTGGAAATTTTCTCCTTCATTATTCAGATCTCTGAAATAGTTAACTCTGTTCTGTCCATTGCTATAAACTGGCCCACGTTCCTTTTAAATCTTATGAAAAGTTCTGCTATAAAAATAAGCATTCAAACATCTCTTATGCACAATGATCTTATCTCTTCTGAATGTGTACCTAGCCGTGGAGCTGCTCAGTCCTGTCATGGTTCTCTTTTAGTATTGACCATCATGGGAAATCCAGTGATTTATATCAGACCAATAATACATACAAGTTTCTCTTCCTCTCTCTTCTCAACACTGTGTGTTTAAGATTGCCATTTTGAGATATCACTTATATTTGTGATAGTACTTACATGCTAGTTTTGTGAAAGTGTCTAGTCATTTTGTCTGTTTCTAATGAATTTCCACATGTATTTAAAGTTCAGTTTTCTGAATTCCTTCTATATTCTTCATATGGATCCGTTGCTGAGTACGTAATTTGCAAATCTATTCCAAGTTTGGTTTTTAAGCTTTGTTAACTGGATTCATTGCTTTGCTACATAAGTTTCTTAATTTAATAATATACAAATTCTTATATCGCTTGCCCAATTATGCATCTAACTATGATTCCATAGTGTGTTTTAAGAAACATTAAACTGCTTCAGAATAATCACTTTCTATTGATTAGTAAATTTAAATTTTAAAGTTAAAATATTTTATTATGTGCCCTATGAAAACATTGCGTTATATCAGTATAGAAGTTATTTAACAAATAAGTAAATAGAATTTAAATAATAACTAAACAGAATTTCATAAGCAATTAAATAGAAGCAATTAAGTAATTAAGCTAGAAAACTTGAGTTTGGAATTTCAGTTGCTTTGTGCTATAGTTTTTATTCAGTAACTTCTAACTACATAATTTTAATTTGCGTGGTTTTGCTTAACTGTATGCTTGTGCCACAAGAGTGTGCCTGGTGCCCATGATGGCCAGAAGAGGCTGTCAGATCACCTGGAGCTGGGGCTATGGATTGTAGGGAGCTTATTTCTGGGTTATGGTCCTGGGTCCTCTGTGAGAACAAGTGCTCTTAACCACTGAGCCATCTTTCCAGCCAAAATTCTGATTTTTTTAATTATTCATTTCCTTTATAAAAACTCTTATGTTAAATACCTTAGACAACAGGATTGAGCATCATAAGTGATATTTTGCATGAAATATTGTAGCGTTCAGGTGCTTTAATACCATAATAGCAAAATTATTAATCATAAATACAGAAAGAACAGAAAGTATACATTATTTGAAGTGACAAAAACGGTGAATAAGTTAGTGATTGGCACAATTACCATACAGCAAGGTGACTCTGTGACATGGGGCCATGTAGAAAGACTCTATGAGATGACCTGACTTCTGCCTGAGTAAGCACAGCCAGCCAGGAGTAGGCAGAACTATTCTTTTAGTACCACTGCTGACTTAATTTGTACAGTAGAATAGCTTTGGGGGTCACTGAAAATTCTGCTTTAATGAGGGAGGCTATCTCTCTTGTGACACATATTTTTCCTTCCCAGAGAAGTTAAAGTTTTTCAGAATTTCAGAAAGTCTTAAGGATAACTCCTAAAATGACTGATAGCTTTGGACCTTGACTACTCTGACAAGAAATATATGGAATTTGTCCCATGCTTTATATTCCTAAGCCTAAATAACTATGTAATTATTTTGTAATTATAAGGCAATCATTTACTGGCAACTACAAGTTTTTCATTTTTATGGTAATTCCAAGTATAACCATATAATTTCCAGGAAAAGAAATAGCTGTGCAATTACTCTGTATTAACACAGTAATTACCAAATATGCCCAGGCTTGTTTGTGTCTTATGAAATAGAGAATTGTACACCTGCATACTGCAAATAACATAGCGGCTCTGTGAGCTTTCTTCATGGGGTCTGTCATAAGACAACGGCAAAAGGGTTGGCTTTCATTTTATCATATCGCTATAGCAGGAAGGTGTTAAATATAGAATTTTGTCACAGGGGCGTCCCTGTGGTTGTGTGTGACTTTCTCCATTTTAGAAAAGGAGCATCAATTTTCTAGCTGTAAGACAGGGTTGTTCCATGCGTAGATCTGAGATTTTAGTGCCAAATACATACACATTGGAGTTTTTCTTGCTCTATTTTTCAACACAGGGATTTAAATTATTTCACTTTCAAATGAAAAAGAATATCAATTAGTAAATTCAAACATATTGATAAGACCAGAAAGCACATATAAATTATATATCACTGGGATAAGGCTTATAGAATCTATAATTCATTTCCCAAGTATCTTGGAGACAAGCATCTAAATCCTAGTCACATAGTGTGCGAGATCCTATAGTCATAGATAGTTTGGTGTCACAAACTTTAGAAGTTCTTTCCTACAGTTCTGTGAGTTAGTAAATCTGAGAAGAATACGTCAGTATAGTTAGGTTTGGTGAGAATTTTCTTCCTGGTTTTGACATGACCATTTTCTTTCTGCATCCTCCCATGGCAGAAAAAAAAACATAAGAAAACTTTCCTGTGCATCTCTTTAGAAATGCGTTCTTCCTACTGATCCAGTCATTAAAGTCCATCCTCACAGGCTAATCACCATCCTTCAGCTACCACCTCCAACTACTATCACGTTGGGTATTAGGTTTCCACATAGGAAGCTTAGGAGGGTCAGCAGTCAGTACAGAAGAAGAATGATGAAGAAAGCAAGCACAATTTTTGGTCCCATGGTACCACATAGTAACTGCAACTGAAGAATCAAACTCAAATAAAAGTAAAATTTTAATTCTATAAAGAACATTGAATGGTTGGATACATGCAGAGAAACCATAGCAGAGATAACTCTTCCATAAGAAAAGAGTGGAAAATTATCACTGGAACTCTTACACAGTCAGCTTCATAAGAGCTTTATTTGTAAGAGACAAAAATAGCAACTGAACAGGTGTGCTGAAATGCACGAATGCTGAAAATAAATGTGGTGAATATACACCATTCAGCAATAAATGCAGCTCGTTAAAAATTGGCACAATCCATTTGTTACATGTCACTTTTTGAGTGACTCCCCATGTAGCTTCACTCAGTGGATAGATTATCTCAAAAAGTCATATAATATACATGGTTACACTTGTGTACCATTTTTGAAATGGCAATTCTTTTTAAAATTGAAAGAGCCAAAGTAATGGGGAGTTTCCAGTGACATAGTATCTCCTAGCGATGTCAGAATTTATAGTTATGTATTCTGACTATCATGACTACCAAAGATCAGCTGAACATGGATAGCACCAATAAGCATGTTATTGTGGGTTAGGAAAGGTCCAGGAGGCCCCAACCTTGTACAAAGAACTACAGACAGCTAAAGAATGCTGAGAGTAAGAGGGATAGTCCTCCTCAGCAAAAGGATGGCCAATTCATTGTCCAGGACGAAGGGTTCAGCCCGGAACACAAGTGACATTATACAGACTGAGCACATAATGCTAATGTATGCAGAAATTAGTAAACTAAGAAGGCATGAATTTGAAAAGGAGAAAAGATGGGTAGTTAGGTAGAAAATTTGAAGTGACAAAAGGAAAGTGGAAAATGGTGTAATTATATAATGTCCAAACTAGAAGAAATATTTTTTGAAAATTGAGAGTTTTATGATTGTCACAGGTAGGAAGGGATGGCTGTGTTACAGCTTTGTAACAGAGAAAACTGATGAAAACAGATATAGGGTCTCAGTGATGACTGATTGGTTAATAAAATATACATTAATAAAATTGTATAAAAAATAATACACACAAAAGAACCCAAGTAAAGCAGGAGAGAGATTAGACAGCCAGGTAGACTTGCTTACACTCAATAACTTGCTGGTGGTTTTGTAGATAACTTTTAGAAAACAAAATATGAGCAAAAGTACACTAAGAATATTGAGATTTCTTCACACTATTCCATTGCAACTACAAATACATCTATTATTATTTTAAACTAGATTTATTTTGATAACTGTAATAGAAAAAAATCCTTCAGTAGACAGAGCATGTGCTTGCTATCAAATGGATATAAAACGAAAAGCACCTTTCTATTTTTGTGACTCAACCCCAAAATAGAACAAGTAACACAAATTTGGAGGAAGGTTTAAAAAATTAGCTCCAGAATTGGGACTGGGGCAGAAGCAAATCTCATATTCAAAGAAGAATATGCGTGTATGAACATGTGCATTCAGAGCTCAAGGAGAAGGAAGGACACAGAGCTCAAGAGAGAATGGTGCTGTACCCTGTGGGAGCATTAAATTCCTCCACACTTCAGCTTCAAAACCAAGTCATGAAACAGATTTGAAGAAAATACACAGTTTCTCTATACCTGTCTTTGAAACTTTAAAAAATCAAAAATAAAGGAACTGAAAACATGTATATCCAGAATAACTCACTAATTAGGTCAGCAGACAGATGGATGTCCTACTTCAGAAGTGATTGGTGATTCAACAATAGGGCAGAGAGTTAAGTACCTCTCACGATAGACAGACCTCGTGCTCTTCTAAAGTCCCCATTGTTGGGTTCTCTGTAGGAAGAAGCTGGAGCTGTAGAAGCAGGGTGTGTGAATTGTGTGAGGAAGAACTTGTTAGAATGTTTGCAGGTAGAGAAATTGGTTATCTAGATCCTCACTCACACCCCACAGAACAAGGACACTGCTACCCCAAAAGAAGTCAATCTCTTTCTTCAGAATCTACAATGGTCACACCTTCTACCTTCTCATGTAATTTAAAATAACAGATATTTTTTGACCCATTTCACTCACACTGATACACTATCATATCTGAGAAGCAAGTAGGAAAAATCAGAGAAAGTTGAGAGTCAATGGGAGTAAATAGATTATTGTGAAACAACTTACTTTTGATAAATAAGTCAAAGATTTAAAATTGTTAAACTAACAATAAATATATATGTGTCTGTATAAACATATCTTCCCTTGACAAACTAACTATCTAATGGTTTGGAAAAAGAAATCAAAAGAGACAATGACTTAAAATGCTATTTAACATAAACCACACATTGACATATTTATACTAATTTTAAAAAGCTCACACGATGACTGCTTTGCATGGGAGAATGGCAGATCCTGGCTTGCTTTTGTGCTCAGATGTATTTATCAATCACCCCTACATCATCTCTGAGGAAGCACCATCTTACTCTCAAAGTTTCTGGGTTTCATTACAAATCATGTGATTACCATAAACAAAACGTATTTTTTTAAAAAAATTTAAATCAATCATTTTTTATTTTACATACCAATCCCAGTTCTCCCTCCCTCCTATTCCCGTTCGCCTCAACTTCTCTCCATCCCACTCCAACTTACTTCTAATAACCATGGCAAATTCACACAACAATAAAGAAGTGCTCCTTCAATGTAACGTCAAATAACTCATCATGTTTATTGGCCTGAGACCAAATATCTCTTTATGGTCAATAATAATCTATTTGCAATTCCCAGTAATATATGAATGTCAGATCTTTTTACAAACTCTTTAATAGTTCAAACTATTAAGTTTAATTTGAGGGAATATGCAATAGGCCTTGCAAGACGAGTTTACAAAAATATTATTATAATTTGCATCCCAATATATAACAAATGATACCAAATGGGTAAAATGGGATTAATATTAAGATTTTAGAGGTTCATTTTTAAATTCCCAATTGCCTTTATCTGAGGTGTCAAAAGAATTTTTCTCAGATCTGGGAAAATGAACTGTCTCATAATTTATTGAAATTCACTTAGTGCTCTGTCAGCCATCACAATTTATTGCAGTATTGTCCACACAAGCCAGAATATGATAATAGAACACAATGTGATCTACTACAGAACAAGCCAAGGAAAGAAGAGCCTCAATTAAACATAAAATGAGATTGTTTTATGAATATAAAACTAAAAGTGTGTCTTTTTATTCATGATTTCTCAATCTGATATGAATGAGATTTTAAAAATAATGAATAGAGTACAGTCTTCAAGCTAATACATATATTTAAATTCTGTTACTATCCCTTTAATAAGTCTAGAGTGATAATTTTCCCCATCTAATGAGCTGATAGATAGCAACTAGGAACACTTCCTGGAGAGCAGGTTATTGGTTATCCATTGGACCCATCACCATCAGTCAATTGTGTGAATGAAAATAGTTGAAAAGGATAGGTACATCTTCTTGAGACTCTGTAATAGCTCAAAGATGCTATAACAAGCACATTCTAATGTCTGAAGTTTCTGGTCAGTCATAAGTGGGAAAGGAGAATACTTCTGTGTGGGAAAAAAATCCATTCAAAATCCTAACAGCAAGTTGTTTGTTCGTAGTTGGCTCAAGAACACCAAGAAGGACCATGATATATCCCGGGCTTTGCTATTAGAGGTATCCTGCCACAAGAGATTTCCAACCCAAAGAAAATTCAGTGATCTGGACTGCCCTCCCTTCACACATGCTCTCTGCACTAGATTTGACAAATGAGTCAAACATTTCAGACAACACAAAGCAATGAAGAAAACGTGAAGAGAAAAATCCATATTGATGGTATGAAGAATTTTGAATTTCCATCTGAAAATGAATATCAGTGTTAAAGAACTAACACATTAAAGATGCTTCACTGAGTGTCTGAGTTTGCTTACTTGCTTAGAAGAATATCCCCCACGTCATGTTAATTTCCATTATTTACAGTACATTCATGGAATCTGAAAAAAAATCTTTACACAAGGCTTTTTTATAAATCATATTGTATCATTACCAAATAAACTGATTTACTGAATGAAATGACTCTATCTTTATTTTTAAATTCAAAGTGTTTTATCATCTTGGATCTGAGTATCATAAGCCACTCTTAAAGTTGCAATTGACATTACTTTTAGAGCAGAGCTAATTAAGTTCAGTACTTCAAAATGTCCATCTGTGACTGTCAAGTGTGAAAACCTTAAACAAAGGCCAGAGAAACACATTTCACAGGAAATGAGGTGTTTGTTATAGGCTTTCATCTCAAGGTGTCCCACATAGTCTTAGGAAAAAGACAACAATATATTTCCTCATAAACATTCCATGTCAAAACATACATTTTCCTGACAAAGCCGCCCTTGCATCCCACCCTGCTGTGATATCACTTGTCCCTTTGGTAAGCTCTGCCTTAGGCATTTTGCTATTGTAGAACACAGCAGGTGACTGATTCAGTTTGACCTCACATCCTTCCTTTCTTCCCAGTTCATGATTGGATATGGACTTCATCACACACCTAGTAACTGAAGTGTCAGGAGCATTTGCATTTTGTGGCTAAAGTTGTAAACAGATTATCCATATATGGATAGGCAGAACATTGTTGTGCTTGCCGCCTTCCCCTTCATGGCTCAGGACTTGCCTGCTTTGGCATTTGTAGATTTCGGGAACTGAGTGGGACTTGTGGGCATGGTAGCGTGTGACTATTAGGAGCCATAACAGCAAACAAAATAGTCATTTCTATTATAGAAATAGAAATATATTATAGAATATAATATATTATAAAATATCTTATAAAAATAGCGTACAGATTCAAATACATTTGATGACTGTACACATACTTTCTCCACATCATTATATCTTTAATTTAGTAGAAAAGAACTTCACTTAAACTAGATTGGTTTCTAATCTGTATTCATGATACTCCTGTGTACCCGTAGTATGAAGCACCCTGCTAGGGTGGCTCAACAGTGGGAATGCAGGAACACAGATGGGAGGCTAGTAGAGAAGTGGAGAAGAAAACTGATGAACGGACAGGTTCATCAAGTATAAAAACTCAGACTTAACCAGGTGGCTGTGGTACACTCCTTTAATCCCAGCACTCAGGAAGTAGAGGGAGGCGGATCTCTCAGAGTTTAAGGCCAGCCTGGTCTATAAGAATTAGTTCCAGAACAGGCACCAAAGCTACACAGAGAAACCCTGTCTCAAAAGCAAATAAATAAATAAATAAATAAATAAATAAATAAATAAATAGGAACAACAAAAAACCCCTCAAACAACAATAACAACAACAAAAAAAGAGAACTCAGATTTATCCACCATTTTCTTCTCAAGTGAAATAGTAAGGGAATATTCCACAGTCTTTTAGTCACTTTTAGTTCTCAGGATTAGGTATTTAAAACTTTAAACTTCTTACTACTATTGCTAATTAATAATAATATTTTTTCTTCTTCACTAAGTAGAACTCGATAAGAAACTCTTGTTTCTTGGTAGAGACCACTATATAATTTTTACCAGGAGTATAAGAGCTGGGCAAGTCATTGAGTTCAGAAAGGCACCTTGCATCTCAAACCTTACAGGGAACTCGTACCAGGGCCAGAGCACTCGGAGATATGAACAAATAATCCATGGGCTTCTGCTCCTTCTCTCTCTTTGACCTCCTTTGCCTCCTAACAGTATGAACAACAGGAACATTTGTTTTGTCCTTTTGAATATTTCAACACAGTGTTTTGGAAACTGCAGGGTAACTTTGCTAAGCTCCTCCAACTTTTCACCTGGTCGTTCCTAAATGAAATTTATCAGACATGCATTTCCTGATTCCCACAATCATGAAATTTGAACAGCAGGGACATACAACACACCTATTTATATGTCACAATGCTTTAGAGGACCATAAGTCATTATATTTTCTGAGTTTGCTTTTCCTCCAAATACACATCTTGCTCCACTGTGGGCAATAATGTGTCTACTGGGGATATGTGGTTCAGGGTGTTGTTATTGGAATATTTCTATATGAGACAAGAAAAGGTAAGAAAATGACACTATGTATCATAAGCAGTAAATGGTACTATTCTGTGAAAATGTATTTCCAAAATTATGCTATTGTGTGTATGCCTTATGCACAATTACAATATGGAACACACCTCCATCCTTTAGCATGTGGCTATTTTTATGTTTGAATTATTTACTATTGTTATTTTATGATGCTCATCATAACTGGTACTTCCTAAAGCTTGGGTGCTGGAACAGGGCAAAACAATTCTTCCTTCCTCTTATAGAGCAGTTCCCAAAGTCAAAGAGAGGATTTTAGAGCATAGAACTCAGAGACAAGGAAAAATGCACAAGTCTCCCTTGAGTGTGTTTCACTGGGACATAGCATGAAAACATAACAATGGACAAACATGGGCATCACTTAATATGTCCTTCAGGGCCAGGGAGCATTCTTCTCCAATCACCAACAGACTGATAGTTGCTTTCCAAGCACTACGAAGAACTGAAATATACAGAACAGTCTAACTATTCACTACTTTGTACTCTTTCCTGCACCAGTCATTGGTCAGTTTGATCGGATCCAGAGAGCAAGTGGATCTTTGATGTACTTTTACTGGGTACACAAAGAGTAGAAAGGTGAGATGGTGTCAGACAGCTAACATCACAGGACATCACAGACACACACAACATACTCCACATTTCTAAAGACAGAAGCAGCAGCTAGCACATTTGTCCTGGATGGCATGTAACCACAAAGCATCTGTTTCCCACATTTTAAAAGTCCTAGATTTCAAAATACACAATTTTAGCCTTTAAATCAAGATTTGGCAATCCTACTACCTTTGTAATCATTATGAACTTATTAGTACAAATTATGATTATTTTGAAATTACATCATGTTTTTAGAACGTCCTTAGTGGCTCTGCAGGCAGTTCCCTAGCCTGTCATAATCTGTGTCTGTGTGAACTATTCAATATCTTTCCTCACCATGAAATGGAATCCATCTATGTATAGACATGATTGGTCTGTGCAGGTAATGTTTAAAAAAGGAACTTTCTTGAATACCTGCATTGCAAACTTTCTATTTTACCTACTCTTTAGCACTTGACTATTGCCCTGCCTGCAGCCATGCTTTGAAATGAATGGATGTGTGCTGTGGAGCATAGCCGAGCTCGAGCAAGGAGAGATGTTCACTGACAACACTGAGCTGTCATTACATTCCGCTGCACTGATAATACACTCCCAATCCAGAGCTGGCAAAGTAGATCACAGAGGAGGAAGAGGAGAGCAGATCCAGACAGTCCATCTGAAGAGACAGAGGACAGGGAATATACAGAGTTTTAAAAGAAACAAACTTGATATCAGCATTCTAGATTTTTTTTTCTTTTGGCATTCTAGGTTTTTTTTTTTCTTCTGTTTTCTTTTGGAGACAGGTTCCCACTGACATTCGTTTTCATGGCCAGTCTGGCCTTGAATACCCTCTGCTTCTAGAGTGCCGGGACTAAAGGAATGTACATCTACAATCAAACCTGGATTTTAAAAGATAATTTTGTCTACAGTAGATGATTACATAAAAACAGAGAGGTATTTTGAACTATTCTGTATGTAAGTAGCACTAAGGCTGGTGACGTGACTCAGCTGATGAGGAAGTCATGGCGAAGCATAATAACCAGATTTGGGTCACCATGACACACTCTATGGAAGAAGAAACACAGAGATGACTTCCTCAGTTGTCCTCTGACTTTCATGCAGCAACTTATGAAAACAGATACAGAGACCACAGTGAAGCCGAACTGGGCCGAACCTCTGGATACCAGTTCAAGAGAGGAAGGAGAAATAATATGATCAAAGGGATCACGACAATAATAATGATACCCACAGAAAAAAACTGACCTGATCAAGTGAGAGTTCACTGACTCTGGACTGATACTGTCGGAACCTGCACAGGACAAACTAAGACCACTGAAAGTGGGGAATAATTGTGAGGCTTGAGCAGCCTGCAAGGCCACTGGCAGTGGGGTCAGGATTTATCACTAGTGCTTGAACTTGCGTCTTGCACACATTCTTTTGGGAGATTACATTTGAAGGCATTCTTGAGAGCTGGATATTTTTGGTTTATTTGGTTGCTTCTGTGATCAACTCTTCTAACTTTGAAGTACATTTATTCAGCCTTGCTCATTGGATGCTGCATCATTTGTGGGCACTGACATTTCGTCAGCAAAGGGAAGCACTCTGTCCTGCCTGTAGGAAGTTATTCCATGAAAGAGACATTGAGAATATTATTAGGAAGGGGATTTTGGGAACTGTACCTTTGTGACTCTCCTAGCCAATTTGATATACTGCGAGAAAATAGCAGAAAATGAGTAGCTAATAAATTATAGAAAGTGTGTTTCTTAGAATTATGGAGTTAGAAAATTTAAAGTCAAAGCAGAAACTGGTTGTTGACTACCTAAACCTAACCCAAACTCTAACCATAACCCTAGGGTTAAATGTTTTCTAGTTCATAGATATCTTCTCTTCTTGAGGGTTTCTCAAGGCAGAGGAGGTAAGGGGAACACAATCTGGCTTTAGCACCCAGCTTCTTCCAGTCTTTCCCTTGCTGCAACTTCTCTGTGACTGACTGTAAGGCGTTCCCACCGTTTCTTCTGAACTCTTCATCTCTAAATCAGTTCTAGGGACCTTAGCCTGAGATGTCATCTTCTCCAGTGACATGGAGAACCTCTAGCAAAGAGCTCCACTTGTGCCACATGAACAGAACTATATGTGACCATGAGAAAAAAGTAATATATTTGACTAGCACCTCAAAGCAGAAAGCCAGTCTTAAGGGAGAGAGGTCCTAAGTGTTATTTTTTTCTTAGTGTGGTTACGCCAAGAGTCATGGAAGAAGCTAAAAAGACTTAAAGCTAAAAGCAAGCTCCCAGTTAAAGACTGACAGACGTGTTTTCACCAGGGGGACCTCCCAGGACATTTCACATTGTACTCCATCAGTGGCAGCCAAGAGGACACCAGGCAGAGGGCATAAAGTATCATTAGTGCTCTGACCCCCGGCTTTGCCTGAAATTGCTGGGCCAAGCTGGTTGAAGCTTTCAAAATCGTCTGCTCACCAAATCTTCAGAAGGGTCCGTCGTGTGTCTGGCTCTCACGAATACATTCCTCTCTCTCCCACCCAGCTCTAAAACAAAGCTCTTTGTGTCAGTGCAGCCTCTACTTCGGTTTGTGCTAATTTAAAGAGAGAGGTTTTGTCAACTCTGCCCTGAACATAGCTTTATTTGACACCTTAATCCTTGCAAATCTCACTTCCAACTGAATACTGATTTCTATTTTATTAAATCAAAGCTTGCTTATGACTGTAAGCTTCAGAAGGGAGTTTGCCACTTCCATCCAAATGTAATATAGGCTTTAATTACAGGAAGTCCTATCTGTCTAACAGATATCGAAAGCTCTGGGGAATCCTCAACTGTTTCTTATTCATTCTCAGAGAGAGAGAATGGATGAAGCCGTCCCAACTCGTGACGACCTCCTAGAGACGGAAGGAAGTTTGAAAACTGTATCTCTTGGCCTGTGATGGAAGCTCCTCACATTCAGATCCTTACCACCTTTTCTTAGGTAATGTAGGATGCTGTGGACAATCCTCAAGCATTTAGGAGATTCTGGTTCAAATTTTATTTTTGTTATTTATCAGGTGTAGAAACATTACTGTCTTCCTTACCTATAAAATGAACAGAAAACGTGCCAGTTTTATCTACATTAAGAAGAGTTTTTTGAAGAGAAAATGAAATGTGAAATCAACTAAGAAAATTGAATATTAAATGTGAAGGAAAAATTAATGCTAACTACTGAAATAGAAGATGTTGAAGCAAATGTTAATTTTATGGGGCTTGGGAAGACTACACCCTGTGCGGGGAGTAGGAAGTTAAGGACTTTATGTCTTTCTTATAATTTTAAATCACAACATCTCGACCTTTCATGTTTTTGCTTCCTTTACTTATTTGCCATTATTTTTCTCAGTGAAAAAAATCACCTTCATGTTTACATAAGAAACAACAAAAACAGAAAAAAAAATTTCGATAGATCCTAGGTCTCATTGCATAGTTCACGAAATACAAGGATGAGCGTAGCAGCTGAATTACAGACTTTCCCGAAGACTTCAACTTGGGATTTGAACTTCTTCTTTGTTTACAAACTGTTTGTTGTCAACAAATGCTAGAAGCAGTCAGAAGACAAAGATTTATTTTAACTCATGGTAGCAGGGGACTTCAGTCCACCATGACAACGAAGGAACAGCGACAAGATAATTGGTATAACTTCTCACATGATAACTAAACACAAAACAGAGACAGTGGCTGAAGAGAATATCCATCCCAAGAATTATCACCAGTGGCCTGCTTCCTCCAGTATGGTTCAAGCTTCTAAAAGTTCTACAACCCAAAGTGATGCCATTATTTAGGGACAGACAATGCATTCAAAATATGAGCCTGTGGCAGGATTGGCACAGCTTGGGGGGAAGGTTGATTTAAATCAAGCAAGAATGTATTGATTTTGTTCTAATACAATTTCTCTGCGTTTATTTTCTTACCTCTAAAATATCAGTAACAACCATGTTGTTTTGTTGTGAGGGTTGATCATAACATTTATGCATCCAATGATATCACTGTAACTTTGTCAAACCAGCAAGCCACAGGACATAAGAAGTTCTTTTTTGTTTTCTTTTTTTTTTTCCAGTAATGATTCCTTTCCCTACAAAATCACCAGGGTTCTCCTTACGTGACCTTTCACTAGGGATAGCCACTGCTCCAGTGCCTACATCTAAGGCACAATATCCTTCTTCCAATTTCTAGTCTGTGCCATTTGTTTTGCTTTTTATTTTTTTCACCCTAGGGAGACTCTCATAGTTTCAATGGTCTTTTCTTGACTGTTGTGATAGAGTGATTTTTTTTCTTTCTCCAAGTAATTCTTGTTCTTCCAAAAGTTTCATTCCTAAAGCAAGGCCTGACTGCACCACTCCTTTTTCTTGTTAGAGAAAGTAGAGCCTGAGACGAACTGGTTGATGCTTAATTAAAAATACGTGCATCAATTTACAATGACTTCTTCAAATGTAGGAAATGAAGAGACAGATAGCAGACAGACGATAAAATGGACATCTAGCATATAGATTCTCACAGTCTTCCAGTATCAGGTGATATTTAACTACCCACTCTTTCCACATGAAGTCTCCAGCTCCTCTGCACAACACAAGCAGAAGAACCAGTCATGGAACTGAGGGATATGAATAACCTCATCCCAACAGATAAGCTCCATATTAAGAGAGTATTTACCTTTAAAAATAAAGGTAGTCTATCAGTGTGGGATAGGGTTTGGTGAAGGAAAAGTTGGTGATATCAAATTTGAATACAAAAGTGAACTGTAACTCCATTCTGTTAAGGTCACAATTTTCTTTAACACAACAGCCTGTACCTAAACTGTGACTATTTGCTAATAGCTCTGACTCTTCCATCCTAAATTTGCTATCACAAGACAGTTATCTTCCAGCTAAAGGGCTGCCCTTAGCTGACCTCACTCTGGAATGAAAGTCACCAGCATTATATAGAACATAAAACCCAAACCCCAAAGCCTGGCCCTTGATGGAGTACTTCTGACTTCTGACAGTGTTGAATGGGAACAGTTAAAACAGACTCAAAGGCAGGATTTCAGCTACATATATTCAGCTACCCTTGATGTTTCTGGGCCTTTCTTCTAACCAAGTCTGACACTGCATTTAGATTTTCACATGTTCCTGCTGAGAAGGGACATTTTCGTCAAATGCACCTGAGGCCACTGTGAGACTTTGGAAGTTGTGCTGAGCCAGGTGTCCAGGTGATAGGTTTATTGAGAACAGTTATGTAGTCAGCGGCCACAGTCCACTTGAAAACTCAACCATGTGTAAAAAATGCAAAAGCTGACAGTCCTTTATAAAAGCCATTAGCAAACTCGGCTTGGAGGACTTCTCAAGCATGCTTCAGGTAGACAGAAAGAAATAACATGCACTTACACACACACACATACACACACACACACACACACACACACACACACACACACACACAACACAGTATTTGCACTGAGAAATTCAATATAGGAATATGTCATTCTGACAGGTGTGCAATCTGCTACAGTGTAAAGCTCCAGTAGCAATAACAGATATAGCTTGTATAATGGTAAGTTGTCTCTTCTCTACGAAGATGAGTTGAAAGTCCTTCAGTACATAGGCTCAATACTTTAAATTTTCATTTTTCTCACGAGTAAAACCAGAATAATTATCATATTCGGTTCTGGCTGCCATAAAAGAATACATATTAAGAAGCTCTTTCAATTACAGTTACTGGAATTTGGGGAGTACCACATTGAGATGCTAGCATAGGAAAGTCTCGTTTTAGTAAAGGCTCGTTTTCTGGTTCACTGAAGGCTGTGTTTCTGCTGTGTCTTCATATCATAAAATGAGTTGGCTCCTCTAGCGTCTCAAGCACTTGTGCATAACAGGGGTAGCGATGAAAAGAATATTTCTGCTACTGTCAAATTTACTATCCTCCTGCCTCAGCCTCAACAGTACTTTTGTTGTAGGCATATGCCAATATGTTTAATCTAAGAAACCTCTTTGATAATAACAATTAACCAGTTCCCATGACCTGATCACTTCTGAAAATTCCCGCATACTAACACGCCACAGTGAGGACTAAGTTCTACATAGGAATTGGGGGAACTTCAGAGTAAATCAACAAAACATTGTGTTTCTTCTTCAGAGAATTGTTGTATGTTACTCTTTAAAAATACAAAAAAAAAACCCTGGAGGATTATGGAGCATTATATGATAATTAAAAGTAACTTCTCTATAAAGACAACTTGTCTTTGGTGTCCCCAGGTTAAAAAAGTTACATGAAAATAGAGTGAACTGGAGACATCATTAGTAACAAATAACATGTTCTGAAAAGAAGCACATGGCATTTGAATTAGACATGATGGGCCTGACTTCCTTTGTACTTCAGTTTTAAAATATGTTGTTAGCATTGCGACAGATTTGGCCTGGATCTACAACTTCATTGGTTAATATAGGGGACAACTGAAACAACAGTTTTTCTAATTTTTTCCTAGCCTGTGCTCTCCTCAAAAAATACCTTAAGAAAAGAACCCAAAGAGAACATAGCAATAAGGATAGCTATGTGAGAGAGCAGAAAGCATAAGAAGTGATACATAGAGACATTAATCAGACATAAATAATAAACAAACTATAAAATTAACTTTTCTTGATCCTAAAACTCTGTGCAATTTTTCTATTGGACATTTGCTTATCATAAATCAATTCTACTAATTTATACATATGTTCTGCTATCTAGAATAATCTCACTTTCAATCTAGTTATTAAAATGTACAACATAAATTTTTTTCAATTACCGTAAGAAAATGACCTCAAGGTTGAAAATTTTAAGTCTCACTACAGTAGCAATTATCTTAATATCAAATGCAGATGATGCAAACACACACACACACACACACACACACACACACACACTTAATCAATGTCAGGCAAACATAGCATATTATACTTAGAGAAAGAATGTTTTTTGTATGTAATTTTGAACAGCATCTCAGGATTTGTTTTATTTTAAAAACAATTAAAATGATTAAGTGACAACTTTTTTTTCAAATTGTCTGTGTTAAGTCAACAGAGAATTCACTTCTGTAAACTCCATAAAAGGAAAAATTAAATCCATTTTCTCCCCCAAAATATATATGTATTTCAGGACCTATGGAGAACGTGATCTTTGTGATTAACCACTATTTTTAAGCCAGGAGACGTGATAGACCGCATTAGAAGGAGTGATGCAAACAGATGTGCCCTTGACGGGGTCCTCTTCATTCCCTCTGCTCCATGCTGGGAGAGCTTTACTGTAGTGGTTCAGTACATCCTGTGCTGATACTTCTGATTTTCTCAGTTAGAATAGCAAGCCAAATTAGATTCTTCTTAGTTTTAAAAATAGTGCAATGCAAAACCTTTGATGTCTCATATCATCACAGCTTGGGCGGTTAAATAACCTAATTTTTGGAATTCTGTTAATATGTCAGTGCTAACAGAAGCTGTTTCAGACATGGAAATACAAACTGTAAAAACTGGAGTGAAAGAGACGTGAAAGTGTGCAGATCCGGAGTACGTCAGCTACAGCAGAGGGGTGCCACCACTATGAGAGGATCTCTTTTAAATAAATACCCCAAGTAAGAAACAAAAATTGGGATGAATAATTATACAATTAGTAAAATAAACACAAAAGTATTAAAAGCTGTAAATGTTTGACTGCAAGTGAAAATGTTTGAGGATATAATACATGTTTGCCAATGCCACACATATTTACACAGATTAGTACGTGACCAGACTTAACATAGTTCATACTCATGTTCAGTGCATTCTTTGGACTCTAATAAACAGGCTGAAGCTTTCTGATTGCTTTCAGCAGAAGGTTCGTGAACCTCCACAACAAACAAAACCTTTGGTCTTCCCAGCTGTTGTTCGTGAGTGCTGTGACGTGGCTGTGGAAGACAGTGTATGTAGTCTCTATTGGTAGCATTTTGTAAAAGCAAATTGGTACCTAGTCATTATAGTGCACACATCTAATTCTTATATGCCTAAGTTTTAAAAGTAAGGATTATTGTGAAACCCTCTGCACTTCACTTCATATATAGATTTTCCAAATAATATCACCTTTAAGCATTTTGCAGCTATACCACACCTAGACTGATTTTAATGTCTTCAGTTAGTTAGCCAAATAAATAAGAGTCTTCCTTCCATCGTCCTAGACCATACCCTAGAAGCAGGATATGGCTGGCCTGTGTTCCCTGTTCATCCTTACTGTACTTCTAGCTAATTCCTAATTTTCCCTCAACTCAGTTATCATCCCTCAAAAGAAGACTTCTGCCATTCCTGCTGCTATCTGGTCCACCACAAGCCTCTGCTTTAACATTTTGAAATAGCATTAAGATTACAATTTTCACCACCAGTCCAATGGTCCCCAGGAACTAAACTGCCCCCATTGGTTCCTGTAGGGTGGGCATTGCTCCTCACCGCTCATCTTTCTACTTTTATGTAATTCCTCATAGTCAGGGTGACATTTCTTTGTTTGTTTGTTTGTTTTGTTGTTTTTATGTTGTTTGGTTTGGGGTTTTTTTTTGTGACAAGGTTTCTCTGTGTAAAATCCCTGGTAGTCCTGGAACTTAATCTGTAGACCATACTGGCCTCAAACTTACAAGATCTACATGCTGTTACCTCCCAAGTTCTGAGACTATAGGCATGTGCCACTACCTAGGGCACTGGAATGTAGCTCAGAGCTAGAGTATTTGGCTTCAGTCATACTAATTTTTTTTATAAGTAGACAATGCTACTTCTTAAACACTCTAGGACTTTTTATTCTGCGTCAGCTTCTGTCTTCTCTGGTCCTGGGTATTCCTATCATTCACCATGATGCTACTTAATGTACCCTTCCTGAAAACTAGATCTAATCACTTTTTCTGTAAGTATGCAGTGGTTTTGTTTTCTAATATTATTATGGTGTGATATTTTCAATAGTTATATTTCTGTAATTAATAATTTATTTCTATCCTAAGTTTCTACAGGCATAAAACAAATCAAATTATATATTTTCTGTTTTTCATAATATAGTATTCTTATTTAAAAGCATGGTATAGTATATATTTATTCCTTACTAAAAGTAGAATATAATTTGGAAACAATAATTCTAATTCTTTCTGCTGAACAAACAGATACATGTAGCACTGTTTTCAGGTTTATATGAAAATCAAAAATAAACTGAGCAATGACTGTAGCTGAGTCTGGAGATTCCATGAACTAGGTACATTTTACCAGGTAGGTTCTTGCTAGAACAATGCTAGAGGCAATGAAAAGAAGGGTCCTATTAAGGGAACTTGTGTAACATGAGGGGCTGGCTTGTTGGGGTTTCTGTCCGGCCCAGTACCCCAATAAGCCAGCAAGTCCCAAGGAAAATCACACACAAGACTCCATAAGAGTATAAACTGATTGGCTCATTAGGTCAGGCTTCTTGTTAACTCTTATAACTTATATTAACCCATTATTCTCATCTATGTTAGCCATAATGGCTCCGTACCTTTTTTCAGCTGGGCAGGTTACATGCTGTCTCTTCGGTGGTCTGCACAGGAATGCCTGAGGGACCTTCCTCCTCCGTAGCCTTATTCTATTCTCATTGCCCCGCCTCTACTTCCTGTCTGGTTGACCCGCCTATACTGCCTGCCTGGCCAATCAGCGTTTTATTAAAATATGATTGACAGAATACAGACAATTCTCCCACAAACTTGGGGATCCCTTTTTTAAAAAAAAAAAAGTTCCAGGAAGAAACCAGCAGGTGCACAAATAAATTTAGTGATAAGATACAGAAATGACACATTTTCAGATCTCCTCCAAACAAGCCCTGGGCTAGGACACTGTGTGGCTGATGATCACTGTGCATACCAGTGCTAGTCACACTCTCTGGGCTTTCTGTGGATGAGGCAATTGGGGGATTGTGTGCAGCCTCGTACAGTACAGAATTAAAACAGAAACACTGGGCTGTAAAGTCATCTGCACTTTCAGCTTCTGAATTCTGAATTAAACTGTAATAGATCTCTTCTTCCTGTGGATCATCCATTTGTTAAGAAATTGTACTGTTGTCACTGAAAGTAAGTGTAGCAAACCCTGAAGATTGGCCTGAAGAAAGTAGGCAGAAATGTCAATGTGACTTCTCCGTAGTGTACTCTATATGCAGAAGATCTTTTTACCAACCTGGCTTCTTTTCCTATAATAGTTCAAAATTAATGGTTTTTAACATAAAGTGATGTGAGTTTAAGCCATGGATCTCTTGCTGAGACAGTTATACAAGAAAATATAAATTGTCCATTAATAGAATACCTCCAGACAGACACAGATTCTTTGAGCTATGTTTTATTTTATTCTATTTTATTTTATTTACTGAATGTCTCTTTGATTCCTTACACTAATGTAACACTAATGTATATCTGGATAAAAGGATGATGGCTTTGAGCTGATGCTGCTCTCAGACCTACAACAAGCACGCAACTAAAAAACATCCAAAAGAAGAAATTGATAGATTTTAAAATATATTTTAGTGCATTTTAAGCTATCAAGACTGAAACATATGACTACATATTTGCATACTAAGGCATTGATATAGTCAACAGATAATTTCAAAAACTAACTATAAGGATAAAAAACACAGTAAGGCGAATACTAAATTTCATGTGCTGATAAAAAAAATACATGTGAGCAAGCATTTGCTAAAAATAGAAATAACTCTGAAAATAACATATAACCTTCCCATAGCATTTACTCTTTACTGCACACTATCCTTAGTACTAGGTGCCCTGTCACCTATCCATCCATCTGTCTATCTATCTATCTATCTATCTATCTATCTATCTATCTATCTATCTATCTATCCATCGCCTGCCACCATCTGATTACTCAACTCATACCTGAAAATTAGGTTCTCTAAGTCATCAGTTACATATGTAAAAAACGGACATAGTTGATAAGTCGTCCAAATTTGTAAATTTCCTTCTGCTGTTTGTTTTACTTAGACTTTTAATTCCTATTCTCTTTTCTCAGAGTAGATATTGCTTTTTATATCTTTCTTATTAGTTTATTTAATATTTGAGTAAGGTGCATATATATGTGTTCATGTGTGTTTGGGTGGCCAGAGGGCAATGTGGGGGATGTTTCTCTTCCTCAGCCTTGTGGGGTTGAGGAATCAATCTCAGATCATCAGGTTTGGCCTCAGGGGCCTTTTCCCACTGCAATATCATTGCTCATTACATTCAGCCTGCAACCTTTTTATCCTCCTCCTCCTCTTCTTCTACTTGAGAGGGAGTTTTCCTCCACAGAACAAAATGGCCTGGAACTCACCACAAAACCCATACTGGTCTGAACCTTATACCAGTTTTGCTCCCTAGGTCTCAAGATGTGGTACCCCATCTAGCTTCAGAGTTCCTATTATTGTCCATGCTTTATTGTTCTCTCAAGAAATGCCAGAAGAAATAATTTGCATAAAATTAGTGCTGTAAAAGGACACAGGGAGTTCTGTTTCACAGGCAGAAATGAGCTTTAGTTGTCCAAGTATTTCTTCCTCTTTAAAATATATTTTATTCAGTACCAGGGCTCAGATTCAGAGCTTTGCTCATACTATGTAACTATTCAACAAGTTGAGGCTACATCCCCAGGCCTTCTTTTTTAAATAAGAAGTCCTATCTCGATACATCCATGCATTTACCTCAGGAAACACTGCCTGGCATTTTAGATGGCTAGAGCTGCCTCAAGAGAGTTGCCTCAGACATGGATCACCAAACAACTGAAAGTAAGTTAATGAGAACTACAGGACTAAGGGTTCTTTGCCAAATAGCAGTCTCCTGTTTTTTTTTTTTTTTTTTTTTTCCTGACATGAAGCAGGCCTGCCACACTTACCAGTGGCAGGAAGAAGAGGATTTGCATTCATCATTGTTAGAGGGCTGCACGTTTCATATGTTGACATGGCTGGTTCTTGTCAATGTGAAATGGATACAGCTTTGTGAACTAACTCCCCTCCCTCCAAGATGTAATTAAGTTAATTGCATACCATGACTCTCCTTCTATCTGCTTGATTAGTGTCCAGTGAAAAAATTGATTGTTTTCCAATCTCTTGGTGATTTATTTTTCCCCAGGGACAACGGAGTCTTCTGTTTCTATATAGTCAGTAACTTTGTGGTGGTAATGTTGACAAGCATTTTATAGAATTAGAAACAAAGAATTTATAATGAATACTTACCCATCTCTGGTGGATTCCCTCCTTCTCAGTCTCTATATGATTGTCCTATTTGTGAGTAGCAACAATGTATCATTAAGTTATATAAGCCAAAATGTTGGTTTTGCTTTGCCTTCACTCCAGAGTCAGAATCACATAATAATTAAGCACAGTAATTCTGAAACTCAGTTTCTGGCAGGACCTGTAAGTGTTATGAATTACGCATGCTATTTAGTCTCTCTATGCCTTATTCTGCAGCTATACGATGAGCAGAATGGCTGCCTCTGTTTCATAAGGCTGGTCGGAGGCTCCTGTGTGGCCACATAGAAAGTACTTATAGTTCCCACAATAGAGTGCAACTTAATAAATAGTAATATATAGTCGTTGTGTTTATTTTATGACTCCCAAGAGGAGACTATTTAACCATATACTTTGTACTTCTGCTTAAGATAAGGCAGGAGAAAATTTTGCTTAGGAATTTTAATATCAGCAACACATTGCATTATAAAAGAAATAGATTCTTAGATGTTTTGAAAAAAAATTATACTTTTGTTGACACACTACCATAGCTCTTTTCTATTATCTATCTGATAATATCTACCTGATGCCAAAGGTCATAATTTTTCACTGTTTTTTAATTAAAAAAATAGTTTAAAGGGTAACAGACTTCCATAGAGCATGTTTACAAAATGAGACAAAGTTGATCAGTATGCACTGTGAATAGAAACAGAAACTCTTGGATAACTTAGTCAAAGTATTTTCTTTCTCTAAGAATAATTTAACAATAACAGGGTTTGGAACTTAACTTTAAAAACATAATTTTGCTTACCTTTCTAAAGTTCCTTCTCTTAAACTTGATAAATAGTGGATCCCCTAAAGTTTTATGGTAAATTACACTCTGATTTTATTTCTTAATGTTTTAATGTTTGCTAATTTCATACATACATGTAATGGGCCTCAATCAAATCTTACTCCCATTCTCTCCTCTCCAATTAATCCCATCTTTGTCCCACCCCTATTCTGTACCAATTTCATGGTTTGTTTGTCTTTCTATTCAAATCTATAGTCTAGTTGGTGCTGTTAGCACATGAGTGGGTAGAAGGATATTCAATGGAGGTGGGTAGTTTCTCAGAGGCCGGAGTATCCCTCTCCCAGAAGCCAACAATTGCCAAGAGGTTTTCAGTCTCTATCTTAACAAAACACAATCAAAAATAGCTCTCACTTCTAAAATGAAACTGGATAACTGACTTTCCCATCTACTTTTCAAATCTCAAATTATCTTTTCAATATTGAACCTCAGTGGACTCCACTGCATTTTAAAGAACTTCCAAATTCAGGTGTTTTATAACTTGATAAACATAAATACTAATTCATTAATCTGCGTCAGGTCAGATGATGTTGACATGGATAAAAATCAGGAATGAACATATTTGGTGACGTTTCTTGGTTGAAAACTCATTTTCCTAAGACCTCCTCCAACACTAACATTGCACAATATTGTATACAACTGAATCTCAACTCAAAATATGTTCAAAGATTTAAACAGTGTTTATCTGTTCCACCTAAAAACTGTTCCTACTTTACTATATCATAAATCATAAATGGATTTTATCCTCCTTCTTTATAACCCTATTGTAAAACATCTATTAAGACAAGAAAAGGATCATTTACGGGGTCTCCTACACATGGCTTTGTTTTGTTTTGAATAAAACTTTTACAGATAGAAGTGTGCTCTCCACTTAAAAAGTCGTATCTAAATTATCATCTTGTTAAAAATAGATCTAAATATGCAGCAACTCTGAATTATGGCACAGAGAACAGTTTGAATAGCAAACTGGTTATTTAAATGTCTGTCACCAATAGTTTATTCTTCTCATAAGAAACAAATTATCCCATAGATTCAGACACTTGCCAAGTTTCACACTGTTGGTATGAATCATAGCAATCTGGGACTACATCCCTTGTTGTCTCAACTTTTCAAAAGTTTATCTTATCAAGCTAAATTACTTAATTTGTATTGAACAAAGTAGGAGGCAGAGTGGGTTTCAGCTGCAGATTCATAACTACCAACAAAATGAAGCCACCATAACTTAATTGTTAGATATTTTCATCCAACATAGAACATCTAAAATCAAGCAGTATATATGTCAAAATCTTTGAGTGTTTAAGACCTTAGCCATAGGATTTGGCTATATCATATATGTGTGTGTGTATGTGTGTGTAAGAGTCTGTGTATGCATGAATATATGGCCTTTCTTTATATATACACATGCCTATACACACATATACATATATACATAAATATGCGTATCTGTGTATGTGCTGTTTTTAAAACTTGTTTCAAATCTGTGTAATTCAGGAACAATAATCTCATCATGACAGATATAACAATCTACATGCTGATCTAAATTTTGCCAGCTGCTCAGGTTAGAAACTTGATGCAATTATTGCAGCTTAATACTATTTTTTTATGTTGTATCCTCTTAAGTTTTAATCCTTCCCATAGCACTGAGCCTCTATTTCTTCTTTTCTGAAGAGAACCTTTTGAGCTTTGAGCTTCATACTGATCATAGCTCTCAACACATGATGACTGATCTGGAAGTATGAGTTGGAGTTGTGTTGTTAAAAGTAGAGGTCTTGTCAGTACACCTGCCCCTGGTCATGCTTTGTCACTCTTAGATTTTTTTTTCCATGAATCCATGAAAGAGGGACCAGATTAACTTTGGAGGAAAGAGGGCCACATTTTAGAATGTTTTATCTGTCCTGTCTTTCACTGTATTTCCCTTCCCATCAACCTACAGTCTCAACTACCAAAGAAACTTTGAAAGCATTCCTCCCCACTCCTTAGGAATCAATAGTCCCTTCGGAGCCTAGCAGGCACCAGTGTTCCACACCAACACAACACAGCGTGAGCAGGAACAGATTCTCATGGCCATGGTTTTGCTTAAAGGAATCAAAATAGCAAATGCCTTAGAAGCCTTAGGAGTGGATTGTATTTCTTTATTTTAGAATATATATGAACATAATATATGTATATATGAACAATTAATGAAGAAAGAGGCCATGAATTTAAACGAAAGTAAGTGGTTTATGTGGGAGAGTTTGTAAAGGAGAAAAGAAGGGAGAAATTATGAAATTACTCTATAAACTCAAAAAACAAAAGAAATAATTATTTTAATGTCATTGGAAAGCAAAACTCTGTCACTAATCTGGCAAAAATTAGTCTTGAAGATCTATGAGGAGATTTAGGAGGACACCCACCATAATGTATGTTATACTCTGAGTACATCCTTCATTCCTTGGACTTTCCTATAATTTCTGCAAATATCTTAAATTATAATTTTCTAAGTCCTTCTTGATTTATTTTCTGGTGTTTACCTGAAATGTTAGAGAGGGAAATCAATAAATCAAAACTGATTAAAGTCTTGCCAGAAATAAGTGTTTGAAGAAATATATCTATCCTGAATTGAAGTGTTAGAGAATGTGTAGATCTATTATTGAACATTTTATTTGATGCTATTAGTAGGCACAAGAGGCATGTTTTTGTTTGAGAGCTATAAGTAAAAACAAATGCATAAATCTTAACAATTAATTAGATTTAAATATTATTGCTAAAAACTTCTGAGCCATTTGTTTAAGAATGTACTATTAGAATTCAGCCCCTGTTCAAGCCTCCTCTAAGAGACATGGAGAGGCATATTATTGAGATATTTGTCTGGGGTCCTCAGAGAACAGACAGGCAGGATTTATCATTCAGGAGGTGAGCTAACAGCAGTGGGGTATCTGTGTGATGCATGCTGTTCTTCAGCCCATTTAGTGTCTCCTGATTGGAAAGAAGATCCTGCTGGTTCTTGTTCTGAACCATCACCCAACCTCAGTAAGCTATCAGCAGATTTCCACTTCTGCCACAGAGACTCTGACTTCTCTCTTCAGAGACTCTGCCATGTCTGTCTCTAGTACCGAGGCCTGAACTAGGCTTGATGGCCTCTGCCATGCTTTTGTCCTTGTGTCTATATGTCCACGGTATTAATAATTCTTCTAAGAAACTACTTAATCCCAAGGGATCATTCTTGGTGTTTTCTCTGTATACATCCGCATCTATTAATTTGAAGCAATATTGTCTACCTCTTGAAGAAATTCTCTTTAATATGTCTCGTCTTTAGAGTTCCTTAACTTACTACACACTTTTGTTTGTATCTGATTGAGAATGTGTACCCTGCTCTGGTAGTATTGTTTACCTCTCACCTCCAAGGTTGCCAATAGAAACAGAAAAAATCTAACATTCATTTTACATTTTTCACCTGCCTAGCACTTCACTTGAATGAATGCTCTTCTGTGGTACTAACATTCTACAAGGCAGACAGTATTAATTCCTCAATATGCAGAAGACAGCAGACAAAGTGAAATACTTCCAACTAGGCTGCTCTATGCAAACAGAGTCTTTCTATGATGACCTAAAATAGACTCTTTCTAGAAAAAAAAATGATGAAAATGAAGAAGGGTGGGGAGAATAAGAGAAGAAGACAAGGAAGAAGAGGAGGGGGAAGAAGCTGTTGTTAGTTGTCTTGAGACCTGGAGAGACAACTGTGAAGTTTTAAGCACTTGCTGCTCCTACACATGACCTGGATTTGGTCTGCAGAACATACATCAAGTGGTCACCACCATGTAATTCTAGTTCCATGGAATCTGATGCAGGTTCTGTCACACATTTAGTGCACATACATGTATTCAGACACAAACACATTCACAAAATAAATGAAGCAAATCTTTGACAAAAGAAGATATTTCTCCCCTGTCTATGCTGTTTGTTTGCATTCTGTTTGAAGCTACAGTTGCTATGGAGAAAGAATGAGGTTTGAATATCTGTACTATCTCTGAATAACCACTGCCACTGCACATAGTTAAAGCAAAGAGAGCACTGTGGTAAAGATTGCGGCATAGCCTTAACTTCATCTGTGCAATGAAGATTTCCAATATTCCCTTCCCCATTGAGTCAGTGTCCTTCCAGTCCCAATCATTTAACCTTTATAAAACTGCCGAACCTTTCACAATGACCATGTGGACTTACTAAGCTAGGTACTTAACCTGTCTTTCCAGTATGCTGGGTTTTTTTTCCAGTTCTTTAAAAGCTTACTTTATCATTCAAAATTCCAACTATAGATTATTTTTTATCTAAAACCTTTTCAAATACCCCAGGGCTAACTTCCTTCTCTTTCTGAAAGTTTTCTATACTATAGGATAGTTGTGAGAAGCTATTATTATTCATTAATATCCTTTGTAGTGTCTTCATGGAAATTATAAATATCTTAAAGATATTATTGAACTTAGTTACTTTTCTTATGTGTTACCACTCACAATTTGTCTTATATCAGAATACTTCATTCATTGAATAGAAGTTGAATTTGGCTGCCTGATCTTTATATTTGAACATTTGGAAAGTTGACACTTGACATGAAACAAAGGGAAGCATTTGCAAGGTCATACAAGTGAATTTTCTAGACTGCTCCAAGTAAAGGTCTCCATTTGTTAGTAGAATCAATGAAAGTAGAAAGTATTTTTTTCTGGAAGTAGGATGGTAACTATTCATCAATCCTGAAAAGCATTACCCTGATTTATTATTGGGCCCCATAATGCAATACACTGTAATTGTATTTCCTGTATGTAATATAAATAAATGAAAAAGTACTTCATTTGGAACAAAATGGGGGACAGTGCTTTTATCTATAGGAGAAGGTAATAAAAATATCTTCTGGCGGTATTCTCTAAAACTATCTTGGGAAAAATTTTTGCCTCTTTCCCATCACTAGTGCAGTGAGAAAGCATGTATCCTTCCATGATACAGTCACAGATGGGGAAACTTTATTCATACTGAACTGATCATGATATAGCTCACAAATATAAGAGCAGGGCTTGAACACATGTAATCCTAGATCTCAGAAAACTAAGGCAAGAACATACACTGTTTAAGATCAGCCCAGGCTACATACTGAAACCTTATTCTCTTTCAAACAACAAACAAACAAATATACAATTAAATCAGAAGTTAATAATAAGAAAATAGGAATCTATATTGCAGGGTAGCTCAGTCTAATCAGTTCGTTTGATAACCTGTTGGTCTCATGAGATATAAAATTTCTATTACACAAAACCACTATAATCCAAGGTCTTGCAATGCACTGTTCCTGGGTCTTTGACTATCTTTCTAGTGTACTTCTTTGTTTGACTTTAGAAAGATAATTCTGAAGAATCCTGAGAGACAGTTCAGATGTGTTGCTCCATGAAAACATCCCTCACTTTGTTCCATGTATTAGATGGCCCTCCCTCTGCCTAACCACATGGTATCATGAACTTCCCATAATTGAAAAACACACAATAACTCATGCAAGTAATCCTACTCTACTCCCCCAGCTCTCTAACTACAAGTACCGTCAAAATAGACAGTGTATATTTTTAAATTGCTTCTTTGATTTCCATTGCCCAGTGTAGATTTGTCTCATAAAGGCTAACAAGATATTTTGGGGGAAAAATAATAAAGAAGAGCACAGACATATCTTCAAAATTTCTGAACATAGAGATATTTTTCTTAGCAGCACTAGAAGGAACAATTGTCTTTCTTTGTCCAGTTTAGTTTTGGCCATCGAGCCCATGTCTTCCAGTACAGGAAAGGGGAGACTGGCTAATCTTCCTGTTTCTACTTCTAACATCACTGTCTTAGTATATGGATGTCATGTCTGCTGGGGAATCAACAGACTATATAAAAGCACCTTAAAAACACTGCCAGCTTTCTGGAATTAGTGTTGCTATCGAATTCTAATTTTAAGCCATAATGATCTGATAAGACACATGAGGTTTTTCCAATTTTTTTTGTATCTGATGAGGTTTGTTTTGTTACCTAGTATGTGGTAGGTTTTTGAGAGCGTTCCATGAGGTGCTGAGAAGATGGTATATTCTTTTATGTTTGTATGAAATGTTCTATAGATGCCTGTTAAATCCATTTGAGTCATAACATCTGTTAGTTCCCTTATTTCTCTGCTAATTTTTTGTTAGACAGATCTGTCCAGCAATGAGAATGGAGTGTTGAAGTCTCCCACTATTAGTGTGTGGGGTTTAATGTGTGATTTAAGCTTTAAACATGTTTCTTTTACATATAAGAGTGCCCTTATATTCTGGGCATAGATGTTCAGTATTGAGATTTCTTCTTGAAGTATTTTTCTTGTAACTAATATGAAATGTCCTTCTTTGTCTGTTTTTATGTATTTTAGTTTGAAGTCTATTTTGTTAGGTATTAGAATAGCTCCCCCAGTGTGTTTCTTAAGTCCATTTGATTAGAAATTTTTTCCCAACCCTTAACTCTGAGGCAATGTCTGTATTTGAGGTGGAGATGTGTTTCTTGTATGCAGCAGAGGGATGGATTCCATTTTTGTATCCAATCTCTTAGCCTGTGTCTTTTTATAGGTGAATTGAATCCATTTATATTAAGGGATACTAATGACCAGTGATTGCTATCTCCTGTTAATTTAGTTTCCATTGTTGGTGATATTATTTTGTGTGTTTTTCCCTTCCTACTGCTGTAAGATCATCAATTTTCTGTGTTTTTGTTGATGTAGCCAACTTCCTTGGGTTGGAGTTTTTCTTCTAGCACTTTTTTAGGGCTGGTTTGTGGAGAGGTATTGGTTAAATCTGGTTTTGTCATGAAATATCTTGTATTTTCCTTCTGTGGTGATTGAAAGTTTTGCTGGATATAGTAGTCTGAGCATCTGTAAAGTAAAGAACATGTCAACAAGACAAAATGGCAGCGTATAGAATGGGAAAAGATCTTCACCAACCCCACATAAGATATAGGTCTGATCTCCAAAATATACAAAGAACTCAAGAAATTGGTCATCAAAAGAACAAATAATCAAATTAAAAAAATGGAGTACAGACATAAACAGGGAACTCTCAACAAAGGAATCTAAAATGGCTGAAAGACACTTAAGTAAATGTTCAACATCCTTAGCCATCAGAGAAATGAAAATTAAAACAACTCTGAGATTCTATCTTACACCTATAAGAATGGCTGAAATAAAAACACAGATGACAACTTCTGCTGGAGCTGTTGTGGGGCACAAGGAAGACTCCTGCATTACTGGTGAGAGTGCAAGCTGGTACAGCCCCTTTGCATATCAATATGGTAATTTCTCAAAAAAATAAGAAACAACTGTCTGCAAGACACAGCAATATCACTTTTGTATATATATTTAAAGGATGCTCAATCGTACCACAAGGACATGTGCTCAGCTATGTTCATAGCAGCATTGTTTGTCTTAGCCAGAACCTGGAAACAACCTAAATGCCCTTGACTGAAAAATGAATAAGGAAAATGTGGTACATTTACACAATGGAGTACTACTCAGCAGAAAAAATAGTGACATTTGAAAATTGCAGGCAAATGGAGGAAGCTAGAAAACATCAAATTGAGTGAGGCAACACAGACTCTGAAAGACAATTTTCACATGTACTTACTCATAAGTGGTTTTAAAACATAAAACAAAGAAAACCAGCCTACAAATCACAATCTCAGAGAACCTGGATAACAATGAAGACCCTAAGAGAGACAGACATACATGGATCTAATCTACAAGGAAAGTAGATCTCCTAAGTAAATTGGGGAGCATGGGCACCATGGGAGATGGCTGAAGGGGTGAGAAGTGGAAAAGAGGGGAGCAGAGAAAACTGTATAGTTTAATAAAATCAATTAAAAAATAAGAGAAAAAAAGCACTCAAAATTAAGAAAGACTATGAGGAAAATCACAACACAAGATGCTACTTTCTGCTCACTTCTGTGACAGATGTAGACATATCTGACTTTGATAAATACACCACCATGCAGTGTTTGCTATTTTTGGTCTATACTCACTTTATTTTTTTTTAGCACATTACCAGTCATGTACAAGATGTACTATTTCCCAAAATGTATAGTGAAATGAGTTTAGATTTGAATGGAAAACACTCTATACCTTTGTAAAGAGGGGTAATCTTACTAGATATCACTTTTATTACTTGAGAAATTAGGAGCACATCCCTCCCAACTTCCAAATTCTCTGATTTTATGAAAGTTCAGACAAATGCACTTGTTTTAGATGAAAGACCTACATTTTGCTACTAATTTAGAAAAACTCCATGGTTACGTTTGTTATGATGTTAATGATGAGAAAGATCACAAATGTGTTTCCCATAATTATGCAAAACAATTTTCTCTAGCCATGGAATCATTTTCATGTGGTTTTGAAAGGTGACAATTTAAGAAAAAAATAAACCTATGATTTAGTGTCTTCAGTTGAAGACTGTTCAGAATTATATGTTTAGATATCTAAGATCAGAAAGAGTTTTCTCTCACTCTTCCATTGAATATTGAGGATCCCTGTTAGTACTATAAAAATTGTGTGGGAGGTCCTTCTATGTGTTGCTTTTATTGGTAATTAATAAAGAACTGGCTTGGCTGGTAGCATAGGAGGAAGAAGGTAGAGTTAGAGAGACACCATGGAACCATGGCCAGAGTCAGACATGCTGAAACTTTGCCAGTATTTCATTAACATGTAGTGATACACAGATTAATGGAGATGGATTAAATTAATATGTAAGAGTTAGCCAATAAGAAGCTATAGCTAATGGGCCAAGTAGTGATTTAATTAATGCAGTTTCTGAGTGATTATTTCAGGGCTAATAGGCTGTGCTCTCTCTTCTACAAATTGGTGTGCCAACGTGTTGGATTAAAATCCACATAAACCCTGAGAACTATTAAAAAGGAATTCTAGACACAAAAATACAGAGTTTAACACAGCTTCTTGCTATTTTCTGGTAGTGTGCCACAGTTCCCTTAAGAAAGGCTTTCCTGATTCAACGGTAGCAAATGTGTAGTTTCAAAATGGCAGCTTCCTGGCCATGGGCCATGCTATTAGCATGACCTCTGGCTTTTTCAGGAGACCAAGAATTTGGATGGGGTTTGCGAGAAGTGTGCTGCAGCTTGCTTTATGGCAATATGGACCAGCTGTGTGCCTGGAGGTGGTGTGGTGGGGTTGGTTCTAGGAAGCAGCAAGCAGCTCCACCACGTTGGAATGGGCATAGCAAGCAGGAAGTACCATAAGTACCCTAATAATGTCAAAGCTTAGATTCTTAAGCACTTAGCATTTTAAGAAGGGCTTCAGACTTTCGGTCAGATAATAATTACAGATATGCAATAAAGACAAATCCAGATTTTAAAAATGACCACTAAATATGTCACAGTGTTAGATAAATATACATAGGCCTGGGAGAAAAAAAGAAAAAGAATATAGACAGTTATAAAAGAAGTAAATGGTTAAAAATAAAGGTAAAGTCTTTAAAGAGACAGAGTACAGGCAGTCAAATATTAAAAGGAGTAAAGAAAAATGAGGCATGTAAAAATGGAAAATTCACAGAGAGTATGGGTTATGTATATTATTGTGTTATCTTTGATTTTTTTAACTGTGAATGAGCTAAGTACAGAGAGACATCTATGGGCTGCTAAACTAAGCCAGCTTGTATATTATAAATGTATCATGACTTCCAAATTTGGGTCTAAGGATATGTTTCTTTGGAAAAAATGGTTCTTCTCTTGTTTCCACAGAGGATGAACACCTTTGGATTGCTTCCAGACTTGTGTGGTTTGATGGAACATGATCCCCTGAAGGGGTGCCTTGAACACCCCTCAAAAAAATTACTTCACCCAATATGCAGCAGGAAGAAGTTTGAACAGAACTATGCCCATATTCCCAAATACTGTTTGTAAATGCTTCTTTACATTTAAAGGGAGACATTCTATAGAGATGAATAATTTGATTTAGTATGGATCTTGCTTTACTGATACAAATTTAAGATAAATATTGCCATACTGTATATGTATATTTCTGCTCTTAACTAAGGAATTGTGTTTGTGTAGCTCTTTTAAAAAATGTAAAGTATAATTAAGAAATACAGGTTAATAGTCATATATAATAGTCAAGCTTGTAGTCATATTAGTTAGGTTTTCTCGATATATAGAGATATATTTCATTTAGATAGGTATTCTTCAAATTGTTCAGAGACCTTCAGAATATGGCACTTAAAATACTTAAGAACTTAAGACTTTTCAAGACAGTGAGACACATCTGCTTCTGGCAATACCAGTTACTTCAAATGGAAGATGGACATCGATCGAAGAGGCTCCTTATGGAGTCTGCTAGCCCTTTGGGCAAAAAAAACCCAAAAAAACAAAACCAGAAAAAAACCTGATCTTGCCTGGTCTGCTGAACAGGACATGCAGGACCAACAGAGAAATGACTGCTGATCTTGCCTAAATGTGAGATGGTCCTTTGGGGTTCCTGCTACATGAGTCTGCTAGACATTCTGTGGGACACCAGATAAAGTATTTGGCAAACTGCCAATATGGGCAAACCTGTCTTTAAAATTTCCTACCTCATGGAAAATTCTGTTGGATACTATATGCCTGTAGGCTGAAGATGGATGTCCCATGGTACAGAAAAACTTAGGGTGACTATTGAGGAAGGGAGATGTGTCTGTCAATTCTAGAGTTTTGGACATTGCTTACAATCTAATTCCTGTTTACTTAGGTAATATCATATACTTCTGGAGTCTTTGATGGAGTTGAAGAATTTATAGTTATAGTTTTCTTAATTATGATAAAAGATAAAGTATATATAAATATTGTAACTGTAATTTTCATTTGATACCTGTTTTGTCATATGTAATTTTACTATGTTTAAGTTAAAGCCTTCATTTTTGTTTAAGCAGAAAATGGGAAATGGTGTGGGAAGTCCTTCTGTCATTTTGTTGTTTTTATTGGTTAATGAATAAACCTACAGCATGGGAGGAGGAAGGTGGAGTTAGACAGACACCGCGGAGCAGCAGCCAGAGTCAGACATGCTGAAATTTTGCCGGTAAGCCACTGCTACGTGGTGATACACAGATTAATGGAGATGGGCTAAATTAATATGTAAAAATTAGCCAACAAGAATAGAGAGCTAATGGGCCAAGCAGTGATTTAATTATTGTAGTTTCTGAGTGATTATTTCGGGGTTAAGCAACTGGGCTCTCTCCTTCGACATGAAAAGGAATATTAATCTAATATTCAATAGCAGACATCATGTTGTGAAACCATGCAATCAAAAATACCTACAGTCGCCTCGGGGCCATAAAACCCCCCAGCTCAGCCTGCTTTGGCGCTGGGACTGAGTGGTAAGTGCAACCCTGCAGGAGGGAGTTCCTGATTTTCAATAGCCTGCCTGCAGAAAGGTAGGCCTTTTGTCAGCTCAGCGAGATTCTTGGCCAGCAAGGGGCACTTATCCTATAGCAGAAGATCCATAAGAGGGGTGAGTTTGCTTCTGACCAATGGCAGAAGCCTGGCAAAGAGGAGCTCAGAGCTTCCCCAACCCCCGTTACTCCCTGGTCATTCTGCAGGGGATGCTACATCCTGCTAAGCCCTCTCACCTCCTATCCCATCCCAGCTTTCACCCAGGAACCCCTTCCCTTATTCCTCCCTTACTCTCCTTCCTCAGGCCATAAAATATCCCAGCTCAGCCTGCTTGGGCACTGGGACTTGGTGGTAAGTGTAACCCTGTAGGAGGGAGTTCCTGTGTTTCAATAGCCTGACTGCAGAAAGGTAGGCCTTTTGTCAATGAGATCCCTGGCCAACAAGGGAACCTGACCCTGTACCAGAAGATCCATTAGAGAGCATATGAAGGAAGAGATAGGCAGGCACCAAGGCAAGAATTCTGAAAAACAACATGAAAACACCAGATCCTAGCGACCCTACAACAGAAGGACTTGAATACCCTAATCCAGAAGAAGTGGGAAAAAGTGCAATTATGAAAGCAATAGAGTCCCTTAAACAGGATATGAATAACTCCCTTAAAGAAATGGATGAGAAGTATAACAAAAAGTTTGAAGAAATGAGTAAATCCGTAAATGATACCCTGGGAAACCAAGAAAAAACAATCAAACAGGTAATGGAAACAGTTCAAAAATTGAAAACTGAAATGGAGGCAATGAAGAAAACACAAACCGAGGGCTGGCTGGATATGGAAAAACTACGTAAACGAACAGACTACAGAATCAAGCATAACCAATAGAATACAAGAGATAGAAGAATGAATCTCAGATTATGAAGACACCATAGAGAAAATAAATGTTCTGATCAAAGAAAACAGCAAATCAAATAAATTCTCAGAAGAAAACATTCAAGAAATCTGGGACACAATAAAAAAAAAACAAAAAATAATAGGAGTAGAAGAAGGAGAATTGTGGATTAAAGGCCCAGAAAATATATTCAACAAAATTATAGAAGAAAACTTTCCCAACCGAAAGAATAATATTCCTGTGAAGGTTCAAGAAGCATACAGAACCCCAAATAGACTAGATAAAAAAAATCCCCTCACCATATAATAATCAAAACACAAAACATGCCGAGTAAAGAAAGTATATTAAGAGCTGCAAAGGAAAAAGGTCAAGTAACCTATAAAGGTAAACCTATCAGACTTACACCGGACTTCTCTATGGAAACCATGAAAGCCAGAAGGTCCTGGATAGAGGTACTGCAGAAATTAAGAGACCATGGATGCAAGCCCAGACTACTATACCCAGCCAAATTATTGATCACTATCAATGGAGAAAACAAAATATTCCAGGATAAAAACAAATTTAAACAATACGTAGCCACAAATCCAGCCTTACAGAAAGTAATAGAAGGAAAATCACAACCCAAGGAATCTAACATTGCCAACACTGCCTACAATAACTCAGACATCTAGCGACCCTTTATAAGCACAACTCAAAGAAGGGAAACACACAAACTCTACTACACAAAATAAGTAAATAAATAAATAAAATAACCGGAGTCAACAACCACTGGTCATTAATATCACTTAATATTAATGGACTCAACTCACCTATAAAAAGGCACAGAATAAAAGATTGGATACGAAAACAGGATCCAACATTCTTCTGCTGTTTACAAGAAACACACCTCAACCACAAAGACAGACATCTAATCAGAGTAAAGGGTTGGGAAAAGGTTTTTCAAGCAAACGGACCTAAGAAACAAGAAGGTGTGGCCATTCTAATTTCCAATAAAATTGACTTCAAACTAAAATCAATCAGAAGAGATGGAGATGGATATTTTATACTCATAACAGGAACAATTCATCAGGAGGAAGTCTCAATCCTGAATATCTAGGCCCCTAATATAAAAGCACCAACTTATGTAAAAGAAAAACTTCTAGAACTCAAGGCAGTCATCAAACCACACACACTAATAGTAGGAGACTTCAACACACCTCACTCACCAATGGACAGGTCAATCAGACAGAAACCTAACAGAGAAATAAGAGAATTACTAGAGGTAATGAATCAAATGGACTTAACAGACACCTATAGAACAATCCACCCACATAGAAAGAATATACCTTCTTCTCTGCAGCTCATGGAACCTTCTTGAAAATTGACCACATATTCGGTAACAAAGCAAACTTCCACAGATACAAAAAAATATTAGTAACCACCTGTGTTTTGTCAGATCATCATGAACTAAAGTTAGAATTCAGAGAGCCTACAAACTCATGGAAGCTTAACAGTCAACTAATGAATCACCACTGGGCCAAGGAAGAAATAAAGAAAGAAATTAAAGTCTTCCTTGAATTTAATGAAAATAAAGACACAGCATACTCAAACCTATGGGACACAATGAAAGCAGTGCTAAGGGGAAAGTTCATAGCACTAAGTGCCCAATTAAAGAAAATAGAGAAAGTGCACATTGGAGACTTAACAGCATACCTGAAAGCTCTGGGAAAAAAGAAGCAGACTCATCCAGGAGGAGTAGAAGACTGGAAATAATCGAAATGAGGACTGAAATCAACAAAATAGAAACACATAAAACAATCCAAAGAATCAATGAAACAAAAAGTTAGTTCTTGGAGAAAATTAACAAGATTGACAAACCCCTAGCCAAACTAATCAAATAGCAGAGAGAGAACACGCAAATTAATAAGATCAGAAATGAAAAGGGGACATAACCACAGACACAGAGGAAATTCTTAGAATCATTAGATCTTACTACAAAAGCATATATGCCACAAAGTTGGAAAATGTACAAGAAATGGACTGGTTTTTAGATAAGTACCAATTACCAAAGTTAAATCAAGACCAGGGGAACAATTTAAATAGACCTGTTAGTAGTGAAGAAATAGAAGCTGTTATCAAAAACCTCCCAACCAAAAAAAGCCCAGGACCAGATGGTTTCAATGCAGAATTCTACCAGAACTTCCATGAAGAGCTAATACCTATATTCCTTAATATATTTCCCAATATAGAAAGAGAAGAGTCATTGCCAAATTCTTTTTATGAAGCTACAGTTACCCTGATACCAAAACCACACAAAGACACAACCAAGAAAGAGAATGACAGGCCAATCTCATTAATGAACATCGACGCAAAAATTCTCAACAAAATACTGGCAAACCGGATCCAAGAACACATTAGAAAAATTATCCATTATGATCAAGTAGACTTCATCTCAGAGATGCAGGACTGGTTCAACATACACCAATCTATCAATGTAATCCATAGAATAAATAAACTGAAAGAAAAAAAAAACATAGGATCATTTCATTCGATGCGAAAAAAGCATTTGACAATATTCAACACCCCTTTATGGTAAATGTGTTGGAGAGTTTGAGGATACAAGGATCATACCTAAATATAATAAAAACCTATTTACAGAAAGCCGACAGCTAACATCCAAATGAATGGAGAGAAACTCAAAGCCATTCCACTAAAATCAAGAACACAACAAGGCTGTCCATTCTCTCCATACCTCTTCAATATAGTGCTTGAAGTTCTAGCAATAAGACAACATAAGGAGATCAAGGGGATTCGAATTGGAAAGGAAGAAGTTAAACTCTCATTATTTGCAGATGATATGAAAGTGTACATAAGCGACCCCAAAAACTTTACCAAAGAACTCCTACAGCTGATAAACACATTTAGTAATTCGCAGGATACTAGATCAACTCCAAAAAAATCGGTTGCTCTCCTATACACAAAGGATAAAGGAGCAGAGAGGGAAATCAGAGAAACTTCACCTTTCACAATAGCGACAAATAGCATAAAATATCTTGGGGTAACTCTAACCAAGGAAGTGAAAGACTTATTTGACAAGAACTTTAAGTCTTTGAAGAAAGAAATTGAGGAGGATACCAGAAAATGGAAAGATCTCCCTTGCTCTTGGATTGGGAGGATCAACATTGTAAAAATGGAAATTCTACAAAAGCAATCTATAGATTCAATGCAATCCCCATCAAAATTCTTCACAGACCTTGAGAGAAAAATAATCAACTTTATATGGAAAAACAAAAAACCCAGAATAGCCAAAACAATCTTATACAATAAAGGAACTTCTGGAGGCATTACCATCCCTGTCTTCAAACTCTATTACAGAGCGACAGTATTGAAAACAGCTTGGTATTGGCATAAGAACAGAGAAGCCGACATATGGAATCAAATTGAAGACCCGGAAATTAACCCACAAACCTATGAACACCTGATTTTCAACAAGAGGGCTGAAAGTATACAATGGAAGAAGGAAAGTATCTTTAACAAATGGTGCTGGCATAACTGGATGTCAATCTGTAGAAAAATGAAAATAGATACATATCTATCACCATGCACAAAACTCAAGTCCAAATGAATTAGAGACATCAACATTAATCTGACCACATTGAACGTGATAGAAGGGAAAGTGGGAAATAGTCTACAAAACATGGGCACAGGAGACCACTTCCTAGGTACAACCCCAATAGCACAGACAATAAGAGAATCATTGAATAAATGGGACCTCTTGAAACTGAGAAGCTTCTGTAAAGCAAAGGACACTGTCAGTAAGACAAAAAGGCTACCTTCAGACTGGGAGAAGATATTCACCAACCCCTCATCAGACAAAGGTCTGATCTCCAAAATATACAAAGAACTCAAGAAACCAGACACTAAAACTCTAATTAACCCAATTAAAAAATGGGGTACTGAACTGAACAGAGAATTCTCAACAGAAGAACTTCGAATGGCCAAAAGACACTTAAGGTCATGCTCAACCTCCTTAGCAATCAGGGAAATGCAAATCAAAACCACTTTGAGATACCATCTTACACCTGTCAGAATAGCTAAAATCAAAAACACCAATGATAGCCTATGCTGGGGAGAATGTGGAGTGAGGGAAACACTCATCCATTGTTGGTGGGAATGCAAACTTGTGCAGCCACTGTGGAAATCAGTGTGGCGGTTTCTCAGGAAACTGGGAGTCAACCTCGCTCAGGACCTATCAATTCCACTCTTGGAAATATACCCAAGAGATGCCCTATCATACTACAAAAGCATTTGTTCAACTATGTTCATAACTGCACTATTTGTAATAGCCAGAACCTTGTTTCTTTTTTTATTAATTTATACAAATTTCCACTTCCTCCCCTCCTCCCAATACCCTCCCAATCCCCCCACTCTCTCTCCTCCTCCCTCTCCAGTCCTAAGAGCAGTCAGGGTTTCCTGCCCTGTGGGAAGTTCAAGTTTTCCCCCCTCCCTCCAGGTCTAGGAAGGTTAGCATCCAAACAGACTAGGATCCCAAAAAGCCAGTACATGCAGACAAAACAAGTCCCAGTGCCATTATCAATGGCTTCTCAGACAGCCTCCAAGTCAGACACATTCAGAGAATCGGGTTTGATCACATGCTCGTTCAGTCCCAGTCCAGCTGGCCTTGGTGAGCTCTCATTAGATCAGTCCCCTTGTATCAATGGGTGAACGCACCCATCGCAGTCCTGACTTCCTTGTTCATATTCTCCCTCCTTCTGCTCCTCATTTGGACTTGGGGCTCAGTCCAGTGCTCAATAGAAGAATGGTTAAAAAAGGTGTGGAACATATACACATTAGAGTTTTACTCAGCAGTAAAAAAAAAAAAAAATGACATCTTGAATTTTGCATGCAATTGGATGGAAATAGAAAACGCTTTACTGAGTGAGGTAGCCCAGACCCAAAAAGAGGAATATGGTATGTACTCACTCATAAGTGGATTCTAGCCATAATTAAAGGTCTTTGAGCCTATAATTCATGATCCTAGAGAAGCTAAATAAGAAGGTGAACCTGAAGAAAATCATATAGTTATCCTCCTGGATATTGGAAGTAGAGAAGATTGTCAGGCAAACTTGGGTGCAAGGGGGGATGAGGGTGGATATAAGGGGAAATGGTTAGAGAGAAGAGAGAAGGGAAGGATTCGTGATAGCTTGGGGGAATGGGATAGTGGGGAGGAAGGAAGGATGGATATGGGAGCAGGAAAGTATATATCTCAACTAAGGGAGCCATTTTAGGGTTTGCAAGAGACTTGATTCTAGAGGGTGTCCCAGGACCAAGGAGAGGTCTCCAGATTGTTCCCTGGGCAGCAGAGGAGACGGTGCCTGAACTGACCTTGTCCCATAACCATACTGATGAATATTTTGCATATCATCATAGTACTCTCATCTGGCGATGGATGGAGATAGAGACAGAGACCCACATTGGAGCTCTGGACTTAGCTCCCCAGGTCCAAATAAGAAGCAGAAGGAGGGAGAATGTGAGCAAGGAAGTCAGGATCAAAGGGAATTTTCATTTGACGATGGATGGAGATAGAGACAGAGAGACCCACACTGGAGCACTGGACTGAGTCCCCAAGGTCCAAATGAGGAGCAGAAGGAGGGAGAACATGTACAAGGAAGTCAGGACCGCGAGGGGTGCATTCATCCACTGATACAAGGGGACTGATCTAATGAGAGCTCACCAAGGCCAGCTGGACTGGGACTGAATGAGTACGTGATCAAACCGGTTTCTCTGAATGTGGCTGAAATGGGGGCTGACTGAGAAGCCATTGACAATGGCACTGGGTCTTGTTTTGTCTGCATGTACTGGGTGTTTGGGATCCTAGTCTGTTTGGATGCTAACTTTTCTAGAACTGGAGGTAGGGGGGAGGAACTTGGTCTTCCCACAGGGCATGAAACCCTGACTGCTCTTAGGACTGGAGAGGGAGGAGGAGAGGGAGTGGGGGGAGCAGGAGAGTATTGGGAGTAGGGGAAGAAGTGGAAATTTTTATACATAAATAAATGAAGAAAAAATATCCACAGTCACCACTACTTAACAGGATTTCCACAGTTGAGTATCAATGAGGCAGAGAAATGAATTGTGCTGTGACGATAGTTCTATCACTAAGGGGCCTGCACTGCAAGCATGATAACATGTGTTTGGTATTCTGAGCATGTGAGTTGCATGACAAAAATTAGGCTCAGTGGTGTAGTTTATAATCCTAACTGGAGTAGAAGAGAAAATGGATCCTATTGACAAGGCAGTTTAGTCTGTTCGGCCAGTTCCAGGTCAGTTAAGGACCCTGTCAGTCTCAAAGGATAAGTGGACAGCATCTGGGGAAATATTTTAGTTTCCATACACATGAACACACAGACATAGGCACACACACACACACACACACACACACACACACACACACACATGCAAACATGCATGCACGCATGCACACATACACACACTATTACTTATGATGAGAGAGTACTGAGCCCACACAAAAAAAGAATTGAAAGAGGGTTAGAGAGATGGTTCATAGGCCAAGTTCACTGACTGCTTTTTCAGAGACCCAGGTTTCATACTGATGCCCACATAGTTGCTCAAAACTGTCTGTAAATCCAGTCCCAGTGAATCTTATTCCCTCTTCTGGCCTCCACAGGTACTGTGTGCTTGTGATACAAAGACATACATGTGGGTAAAATACCCATACACAGAAAATAAATGCCCAAAATAAGTGTTTAAGGACCCGCAGTGCTGTGGAGGTAATAATGATTGTTGTGTCTAGTGGGGAGCAGTGAAATTAGAGAAAAGAAAGTGGCTCAAAACTGAAGTCCCTGGAATGTACTCCAGACGTGCAGAGCATAGAGAAAAAGTAAACATCAACGCATTGGAATGCAAGTACTTGACAAGGGTACAGCATTGAGAGAATGAAGAAATCTGTTAAATCTAGAAAATGAACCTTGAGATGGGACAGAGTGTTCTGACTGGTCAGTCTCATTGTCAACATGTGAAATGTTTCTGAAGGCACAAGGGAATGAGAGGTTGCACATCAGTCAGAAACCAAAAGGTTTGATCAAAATTTTAAATAAAAAGTAACAGTCCCTATTGTCGGACTGTCTAAAAATATTCACTGGGGCTGAGCATACTGCTGGTGATACTTCCCTCCCTGGGTTGGCCCCAGAAATGAATAGTATGGGTTGGTTATGCTAAAGTCTCTGTGATTTCAGCGCAACTGCTAATTGTTCCCTGGAGACTGTGGCCTTGCGTCTGGAATTTTACTGATTTCCAACAAAGGTTTATATTAAATTTCCTAGCTAAGACTGCTGTAAGGATGATTTATGCCACCATCTGTCAGAGTTCTCCATGTGACAGAGCGATTTCGCTTACAAAATACTTCTAGTATCTCTATTCTGATACAGCATTTCCTGCAGTTCTTTGTCTAGAAGTTTTAATTTAATGGTAACAAGGAAAATCCATATTTTTTTTTCTTTCTAGGCAACTGGAAGGTTACTTTCTCTTTTCTCTAGATACTTAAAAGATAAATGAAGACTAATTAAATGGGGTTTTTTGTAACTTAAATCACCATTCCAACCAGCAGCTCTATTAAGGAGTCCTCTTTCTTCTTGAGTCTAAATTATTCTTTTATTTCTTTAACCATTTCATATATATTTTCTTAACAATATCAGATGGACATCTGACTGCTGAGAACAATTGCGAAGAAGCCCCTAGGAGATGAGATCCAGGACAAACAATGAGTTTTCAAATAAATCAATGAGGTGATGTCAGGTGGTAATAAGTGTCAGGAAGGAAACTTATGGATGAGTGCTTGTATAGGGGGGGAAATGACTGTTAAATTGAGGAGTCAGTGTAAACCTTTCCGACATGTTTCTGAGCAAAGACACTGAGAGTAGATGATGCTTTTCTCACAGTTTTGAATTTCTTTACACTTAATTGAAAAAAAAATTCTAATTAAAAATTTTTATTTATTTCTCTCTCATATAATACATCCAGACTCCATTGCAGCTTCCCCTCTCCCCTCCTTTCACTACCCCTCACACACTGTCTTCTCTCTTCCCCAAATCCTCCCCATTCCTCTGCCAAAGCTGTATTTTCCTAGAAAAGAGCAGGCCTCCCAGGACATCAACCGAATATAGCACAACAAGATACAATAACACCAGGCACAAGGATTTGTACGGCAACCCAGTAGGAAAAAACAGGTCACAAAAGAAGCAGAAGATTCAGAAATAATGCACCCACACCGCCAGGAGTCCCCTCAAAAATGCTAAGCCAACAACCATAGCATAAATGTAGAGGACCTTGCTGAGACCCATGCAGGCTTCGCCGTTCCCACCTCAGTTGCTGTGATCCTCTATAGAGTTATGCTTAGCTGATTTTGCAGGTCATGCACTCCTTGCATCCTAGACCCTTATGAAACCCACAATTCCTTCTCCTTTTGGTCAATGGATCCCTAGAACTCCATGAAGAGGGACCCAGTGGAGACCTCCAACCTGAACTGTTTCTCTGCCTAATGGTATATAGGAAGTCACAGTTTATGTATTTATATGATTAAGATATACAAGTTCTCCTAGAAAGAGTCTGAAACAATTCATTTTTGTCTCCCTGGTCATCTTTGCTATCTTTATAGACAAAGGTTATGCAGTAGAGTATAGTCTAAGTCTCACTAGAAATATATGGAACTAAAAGTTTAGATCTGGATGTTCTACATAATGAACCACTATCTTTTTTTCTGAGTTTTCCTTCAGATTCATGATGTCCTAGATAAATCCTCCATTATATTATCATTAATAAAAACCCAACTAAGGTGCTGTAAAAAACAAACACATACCACTGGGTGTGCTGAGTTCCATATTGTCCTTGCCACTTAATGTCTAGTGGATTGTTTGTAAAGATTGAGTCTTATTTCCTCTTTATCTTGTAGGTAGTCATTAACTGGTATTTAAGCCCGTCACAATTTTGGAGGACCTCATTGGTCTCATAACTGATACATTTTGTTTTGTTCTTGGCAGTTTCCGAAGAACTATACAGATAAAGACTGCAGTGAAAATCCTTTGCAAAGTTAAAATTCAGAGTTTTTGGTAAATGTCTTAAACCTACATTTTCATAGGCATTCATCACCAGCAGTAAGCAGTTTATTTGAAGGTCTCGTTTGCTTGGGATAGAGAGGGATGATTACTATGATAGTGGCCTCTACTTTGCAATCACTGCCCAATATTCTTTTTCTCTAGGTCTGCCTTCCCTACTAAGACCAAATTGGTGGTGGTGGTGTTTTTCAAAATTTTGATGACAATTTTTGTATTTAGTTCCTCGAAAGCTGTACCTGTCCTTCGAAATGCCTGAAGTCCCTTTAAGCATGTATTGAGCTTGCCTCTCTGATTAGTATCAAACTCGCCCTCCCTTATGTTCAGACTCTGATCCTAAAAGCTCTGACTATTTAATCCCTGACAACACCTGAATATCTCAGATTTTGAATTATGAGTTCTGATCTGAATGGTCTGCTTTTAACTGAAATGATTTCTCCAGCCCGGAAAGGTTGCTAGCCACTCCTCTTCCCATTTCCTGATTGTTGTAATGTCTGTGAATTCCATCTACCTTTCTCAGAAAGCGGCAATCACTCTGCCCTTGCATTGCCACTGCACTGGCACATACGTCTAGAGCATCTTCTGAACCAGTATCAATATTTCTGTTTTTCTTGTTCCCTTGCCTATGAATAACTCAGATTTTTTCTAATGCCTGTATTTTCTACCATTTATTAATTCCTATCTATTAACTGATATTATTTTCATTCATTTTTATAAAAAGGCCTTTGTCACCTCTCGGACAGTGAACAAAAAAGAGAGAGACCAAAGTTCCGTTCGTTATTAAAAGACAGACCCTCTTCACACACCCAATGACCTCACTAGCAGGTATCATGCCATCCAAACAGATGGGCTTCAATAGCAATGGCCAGCAGATCATGTTGTCTATCAATCAATTTTTGTAATCTCTACTAACTTGTGATATTTTTGAAAGCTCTATTCATTTTGCATTTTGGTGTCTAAGAATAAGTTGACAAATATGAAACTATGATATGACAGTCATAAGTGTATAAAATACACTTTGAGATGTTATAAAATGAATTAGTTTACCAAGTGCATTTGGAAGCAAAACCCTTTGATTTGAATATCATGTACAATTCATGTGTATTATGTTCACACAAGTTATTCACTTGGCATTTAGTATTAGTATGATATTTATTGCTTATCACTCTTTTATTTAAATGGGGCAAATTTCATCCCACTGGATGAGGCATAGAGAAATAATAAAAATAGCAAGAACAATGATAAGATGAGGAGATACACAAATTTTGAGATCTTTTCCTATTCTAACATTTTATTTTCTTTACAATTTTCATTTATAATCTATTTTTAAGTAATAAATCTTCAAAACGATATTTGACATGAAATCAAATATATATCCTTTGAAATGTGTGTCTGTGTACAAGTGTGTAGACATTGCACATTCCTGCCTAGTGTGTGCTAACCAATTCCGCCTCAACTGCTTCCTTCAGATTTAACTTTCCATCTGCCCTTAAACTGAGTCCCTGATGCTGACATTGCTAACTCAAAATATTCATATTATACTCACATTTTACCCAGATACAGATAATGTAAGGGACAGGCACTTATTTCAACTCTTGGGTTGAGCATATTACAGTTCATCATGTCACGTCAGGCAGGAAGGAGGTCATCTTCCGTATGCCATGCAGAGACTGCTTGCTCACATCTCAAGTGATCAGGGATCGGTGAGAAGGGGATGCTGGAATTCATCTGCTTTCTCCCATTTTCTTGTTTGATTCATTCTTCTAGGAGCCCTTAGATGCTGGGATGAGGTCGCCCACATACAGGTCAAATCTTTTCACCTCAGCCAGTTATTTGAGTAAACATCTCATGAAAACACACAGAAGTATCCTTCAGAAACACCATTTGCATTATTAAATCCAATTAATTTGATAATCAAAATTAACCAATATACCCACTGATTCTAGTACCAAACATATTTTTCTTCCTTGAGATTCTCAGTTGCAAAACATTCCACAGAATCACATTTATCCTGGAGTGAAGAATACCCAGAAGATATGAGGAAAAGATTAAACATTATCCCCAATTGCCAACGCAGGCACAGTGTATTAGTTAACATCACACCGCTCTCAAATACTGATGTAGCCAATTCACTAAGTCATTTAAACACTCCTTGAATTGGAAGACTGTTGACAAATTATCGGCATCACACATCATGTTTATCACTTGCACCTGTAGTGTCAACCATAGCAACTGCCTCCTGGTGAGCTTCCCGTTGGTTGAGCATAGAACTCTATATGAAGGTAAAGTTGTGTTTCTCTCTGTGTCTCAACAGTATGCACTACCCCTCAGCCTCAAGACAAGGATGATCCCTTACATCTAGCAAACATTTTTCCCACTCTGACTGACCTAGATGTCCTCCCTCTGTCTACACATCTGCGCCCAAACCTCTATGCCACTGTTAGACTACTCACCTTGCCATTGTGAAATGCCTCACTATGAGGTGGATCAGCCCCAAGATTCAGATATGAAATAACTGTTGTTAATTTCACATTACTATCATCCAGCATCCAATTACCTAATAAACACAACATGTTGTAGCGTTATACAAATGGCATCTAATTGACATTAAACTCGCATTGGTTATTTAGAAAATACTGTGATAAATAAATGCACTTAAGGGTAGACGGATGGAGTGCGAGGTGGACTAAAACGCTACATTCTGCAGCTCTTTAATTTTCCTTTAGATGAAGAGTGGTCATGCTACTGCTAACCTGAGCAGTCTAGAAAGCTCACTTGGAGTGTTTTTTAAGCCGAAAGTCAGTAATTCTTTTAGAATAATAAACACAGCAGTTGTCACAGTTAAAGTTTTATAGGCCCTAACTTGGCCAATTTACTCTCTGAAGTGTTAAAGTATTTAGTAACAAATGATAATAATAATAATAATAATAATAATGTTATTAATAGTAGTAGCTGCAGCAGCAGCAATAGTTTCTCAGCTTCTCAGTTAGTTCTACAGCTGCTTCATGCCAAGTTCTGGCACAATCATTTTCATCTGAGAACTTAAGCCATCTTTTAAATTAGAGGGTGCAGTGAACTGAGCCCCAATACCCAGAGGACAAAAATGGAAATCATTTAGAGTTACCTGAGCCTTCCTTTCATACAAAACCAACACAAAACCAGCTCCTTCAGCAAACCGAGGCTATAAATAAAATACAGCACTTCATCATCACGTTTTCCTCTTTGTACAGCATCCAAGCTGCCCACAGGCCTACATGGAGTAGCATTATTAGAACACCAGAGGGACAGGGTAGCCCAAGCTAGCTAATCACAATTGCTCCATGACAGGGCTATAATTCACTGAGAAGGGCAGTTATTAAAATTCAGAGCTTTCTCTCAGCACTGTGACCAGAATGGTGATGGCAATACAGTTAAACTCCCCTGCCAACAGTGGGAACACACTGGAAAAAGGTTCCCCTTCCTCTCTCCTCTATCTGTTGTACAAAACTGCTTGCCAATAAAAAATAAAAATAAAAATAAAAAAGTGGTCAGTGGTGCCTTCTGCGCTGTGACCGCATTTGTGCACAAGAAAATGCCCTGCTTATGTGGGAAGTACCCATAAAAGTGAAGGTCTTAATGTCCTATAAATCATGCTACAGAACTCTGAGCTAAAGCCACCTTCTGCAATTAAGAGAAAGCAACAACAAATTGGCTAATTAGCATAAGAATGTACAAACACTCTTGTCTCCTAAGTGCCATTATTAAGTGTTCTAAATATAGCCATTTCAATTGTAAAATTTACAAGTCATTCTGTTTTTTCTTATAACAAATCTGTGTACCCTTGTGACAAATGCAATAATCCTCCGTAGGCAGAAAAGCCCTAAGCTAACATAAAATGAACTTTTTTATGAAACCTATGAATCTAGAAGTGAAGCAATTGAATTAGTCTTGGCATCAGACTAAAACACACTTAGATTGGAAAATTATCAAATTTAACTCCATGAAATTCCGTTATGGTTTAATGAAATGCAGTTAAAACAAGTTTTGAATTAATCTTTCTCCCTGATCAAGGAAAGAATGCAATTACAGCAAACATAAAACTCCATAACAATGATTAGAATATTATTTTCTTCTGAAAACAAATCAGTTAGAACACAAGCACCTGAAACCGCAGTTTGCAATCAGTTAATAATGATGGGATCTCACCGTCCAGAACAAGGCACTGCAATGTAATGTCACAGTCAGGGATGCTTTTCTGTCCTGTATCGGCTATAGAAAACAGAACTGCTATGGAACCTATTCAAATTAAGGAAATTAAGTAGTAGCCAAAATGTGGTAGTTCATTTACCTTGAATTAGCCAATATAAATATAGACTGATGGTCAGATAAATAGGTAATAGATATCAATATCTATCATAATCAATAAAATATCAATAAAAATTTATTCTGCAAGGTATTTTTGATCCATCTTTCTATAAAACTTCTGAACACAGGGTCTCAGCTGAACCATCCCTTAAAAGTTGGTGCCTGCTGGACTCAAATACTGCTTTGCCCTGTATGGCCAGACTATTGCTCACCTGCCAAACCCTTGGGTGGATTGGGGTGGGGTGGGGGAAACAGTGCCAAGCATGACCAGGTACAAGGAGGATGCTGAACAGTGGTGGGTACTAAGTGCAGAAGCAACCCAGGAGACTGTGGAGATGGACAGCCCATTTATTAGGAGGAGGGAGGAGACAGTTATACCTCAGGACGATTGGTCAGTTGGACCCATGCGGTGGCATGTTGGGTGGGGCAGGAACATGCATGGTGCTTCATTTGCATATCAGGAGCAGCAGGGGCCAGGGAAAGGAGCTTTATAAAGTCATATAAAAAGAAAGGAAGTCCAGTCCTGGATGTTTCAGCGGTCAGATAAATAGCAACCATTCTTAGAGACACATTAGCTTTTCAGTTGCTACAAGCACCACACATGTACATGGCCGGAAAAGGCTACCTGCTGGGGTCTGTTGGTGTCTGAGCAAGGTGGGGGAGCAGTCAAACTCCTGCTGATCTCAGGATGAGAAAATCTAGGGTTTTAGGAATGTTTCCATCCCTTCTTAACTTCAGGCCAGCCCTCAGGTGACGTCCGAAATTCAAGAGTTAAATATCAAATATGGGTTGGATGTCATAAATGTTCATGCATTAGAAGTATGGTTCCTAGTGTAGTAGCAGTGTCAGGAAATAATGCTGGAACCTTAAGACGTGTTGCCTGGAAAGTAAGCAGGCATTCCAGCACTGAGCTACATTACTGGTCCTAAATTTTTAAGTAATTGCTTCATCTGCAGATTCATCACTGTGCATACTATGAAAGAAGCATATTGCAACATCAACTTATATATACGATATATGCATATATATGCACATATGTATAAATGCATATATTCAAATATAAATACATATTTAATATGTATCATTTTATCATTTATTTCCTCTGAATTTAAGGCATTTCTCATCCTCAACTGACACAGATTACTATGATTTTTTATTAATAAAAATTGGGTAAAATGAATAAAATACTTTATTAGAAATTAATTCTATATTGTTGTACTATTATATAATTGAAATATTTATTTTGCTCATCAATCTTTTGCCTTTTTACTTGATGGAATATAAAACTACACTGTCTACATACATCATTCATTCTTCATCAATCTATTATTGATGGTCTGAACATGAAGCAAATTTTCTAAAATTTTTCTAAGATTCACATTTGTATGTATTATTAATTTGTAAAACATATACAAAAATATATTTCTATTTGAACTTCTGTGTCCTCTTTATTTTTCATCATTTAATTATTTCATTTTTATTTTTTGTCAATAAATGTTTCCCTTTGTCCAGACTTCACAAGCCACATAGATATATTCCTATCCTACTTAATATGTTTCTAATGAACCCAGAACAGAATACCTGGTTGTCTGATGGTCTCACTCATCAGTGTACCTGCAGTGGACAGAAGAACTATGAAACCTTGAACTCTCAAAAAATCTCCTAAGGAATAAAATTAGGACTTCACTCTTTAATTTTTTAGAAATAAAAAGCATCGATGACTTTAGAAGACATCAATGACATGCTGTAAAGTTTTGCAGTCTGACACGGTTTCTCACCTGTCAGTTTGAAATCATGACAAGTAGTGGTCGCTCGCTTAGTCCTTACATAACTCTGAACCAGTACCATGCTGAAAACTTTGCAAAAAGAAGTGCTATTTTACACCATAGATGAATCATTTTATAATAATAGCCATGTACCACTAACTATTTCAGTTTAAATCTCAGAATTCATAAATAGAAAATCTATAAATAAATTTAATTATTCTCTTACTACATGTTAATGCACTTTAGTTTCTGCAACTTGATTTTGTTGTAGATAGTCTTTAAAGATTAGTCTCAACTCTTTCTATCATTTCCCCCAGGAGTCTGGATTTTCTTATCCGATGGTTTAATTTCACCCTTGACTATGACCTCATCTGTAAATTCTCCATCATTCTCTATTTTATTGACCATACTCATCATCCTGGAAGTTGAAATGCTATGATTTCCTGACTGTTTTGGAAGGAATGTTAGCCAGCTTCTGTCACACAACAAATAGTACAAGAGAGCTAAGATAAATAAGGTAGAAAATAAACTTCAAATCTTCTTCTTATGGATGCTTAAGAGAGTCATCACTCTCATCATACTTGTTTTCCTATTTTAAAAGAATTCCACTATTTTAAATATTTTATTTCCCAAGGTAGACTGCTCCATTATGCCCATCCTGACCATCAGAACCCACAAGCTACAAGTCCCACACCACTCCCAAACCCTCCTATCCCCTTGAAACCTCAGTGAAACTCTGAAACACAACCTGCTACTACACAGAAAGGACCAAGAAATGAGTGACCAACCACCCAAGGAAACAGCTCACTTTCTAGGTACTCCACACTAGGGCAAAATCCTGGGCCTCTTCCCCACCTACCTTGACTTTTATACCCAGCCAGCAGGTGAGTGTCCTAAAAGTAGTCTGCTCCAAAACTGAGACACAAATAGTGACAGTACAGAGTAGACCAAGAACAGTTCCCAAGACACGGACAGATAGGACCAAGACACAAAGACACTGTCAGCATCAATTGAAGGAAGAGATGGTATGAGCCGATGCAAGAATTCATCCAAAAACCAAAAAACAACATGGTAATACCAGAGCCCAGTGGTCATAACAACGGGAAGACTTGATCATCCCGGCACAGAATAAGCAGAAGAAAATTATCTTAAATATGCCTTTATGAAGATGATGAAAACCTTTAAAAAGGAAATGAAAAAGTCCCTTAAAGAAATGGAGAAAAAGACAAACAAAAAATGGACAAAATTAATGAATCTCTCAAAGAAACCCAAGAAATTCAAGAAAAAACAATCAAAAAGGTGAAGTAAACAGTTCAAGACTTGAAGTACAAAATAAAAGCAATAAAGAAAACGCAAACAGTGGGAATTATGGATATGGAAAATCTGGGTAAATTAAGAGGAACTACAGAGGTAAGCATAGCCAATAGGATATAAGAGATGGAAGAGAGAAAGTCAGGGTTGAAGATACTATAGAGGAAATAAGTTCACTGGTGAAAGAAAACATTGTATCCAACAGATTCTTAACACAAAATATCTAGGAAATGTGGGACACCATGAAAAGACCAAACCTAAGAATAATAGGGATAGAATAAGGAGAACTCCAGCTCAAAGACACAGAAAATATATTCAACAAAATCACAGAAGAAAACTTTCCCAGCCTAAAGAAGAATATCCCTATGAAGGTATAAGAAACATACAGAACACCAAATAGACTGGATGAAAAAAAAAGAAAAGAAAAGAAAAAATAGTCACTTGCCATATAATAATTAAAATGCAAAACATGCAGAATAAAGAAAGACTATTAAGAGCTGCAAATGAAAAAGATCAAGTAACATATAAAAGTAGACCTATCAGAATTACATCTGACTAATCCAATTTCTCAATGGAAACCATGAAAGCCAGAAGGTCCTGGTAGATGTGCTATGGACACTAAGAGACCACAAATGCAAGCCCATACTACTATACCCAGCAAAGCTTTCAATCACCATGAATGGAGAAAACAAGATATTCCATGACAAACAAGATTTATCAACACACAAATGCAGCCATACAGAAAACAGTAGGAAATTCCCAACCCAAGGAAACTAACTGCATACACAAAAACACAGGCAACAGATAATCTCACACCAACAAAACCCAAATAAGTGAAACACACACACTATCGTCAAAAAATAAAAGGAATTAACAATCATTGGCCATTAATATCTCTTAATATCAATGGACTAAACTCACCTATAAAAAGACACAGGCTAAGAGAATAGATAGGAAAACAGAATTCAACATTCTGCTGTATACAAGAAATACACCTCAACCTCAAAGACAGATATTATCTCAGAATAAACGATTGGGAAAAGATTTTCCAATCAAATGTACCTAAGAAACAAGTGGGTGCAGCTATCCTAATATCTAACAAAATAGACTTCAAACTAAAATCAATCAAAAGAGATGGAGAAGGATACTTTATACTCATAACAGGAACAATCCGTCAAGATGAAGTGTGAATCCTTAACATCTATGCCCCAAACACAAGATCACCAACATATGTAAAGAAACATTACTAAAGCTTAAATGGCACATCAAACCCCATGCAAAATAGTAGAAAACTGCAACACCCCACTCTCTCAATGGACTAGTCAATCAAACAGAAACCTAAGGGAGAAATAAGAGATTTAACAGATATCATGACTCAATGAACTTAACAGACATCTACAGAACATTCTATCCAAACAGAAAATAATATACCTTCTTGACAGCACCTCATGGAACCCTCTCTAAAATTAACCACATACTCAGTAAATAACAAAGGAAACCGCAACATATACAAAAAAATTGGGTTAACTCCCTGTATCTTATCAGATCACCATGGTTTAAAATTAGAATTCAACAGCAACAGTAATACAGAAAGCCCACACACACATGGAAATTGAACAGTGCTCTATTAAACCACCCCTGGGTCAAGGGAAAAAATAAAAGAAATTAAAGACCTCCTAGAATTCAATGAAAATGAAGGCACAATGTACCCAAACCTATGGGACATTATGAAAGCAGTGCTAAGAAGAAAGTTCATTGCACCGAGTGTCTACATAAAGAAACTGGAGAAAGCTCACACTAGTTACTTAACAGCACAACAAAAAACTCTAGAACAAAAAGAAGCAGGCTCACCCAAGAGGAGTAGAAGACAAGAAATAATTAAATTAAGGGCTGAAATAAAAAAATAGAAACAAAAAATACAAAGAATCAATGAAACTAAGAGCTGGTTCTTTGAGAAAATCAACAAGATAGACAAACACTTATCCAAACTAATCAAAAGACAGAGAGAGAATATCCAAATTAACAAAATCAGAAATTAAGGAAGACATACAACAGACACTAAGGAAATCCAGAGAATTATTAGGCATGCTACAAAAACCTGTACTCCACAAAACTGGAAAATGTAAAAGAAATAAACAATTTTCTGGATAGGTATCATATACCAAAATTAAATCAAGAACAGGCGAAGAATTTAAAAAGACCTATAACCAAAAAGGAAGTAGAAGCAGTCATCAAAAGCCTCCCAACCAAAAAAAAAAAAAAAAAAAAAAAGCCCAAAGCCAGATGGTTTCAGTGCAGAATTCAACCAGAACTTCAAAGAAGAGCTAATACCTATACTTCTCAAAGTGTTCCACATAATAGCAACAGAAGGAACATTGCCAAACTCTTTTTAAGAGGCTACAGTTACTCTGATACCAAAACCACATAAAAACTAAATCGAGAAAGAGAATCATAGACCAATTCTCTTTGTCATGAACATAGATGCAAAAGTACTCAAAAAATATTGGCAACCCGAATACAAACAAGTACACATTAGAAAAATCATCCACCATAATCAAGTCGGCTTTATCCCAAAACACAGGGATGGTTCAACATATGAAAATCTCATCTCATTATCTGTTGAAAAAGCATTCAATATAATCAACACTCCTTCATGAAAAAGGTCTTGGAGAGTTCATAGATAGAAGGAACAATCTAAACATAATAAAAGCATTATCCAGCAAGCCAAGAGCCACCATCAAATTAAATGGAAAGGAACTCAAAGCAATCCCACTAAAATCAGGAACAAGACAAGGCTGGCCACTCTCTCCATATCTATTCAACATAGTTTTTGAAGTTCTGGCTAGAGCAATAAGACAACAAAAGGAGACCAGGGGTGTTTAAATAAGAAAGCAAGAAGTCAGTACAAGTAGTAGGGATAAATCCTGGTGCCACAGCCAGTGGTCCCACAGTCTGCCCCAGTCATACAACTATCACCCACATTCAGAAGGACTCATTTGGACCTATGCTGTTTCCTTCCCTGTTCGGTTAGAGTTGGTTAGCTACCGTTAGCTCAGGTAAACCTACTGCTTGTATGGACATTTTTGGAACCTGTTCTATTTGGACAGATACCTTGCTCAGCCTTGATTAGTACAGAGGGCCTTGGACCTTCCCCAGAGCAATGCGCCTTAAGCTCTCTGATGAGTGGCTGGAGTAGGGGTGGGGGGATTAGGTGGAGTGGATAGGAGGAGTGTAAGGAGAGGGAACTGGGATTGGTTTGCAAAATGACAAAAGATAGTTTGTTTTCTTTGTTAAAAAATAATAAAAAAATATTCTCTATTCCCTTCTTCCCTATGTTTCTTTTCTCTGTATGAACTTATCATAATTAATGTCTCTTCATCTTCTTGTTTCATAATCATCAAAATCTCTATTTTCATTAGACTTTTATGCCTTAAATAACTTCTGTGTCTTTAACTGTTTCACTCAGCCTAGAGCAATTTGTTGTTCATTCTTTTCTTCACTGCTAAATTTCTTGAATATTGTATTTTACATTCCAATTATTATCCAATAAATTCTTAATCTAACTTTTAATAACATTTCACACTTGCAAAGATCAATTTTCACAAACATATTTTAACATATCTTGTATAATAATGAATCCTAAGACTTTCCTCTTTAAGTGGGTACACTCCCAAATGAATGTTTGGCAAGACCAAGAAGTTTTTAAATGGACATATCCAACCAGTACATTAACAAGCATACCTACGGCATTTAGTCCTTATTTAAAAAAAATCTAATAGCTGTTTTTTGAAAGCTTCCAGATTGCTAAATCATGTGCAATGTATATTTCTGTAAAGGGATCAGGGCACGAAAGGTCAGTGCCTCTCTTTCTAATGCCTTGTCCTATGCTTCTCCATAACTGTATCCTTTGAAATTTCATTTATTATAAACCAGGAAATGTTTTTGCCTGAATTCTGTTTAATACTCAAGCACATTAACTTCAAAAAAAAAAGAGGGGTAAGAGGAATTTCAGTATATAGCCAGCTGGCCAGTTCTGTGTACTCCATTGACTTGGAGTCAATGGGGTCAGTGTTGGAAATGAAGCACCTACCTATAAGATTTTGTGCTGCTTCCAGATGGACAGCTTCATAACTTAATTGAGTTATCAGTGTCCACGCACAATGACTTGTTTTTTGGTAGTAAACCAGACATTTTGAGGTAATATCGCTTCTCTGTTTGGATTGTAGTGTAGGATCAGAGAAAAGCAGGGCATTCTGTCTTGACACCCTTTCCCCCTTGGACCTACAATGTTGTTTCTCCTACATGTTGTGGTTTATTCTCATTCCTTAAAACACTGTATTTCCCAGGATTAACCTCATCCACTGTTCCCACCTCAGTTACCATCAATCTGTTGAGATCTGCCAAATCTACATTCCCTCTCAAAATTTTTTTTCTTTTTCACATGGATATTTAATTGTATTGAACATCTTTTATTCTAGAGTTTCCATACTCTTTGTTCATAGCATACAAAAATGTCTGATGGAGCCCATAGTTATGGGTCCATTCTCTCTTGACTCAAGAACAGAGAATTGGAACTTTTATTCTTTCAAGGCCATTGTCAACACTTCAAATAACAGATCAGAAAATTTTGCTCTCTCAAGGTTATTGTCAACAGGTGTGTCTAATATCCTGGTTTTTCAGGCGTTAAGAAGTAGATCTGTTTCTACCTCAAACAAAAGCATAAGGATCTAACTAGGTTCAAACTTTCTTAGGGAGATAAGTACGGATTACTCCCCAGGGAGTGGTTTGCCTACACAATGTTTTGGTTTGAGCATTACTTGTCTTGTTCTGGTAACAGAATATTTAACTAAGAATGTAGCCCATAATCCTTCAACTGGTCTGTTCATTCCTTGTATCATGTGAATGCAGTTTTTTAAATCTTACCTCTACCTTTTGGGGTTGGTTATTAAGGCAAATGAAAATTAATGCAAGTGACTTTCGGTACTCACTGAATGTCCCTCCCAATACTCTCCTATGTTTCTGTCTCTTATTTCTCCTATATTTATCTTCATTTTGCCTAATGATTCTAATCTTCATGTTCTTACCATGGATTGTTTGAACCTGCTGCAGCCAAGAGCCCAGCAGAAGTTACTAAGAAAAGGTGAGTTATAACAAATATCCATATTCATCTGTCACATTCCAACTGAGAATCCTGCTTAGTAATAACCCTATCTTCTTCTATTCAGATTTAATTCCAGAGAGCTGGCATCCCAAATGATGTCTGTGCTCCTTAAATCCTATGAACTCTATTTTCTTAATAGTTCCCTTGTGTTCATTCATCCACTTCCATCAGTATCACTTCAGATGGAGCTCTCAATTACTCATTTCTGTCAGGAATAAAATTCTTTTTCAATAGCTGTCTCTATCTATATCCTCACCCCTCAATATCACCATTGCAATATGACTTATACTGTAAAATTCAGATTTGATTATGTCAATCACTCTATTAGACTCTCAGAGTTTGGGATGTCTTCCAAGTTCTCTGTCTTGTCCAAGTTCTCATGACTGAGCTCTTGTCATCCTCATAGCTTCTAGTTCCATAGTCTTTATTCCAGTAATGCTAGCTTTTCTCTACATCACAAGCTTAACTGTTGTTTAAATCTGATTCCTCTGTCTGGAATATGCTTCTTCTACTTGTGTGTGGGGGTTGCAGTCTAGATGTCAGCATTCTTTATCATTTTTCTGACTCATCTGTCATTTTTTTGCAGAAATAGACAAACTATGTCACTATCATCTCACTTAAGCCAATTGCTGGTTAATTTCCACACCACAGTATGTTCAAGGAGATTCATTATTTTCATAATTGTTCTCCCAAAACAAAGTATACATTTGAACTTTGTGCATATTCCCTAACAATCATGGCTGAGTGGTTAATGCTGACCAGTTGTTGCAAAGTACAAAAGCAAGGTAGGTTGGAAGACATGAGGTGTTGAAATAGATTGTTAGGCAGGACAAATCTGAGTGATGAAATTAAAAATAAATCAATGAGTACTTTTGCAAGTTGCATTGTCCATGTTTGGTGAAGGTTTATCAGTTATGTCAAGTATTCTATAATAAATTATTGACTTCTCTACCTTCTCCCAAAAGTTTTGTAAAAATGAGAACAGTAATTCGTTTTACAATATTTTGCCATTATTTTATTAAAGTAACAGATTAAATTGGTTTTAACTCTAGCACAGTGCATCAATTTTCTTTGTTGTTGCTATAGTAAACACTATAATACAAAGCACCTGGAGAAAGAATCTGGTTTCTTTTTAGCTACTGTGTACAGTCCACCTTCACAGGAAGTCACAGCAAGAGCTCAGAGCAGGAATCTGGGTTAGGAACTGAAGAAGAATCTATAAGGTATGCTTCTTACTGGTTTGTACCCCAGGCTCATGTTCAGTCAGCTTTCTTTTTTTACTTTTTTTTTTGTACTTTGAGACAGGGTTTCTCTGTGTAGCTTTGGCGCCTGTCCTGGAACTCACTATGTAGATCAGGCTGGCCTTGAACTCACATAGATTCATCTGCACATGCCTCCCAAATGCTTCGACTAAAGGCATGCATCACCACCACCTGGCTCAGGTACCTTTCTTATCCAGGACAGGCCCATGTGCCAGGAATAGGAATGCACTCAGTGAGGTGTGCCCTCCTGCATCAATTAGTTGTCAAGAAAATGCCTCACAGACAGAACACGAGAGAAAAATGGCAAAACTGAAGGAGGACACATCACTCCATGTCAACTTTACAAACACATCACTTCAAGCCATAACCTTGATTTTATTGTTAGTATTCAGGCCAGTTGTAAAAATCTCAGGTCAATATTAATATCACAGTATAAAACACCGTCTGAAATTTAAAATTCCCATAGTCTTTAAAAGTTTCAATGCTTTATAAGTCCACACTTTCTTTCAAAGTCCAAATCTCCTAACTGTGGGATCCTGTAAACAGACAAACAAAACCTGTGACTGGTAAGATTCTTCCCTAATCCAGAAGGGAAGAATCATGGCAGAGATATAGTGAGAACAAAGCAGAAATGCAATCACACAGTGTAAACATCTCTGGCTGGTATCTGAGATTCACTCATCATATTCTACACTCCCATGAGAGCAGCTCATTAAGCTCTGAGTGTTCAGTGTCTTTCCCAGCCCAATGCTCCAGAATCTTCAACTCTTCTCCCACAAACCAGTCTAAAACACACTCCTCAGTCAACCCCATTACAGAGATGCCACCTTTACAGAGCCATTTTCTCTGCTAGTTTGCTTCCTGTGCTATGATGAACACCATGAGCCAACATAACTAGGAAGAGAAAAGACTTTTTTCCAGTCTTACAGGTTATGGTCCATCACTGAGGAAAAGAATGGCAAGAACTCAAGATAAGAAACAGAAGGCAGAAACTAAAGGAGAGATCATAGAGCGACACTGTTTCCTGGCTTTCTTTCAGTCTCAAGTTCAGATATCTTTCTATACTGTCAATACCACCTTCCCAGACATGGTATCACCTGCAATGAACTGGGACTTCATGTATCAATAGCAATAAAGAAATGGTTTCCATGCATGCCTGTCCACCGGCAAGTCCAGTTGTGACAATTCATCAGTTAGGGTTTACTCCTCCCTTTCAGGTCATATTAACAACAGAAACAAACATGGTTTGTCTACTCATCTTCATTTAGGAAAGAAAATAAAATTTTCAGCACAAATACTCATTTTGCCTGATTAAGGGAAAATACTGATTTAAAGTGACATTTATTTGTGGTCAGTAACACTGACATGTAACAACTACTAATTATAGAATCATGGATTAGTTGGCAAGTCCTTCTGTGTATGTGTTGCTTTTGTTGGCTAATAAATAAAGCTGCTCTCGGCCAATGGTTTAAAAGAGTAAAGCCATGTGGGAAACCCGAACAGAGAAGCAGAAAGTGAATAGGCAGTCAGGCAGACACCATGTAGCCACCCACAGGAAACAGACATCTCTGCCACCGTGCACTGGAACTTTGTCAGCAAGCCACAGCCATGTGGCGATACACAGATTATTAGAAATGGGTTAACTTAAGATATAAAAGTTAGCCAGAAATATATGTAAGCTATTGACCAAACATTGTTGTAATTAATACCGATTTCTGAGTGATTATTTCAGAAGTCAGGACTGCTGGGAAACAAGCAGACAGCCTCTAATAACAAATTGGCACCAACGTGGTCAACTAAATCTACTTAAAAACCTGAGAGAGCTTGTAACAGAGTTTTAAACACAAAAAGACAGAGTTAAACACAGCTTCTTGCTTTTGTCTGCTAGTGGAAAGCAGAGACGTGGCTCCTTTAAGAAGTTTCTAGAATCAGTTTTAGCAGTAAAATCTACAACTTCTTTAAAAATGGTGGCTTCCTGGTTTGTCAACATGAAAGACTCTGACTGCTTCAGGAGATCTGGCTATGGAACATTTCAGTGGTGCTTGAGAGCAATGTGTTATAAACTGTTTAATGGTGCAACATAGACCCACTGTATACCTGGAAGCAGGGCTGTGTGCTCAGCTCACAGAGGCAGTGAATGGGCCTCCACCATATTGGACTGGGCAGAGTCAAAAGGCAAAGCAATCTTAGGCTTAGCCAAGACATCTAGCATTTTAAGAAGTGGTCCTTGTCAGAAAAGAATTACAGCTATATAATAAAGACAAATTTAGATAAAAATAGCTCTAAATGGGTCACAGTGTGTTTAAAGAATGTATGTAGGCTTGGAAGAGAGTAAATGAGCTAAGTACTGAGAGACATTTTATTGTACAGTCAGCTAAGCCAAACCAACAGACATGTTTTAAAGGTATCTTGACTTCAAAATTTGGGTCTAAGGATTTGCTGCTTTGTAAAATATGTTCTTTTGTTTCCACAGAGGATGAGAACCTGTGGATTCCTTTCAGACTAATGTGGTTTGGTAGACAAATATCCCCTAAAAAATTCCATGAACACCCACAAAAATTATTTTGCCCAACAGTTTGGAGAGAACTACATCTAAATTCCCCAAATATTGTTTATAAATGTTTGTTTACATTTATAGGGGGATATGCTATTGAGATGGATACTTTGCATTGTTATGAATGTAGGTTTATTGATACAAATTTAATGTCAATTTTGTTATATGTTTATTTCTGCTCTTGAATAAAGTATAGTGCTTGTGCAGCTCACTTAAAAATGTAATGTATAATTAAGAAATACAGGTTAATAGATAGTCATCTATAATAGTCAAGTTTGTAGTCATGTTATGTTTTGTAGATATTAGAGATACATTTCAGTTAGCTAGATAAAATTCAAACCTTTCAAAGACTTATAGAATAGTATGGATCTAAAATGTTTTAAAAACTTAGAATTTTTCATGACAGAGAGACTCGTATGCTTCTGGCAGTACCAATATACTTTCAAAAAGATGATGGGCACCAATGAGCCTCTTTATGGAGTTTTTTGGCCATTTGGGCAAGAGCCTGCTCTTGCCTGGACTGCTTGATGGACTTGATGGACTTGATGGACTTGATGGACTGCTTGATGGACTACATGAGCTGGACATAGGGGACACGCAGAGTGATGACTGCTGAACTTACTTATAGATGAGATGGTCCTTTAGGTTTCTTGCTTCATGAAAGAGTCTGCCAGGCATTCTGCAGGACACAGAAGAAAGTGACTGACAAAGTACCAATAAAGGTGGAACTGTATTTGAAATGTCCTGCTTCATGGAAAAGTCTGCCAGATACTATGGACCTTTAGACTGAAGATGGGTGCCCAAAACATTCATTCCAGAAGAAATTAGGGTGACTGTCCAGTCAGTGAGATGTCTTTGTCAGTTCTACAGTTTTGAAAGTTGCTTACAATGCACTTCCTGTTTACTTAGGTAATATTATATCCTTGTGGAGTCTTTGACGAAGTTGAAAAATAGATATTTATAGTTACAGTTTTCCTTAGTTATGATAGGAGATAAAGTAGATATAAATCTTGTAATTCTTGCTTGATACCTGTTTTGTTACATGAAATTTTCTATGTTAAAGTAAAAACCTTCCTTTTATTTGAACAGAAACGAGGAAATGGTATCCTTCTGTGTTGCAGGGAACAGGAGAAGTTTCTTGTTTGCCAGGCTGCCCAGAACCAAAATAATCACACAGAAGCTGTATTAATAAAAACACTGCTTGGTACATTAGCTCTAACTCTTATTGGCTAACTCTTACACATTAATTTAACCGATCTGTATTAATCTGTGTATTACCACAATGTTGTGGCCTACCAGGAAAGGTCCAGCATGTCTATCTCCAGAGGCAGATCCATGGTGTCCCTCTGACACTGCTTTTTTCCTCCCAGAATTCAGTTCTGTCTTCTCTGCCTACCTAAGTTTTGCCTTATTAGGCCAAAGCAGTTTCTTTATTCTTTAACCAATACAAGTAACACACAGAGGGAACTCCATATTACTTCCCCTTTTCTGTTTAAATAAAAAGGAAGGTTTTAACTTTAACATAGTAAAATTACATATAATAGTTATCAAGCAAGAATTAGAGTTACAATATTTCTATTTACTTCATCCTTTCTCATAACTAATGAAAACTATAACTATCTATCTATTCTTCAACTCTATCAAAGATTCCAAAAGGATATCCTAGAGAATGTCTTACAGACTTTTTAATGAAGCAGGAACCCAAAAGGACTATCTCACCATTAGGCAAGTTCAGCAGTCATCTCTCTATGGATACTGCATGTTCACTGAAGTAGTCCAGGCAAGATCAGTTTTTTGCCCAAATGGCTAAGGAGCCTCTTTGATGCCCATCTTCCTCTTGAAATAGCTTGGTGCAGCCAGGAGCAGATGTGTCTTACTGTCATGAAAAGTCTTAAGTTCTTAAACATTTTAAATGTCATATTCTTAAGGTCTCTGAAAGATTTACAAAATACCTATCTAGGTGCTGGAGAGATGGCTCAGTGGTTAAGAGCATTGCCTGCTCTTCCAAAGGTTCTGAGTGCAATTCCCAGCAATCACATGGTGGCTCACAACCATCTGTAATGAGGTCTGGTGCCCTCTTCTGGCCGTCAGGCATACATGCAGAAAAAATATTTTATATATAATAAATAAATAAATGTTTAAAAAAATACCTATCTAACTATAATATATCTCTATACATCTAGAAAATCTAACTAACATGACTACAAGCTTGACTATTAAAGATGACTCTCTATTAACCTATATTTCTTAATTATACATTAATTTTTAAATGAGCTACACTAACACAATACCTTAATCAAGATCAGAAATATATATATATATATATATATATATATATATATATATATATAAAACAAAAATGACCTTAAATTTGTATCAATAATGCAAGGTCCATACCAATGCAAATTTCTTTAGCATATCCCCTTTAAATGTAAACAAACAATTATAAAAATATATTTGGGAATATGGGCATAGCTTTGTCTATACTGCTTTCTGCTATTTGGGGTTGCTGTTAATCAGGTCTTTCATGGTGTATCCTGTGTGCTTGATTTATCTCAGTCAGAAGTTGGGCAAAGTAATTTTTAGAGGTTGTTCACAGTGATCTTTAAGGGAGACATGTGTAGGTACCCAGGTCTTTTTCCGTTTGTTCATGGTGATTCGCAGGGCTGTTTGACCTCTGGCTCCCTGGCTCTCCTGCACTAGCACTGGCCTGAGGGTATAGCTTAGAAAGAACTTGGGTCTCTTTTGCTATGGTAATTCCACCTGTAAACAAGGCTCCAGCCGCAGGCTCTATACACCTGCCAGGCCTGCCTCCCACAGCCGATTCTGACCTTAGGCGCTGGGCGCCTGTCATCCTCTCCCACTGCTCCTGATGGGAGGGGGCCTTGCCCTTTTTCCCCCTTTGCCCACTAATATATATACCCGACTTGAGTTTAATAAAGTGGCCATTTGCTCTTTGGTGAATGAACAGGTCTCTTGTGTCTTTGTGCTTCAACCCCTAGGACAATCGTCCATTCTCGTGGACTCAGTTCGGAAAAGCGCACCCCTGAATCGGGTGTGGGAATTCACAGAAAAGTGCAGGGCCAACAGACATGGTCTATCAAACCATATTTGTCTGAAAGTATTCCACAGGTTCTCATCTTCTGTGAAAACAAAAGAAAAACCTCCTTTCTAAAGAACCATATCATTAGACTCAAATTTTGTAATCAAGATACCTTTAGAACATATATGCTGGTTTAGATTAGCAGCCCATACAATAAAATATCTCTCTGTACTTAGCTCCTTCACAGTCAAAAAATTCAAAGAAAACACAATATACATAATCCAGACTATCTGTGAATTTTCCATTTTTATGTGGCTTATTTTTCTTTACTCCTTTTAATCTTTGATTGTCTGTACTCTGTTTCTTTAAAGACTTTACCTTTTTTTTAAAAAAAAGCATTAACTTTATTTTATAACTCTCTATACTCTTTTTCTTCTCTCTTCCAAGCCTATGTATATTAAACCAACACTGTGACCCATTTAGAGGTCCTTTATGTATGAATCTGTCCTATTGTGAATCTGTAAGCCTTTACTGTCCAGGAGCACTTCTTAAAATGCTAAGCGCTTCTTAAAAACTTAAGCTGTATCATTGCTAAGGTAATACATCAGTGCCTGCTTGCTCTGCCCAGTCCAGCATGGCAGAGCTGCCCCAGCCTCCAAGTCATGTGCACTGCCCCACTTCTAGTCACATAGCCAATCCACAACACCATCAAGCAAGCCGCAGCACTCTGCTCACAAACCCAACTCAAATGCTGTATAGCCAGACCTCCTGCCTGAAAGAGTCAGAGATATGCTGGCAACCTGGCCCAGAAAGCCTGCATTTTAAGACGGCACAGCTTTTTTTCTGCCTCTGCTGCTGAGTCAGAAAAATCTCTCCTAAAGGAGTTGTGGCATGTTGCCAACAAACATCAAAAAGCTGTGTTAAACTCTGCATTTTTTTGTCTAGAATTCCTTTTCAAGCTTTTTAAGTGGATTTAGTCCATCACATTGGTGCCAATTTTCGTAAGGAGCAGCTTCTTGTGCTGCTTTTATTGGTAAATGAATAAAGTTGCTTTCAGCCAATGGCTTAAAATCAGGTGAGAAAAACAAACAGAAATGCAAAAAGAGAGTAGACAGAGTCAGACAGATGCCATGTAGACATCATCAGGAGATAGGTGCCTCTGCCAGAGCTGATGGGAACTTTACTGGTAAGCCACAGTCAAATGGTAATATACAAATTAATAGAAGTGGGTTAAATTAAGATATAAGAGTTATCCCACAAATCACAATCCCAGAGAACCTAGACAACAATGAGAACCCTAAAAGAGACATACATAGATCTAATTTACATGGTTAGTAGAAAAGACAAGATCTCCTGAGTAAATTGGGGACATGGGGACGTTGGGAGAGGGTTGAAGAGGGGAGTGTAGAGACAGGAAGAGAAGCAGAGAAAAAAAATGTAGAGCTCAATAAAACTCAATTTAAAAAAAGTTAGTCATGCTGTGGTGGCTCATGCCTTGAATCCCAGCACTCAGAAAGCAGAGGCAGAGGGATCTCTGTGAGTTTGAGGTCATCCTGGACTACAAGAGCTAGTTCCACAAGGCTCCAAAGCTACAGAGAAACCCTGTATTGAAAAACAAATCAAAACAGAGTTAGCCAGAAATATGCTTAACATATTGGCCGAACAGTATTGAGATTGATACAGATTTCTGTGTGATTATTTCAGGAGTCTGGGTGGCCTGGAAACAAACAAGCAGCCACTGACAACAATGGATATGTTATGTATTCTTCTTTTAAGAGCTTCTACTTAGAAAATTCAGGTTTCCATGAAAAATAACATGCATGATTTATTCATTAATTATCAAATTGTGGTATAGGAATATTTACTGGTATTGATTGTAACAATGGTACATAAATATAACAAAATATTTCCATGAGCTAATCACTATAGTAGAAAAATATTTTCATATATTAATACATTTTATTTTCAGAATGTCTTTTTGAGCAAAAGTCTATTCTTATCCCCACTTTACACACAGAAATGTTATTAAACAAAGCATGCCTAGGAAGTGGCCAAGTTCTGTCTTAAGTCTGGAGACCTAGAATCAGGCTCCGTTTTAATCAACATTCTATTTTAATCTACTGTGTCTCATTTTTATATTAAGAAAGGAAATTTTTAAAAAAGTTAATTCCCTAGAACTTTAAAATCTTGGTGTTACTAATGTTTTCAGTCATACCATTGTTCTTATTTTTAACTGAAAAATATGACCAGTCCCAGAAAGTGTTGTTGGGTTCTTGGAGCCTTTCTTGGAGAATTAAAAGAGTAAGCATCCTGAATGAAATAAAGAACTCATTCAACCTTATATGTAATATGGAATATAACAATATTGTTGGGTATTTTTAGCTCTTTCCATAATTATGTGGCTAACAGTGGGAAGACTTGATGATAATTCAATTTCTTTATGCAGCTAACCAAGCTTGATAGCCTTCCATTTATATTACAAATGGAAAGCTAACAATATTCCAGACAATACATTTGTAATTTAATTCCATTAAAAACTGTCTTTTCCTTGTACCTTAATATTAACCAGGCTTGTTTCTAGTGTTGAATAATAACAGCAGCATAACAAGCTCATTTGATAAGGCAAAAAGTTCAGTCCTTTGACTGCAAGCATCCAGGCCAGTGGGACCTGTTTCGATATTAATGAACTCCAGCACGGCTTTCTATTTTTATTTTGTCGAGTCTTGTTTTCCCACTAGTGAAATACTTGGTACATGGAGTTGTATTTGAAGACCAAATAAACTTCTAACCCTCTTTCTCTATCATAAAAGACTAACAGGAGAGTCATCAGTTCTGCCTGTCACCACATGACACCCAGAGCCTAGAATAATCACCCGTCAGGTCAGAGGACAAAATCTAACTTCCAATACAGAAACTATCAAGAGAAAGAAAGGTCATCTCAGAGCATCCGAAGGACTTGAACTACTCTAGGGTTAGGTCACTTTATCTAGGAAGATAGTGATTGAAAGCTCTTGAATGGAACCTACACTTTCTACAGACGTCCTCACAATTCCCAGAGAAAGTGCTCTCTGAAAAGTGTGAGCTAGACTTCTTCAGGAAGCTCTGAGATCTATAACCCTGTCTTAGTCATTCAACATCGATGGTGTTTCAGATTTCTGAGATTTGGGCAATAATGTCATTTACCCCTTGACGACTGACATTCGTTCCAGTCTGCATTCTCACAACTAAATCTGCCATATAAAACCCAGTCCAGTCTATATCTAACTTTATGTGGCTAAATTCAAAGTTCCACATCACTTACACTCATGTATTGTCTTCTATGATATATGTAATCTCTGCACGCTTCCCCGGGACACCTGTCACAGATGTATTCTGCATCCACAAAGCCTTTAAATTCATTTGGTATTTACAGATAGGAGGAAAAAAGTAGACGTATATTAAACAGAAAGATATTGTCAATGTGAACATATACTATGAGTCTTCAGTTCCTTAGAACCGAATAAGAATTTTACATTTGTATTAGCACGTTTATATTTTCTTCCCTTTTTCTTTATAAGAATAATGTGGCTTGGCTGATAATTGTGGTTGTGTGATTGATCGTAAATTGCCTGTGCTCTCCAGCTCTTCCTTGGAAATGAAATTGACCGTCTTTGAGTGATAATGTCAGTAGGACAGAACGTGTCACTGGATAGTGGTCTCCTGCTGTTACATAAATGCCACAGAAAACCAGGGGTATTTATGGGGAAAAGTTCACAGTAACCTAAGCTTTTTATTTTTGATGCTAAAGAAATTGAACAGGAAGCTGATAATACAGTAGCTTATGCTGGATGGTGATTGAATGAACAATGGAAAGGTAAGGCAGACTGTAGTCAACCCACGATGGATGGGTGGGCTTCTGCTCCTTAGATCTGATTCATTTCATCAAAGTCTAAGTATTACTTTCTCTTGAATAAAATGTTTTCCTAAACATAATTTTGCAATATTTATCCAAATTCTCTTAGATTGTGTTAGTTGCTTTTCAAATCAAAATATCTTTATGTCCAGAAAAAAATTTGGATAGATAGTAGTCAGGCAATACAATATTGGTAAACTATCTCTTAATATAACCACAAAATACTGTAACCTCTTGAACAAGCTAATTTATGCTATTTGTACTTTAACTTATTACAAAATGTTGCAAACATGTATTTCAAACATATAACAGAAACTTCATAATTGTGATTTATTAGAAAGATATACTAGATAAGAAAAAAATCTACTTAAAGCAATATGTGATAGATACTCTGTGATACAGTGGTGTTATCCAATTTTATATCCCTGAACTTAGCAAAAAATCCACATCGTATTATTAGTGTTGTATTATGCTTCAACTTTCTAAGATTGGATTTACTCTGTAGTGAAGGCAGTAAAATGAAATATAGGTCCATAACATAGAATATATGGACCAATGAGAAGCAATATGTGAGTCTATATAACACATATTTTGAATACCCTAGGAAAAGAAAATGCCATGGAATGTGTTAATATAGTAGCCCATTCCATAGCTTGCTGATGGCAATTATTAAAGAAGAAATTGATATAATTTGTAACCAAAGTATAGCTATAAGAAAAACTATTTTGTAAACTGTCAGAAATAGGTTAATGGGAAGTTAAAAGTAATAGGCACTCAAATCACTAAGATGTTGAATTTTCAAGCACCAGCTGCTAGCCTATAGGCCAAAGGTAGCCCAGGCATCTACCTGTTAGGGTAGATTACCTCATGCCATTGAGTAATGAAGATTTTGATAGTTTTGCTTTTTTTTTTCCCTTGGAAAGGTCATTCTATATATGAATGCGCAGATACATGAAAAGATACAAAATTCACCTGAAAAGTGTTTTTAAGCCAGTTTCAATTTGACTGTTGCAAAAAATTTAGTTAGCATTTTAGATACTGACACATTTTCAATTAATAAACACAATATATAGAAAAATATCATATGAGCAAAAATCATGGAGTGAATGAAAGACTATTTAAAACAGATTACAATTGTTAAGATCTTGTTTATTGATCTATTTATCATTTGACCGTAAAAATAATTTAACACCGTTATCTAAAATACAACAGTCTTGTGTATTTTAAAGCAAAAGCCCAAAGATATGTTTAAATTAAGGCTCAGCTGAGGCCACTCACAGCATGATTCATGTTTCTTTGTATGAGGACTTTGTGCTATGTGAAAGATGCTTGGGTTGCTTAGAATTCCAGCCTCAACTTACCATGTTGTCTTTGTCTTTATTCTCCCTCACTCATGTGTCCCTAACTCTGAGGATCACAAATCAGGCATGCATGTTCTTAGACTGTTATTTAAACTTTTTAAATAAGATTTTAGCTAGAAACAAAAAGTTTGGTGACTATTGTTTAAACATACTCTGAAGCAATAATTTGGCAGTGTTAAAACTATAGCAATACACTTCATGATGATCACTTAACAACAATGATTATCAGTCTTGGACCTAATAGAATTTGCATTGATTCCACTTCAACAACAAAATCTCCCCACCCCACTGGTGGGCAGACTACTGAAATTAGATTAGGTTGGACACAGGTGAGCACAGAGTGCTTGAGTTATCTTCTTGGAGAAGTTCCAGGTCTTTTCACTAGTGATGCCTATCTATGGTTTGTAACCTGATGTGCAAAATGAACATGTTCAGAGAGTATCAGGTTATTTGGCTGAAATCACCAGCTCAAAAATCACCTATGGAGAACAAAGCCCTCCCTAATGACACATGCTTGTCATTCAACAAACACCTTCTCCAGTCTTTTATCATGAAAATTCTTCCAATAATAATGGATTCGACTGACAAACTTCAGCCTTATTTCCTGGATCTTTCAAAGGTGGGCCATGTATTACAGTGGTTGTCCTTTGGAAATTCATGGTGCCATTCCTTTGGTACCTCTGTGGATCAGAAGTAAGCTTACTCACTAAATCTATTTGGATAAAGAATCTCTATAAATCTCCTAATGTCACTGCCTTTAGTGATGAGAAAGTAATAATCAATAACAATTAAATATGAGCACTAAAACATTAAATAGGGCAACATTTTAAATGTTAAAAGTGATTATTCAACATCTTTTCATAAAAATTGTATTTTATAGAATGATGGTTTATCAAGTTATACTAAAAGGTCCTTGGCTTGCACTGGCAAAACACCTCATGTTCAAAAGAGCTTGTTCAATGTTGTTATTGTTGTTACTTCGGGGAGATTTTTGCAAGAAAAGAGAAAAACCTTCTATCAGTAAAAACATGATCTTGGGTTGAAAGGATGACTCAGCAACTACCAAAGAATACTGTTTCTCCCAGCGGCCAGCTCTGCTCCTCACAACCATGTCTCAGTTCATTCACAGCTGCCAATCATTCCAACTACCTGATATCTGACAGCACCTGTGAATCTCCACTGGCTGTTACACCCATTGGCATACATTCTTCATTCTAACAGAAACACAAACACGTGCACATAAATAAAAACAATTTTAAATTACCCAATATTTGATATGTATTCCATACCATTCATTAGGTTATTTGTGTTTTATTTTAGTGAAGTGCAGGTATTTGAGATTATATATTAATTTTATGGAAACTTTTTTAAAAGAATAAATCCATGCAAAGTTAATGATTTCATGATAAAGATTTTTTGTTAGTTGCACCTTGTAGGTTTCTACTCTTAAACTGCATATTCTAACACTTATGTTAAAGTCAAGCTGTTTCCATCTGTTTAGGCTCCACACTGCATCACTTAGTAATATAAAAAGAGCAGTTTTCTTACACTCCTGGGACAAAAAACATCACACAGAATTCATAAGCGATCCAATACACTAAAAATTCATTTCCTGCATAGGGTTTCAGCAATGCCATATCACACAAACTATTACTTTCTCCTTGTGTTGATCATAAGGAATTCGAGTAAGTAAACCCTCTAAGGCTGGTCACCTCATCATTTCACTTGACGGAGGCTCAGGCAGCCACAGCATGTGGCATCAATTACTCTAGTGCCATTTCTCTAAGCACCAGAATGACCCTAATTGTAACTGCACCATGCAATATGTTGAAGGAAAACTTTCGCAAGTTTATACAACCAGAAACACAGAATGAAGTAATGGCTGTGGCACAATAAAGAACAGCTCAACTGCCATCTTGCTGAGACATTTCTTTTTCCTGGTGACTATCTGTCTCGTACTGATGGCAGCCTTCAGTCGTTGATGCCTTCCTTCCAGCTCAGTTGGCTTCCCACTCCAAAGGTTATGGCTCTAGCAAGAATTTTAACATTGGGCTTGTTCCTTCAATACCTCTTGGATTTGTCATCTTTAAAGCTGGGTAATTCCATGAGCAATTCCTACAAAAATTGTGCAGCCACAAAAACGTGACACCATCCAGTTCTATATGCACAGCTAACCTGGTGACTGTTATCGGCTGAGCTGCAGGAGCCTAAGCTTATTAAAATTCCAACTATCACTTACTGACAAAAGGCTGCATTTAACCCCTTCATAAGGATTTTTCAAAACACAGTATTTTGATAAGGCAATTTTTATAAAGAAAGGAATGAGTCCTTTGGAATTCAAGATAAAAAGGAAATAAATAGATTTTTAGTTTGCAAAATTTTGCTCTCACATATCTTACCTTCATCTTTTTCTTATTCTAGAATTATCTGCCATTATCTCTGTGTCCTGCACTCACAGAAGTGCATAATGTAATAAATGTGAGATATTATGCTCCTCCCTCTCTTCCTCCCTCCCTCCCTCCTTCCCTCCCTCCCTCCCATCTGTCACATGTCTGTGAAGCTCCAACACCATTTCAGGACAGGGAAGCTGTAATTTTAACCACTGCTAGGAGAAAGGTGATGAATGTGAGGAATAGAGAAAACCATGCCTTTTGAGTTAGGGGTCAGGTAAGTAGCAATCGGGCCAGCGAGCAGATGAATTAGGTGGTAATAAGACAGGAGGGAGCTCTTCATGGAGAGAGGGGGACAGCACCAGGTCCTTCGGGCAAGCAGGCTTGTCAACTCAAGCTGAATCTGAGAAAGAGACAGACAGGAAGGCAGTCTTAGCAGTAAAAATCTGAGAATGATTGTGTTGGGAGGGGCCACTGGGAGAGCTTTAGAGAGAGAAACGAGAATGCCTAGAGTTGTCAAGTCCAGGATGCTTAGAGTTTTGGTCCGTATTTGAAAAGTTGATAGAAGAAGGATAACGAGTAAGTCATTTTTTACTTACAGCTTAAAAACATGGGCAGATTCACCAGAACAGTACTGTAAACATCTACCACACATCTTACTTATATCTCCCTTTCAGTGTTGTACATAAAGTCGATGATGGTTTTCAAAATTCAAAAGCAGGAAGAAAGAACCTGAAGAAAATCATAAAGCAATTAATGAGGAGGAAAGAAGGGAAAGCATCAGCATGAAAGAAGATGTGAAGGCAAAATACATTGATTTGGGCTTTGTTTCTGGCCTGGGAGAAATTTATCTACTCTCAAGACTTCCATGTCCCTATCTCAGTGCACCCAAAATTTAAATACTCCTTCCAACTCTGACTTATTAAAAAAAGGGCTTGTCATATTCATTTAGGAAAATATTACCCAGAAGTATATTTTATTTAAGCAGGTAATTTTAAGTTACTAAGGGACTATTTTGTGTTTTCTTCCAATTATACACCCAAAAAAGAGAATCATCTGTCTGCAGAAGAAAGTGATTTGGACCAATATTCTACGAATTAGCTGTAATAGCATCAAAATTTGGAGAGAATTACATTTTAAATAGTCACTTGAAGTTTATTGCCAGCTAAGGAAAAAACAAATGATGATAAAAAAATAAAAATAATAAATATCAATATATTAATATGCAAGCATATTTATATATTAGTATTAATGCTGTGCAGGAATACAAAATATTTATGTATTTTTCAGACTTGGAAATCTAGTTATAAAGTGCTATTTAAATCAAAGAGGAAATATAGCCTAATTCCAAAGAGATTATGTAGGAGAAATGAGTAGGGCTTAAAATGGTTATTGCAGTCAATACTCAGAGGTAGAAAGAAGAAGAGAGAAATGGAGCATACGGAGGAAGGTGATGAGAAGGACCTAGTGTCAAGCCAATAATCTGCATTTCTTTTCCACCAGCACTTTTGATTGGGAACTTAGTTCATTGTTGCCTGTTATTAGCCACCAACTCTTCAGTTTTTCACGATTGCTGATGTGCCTACCTGTGCGTTTCAGTTCCCTTTCTTATTACACTGACAAAATACTTGACAGAGCCAACTTAAGGGAGAATGGTTTCATCCTGACAGAAAGGCATGATGGCTGGCGGGGCGGAAGGATGAGTTTGGGTGCTCATACGCTGGTCAGACAGAAAGCCGAGAGCTCAGACCAGAAATGAAATGTTTCTAAAGGTCTCCTTTCAGAGGCCCACTTTTACTAGCTAGACCACATTTCCCAAGGAACCCACAAGCTCCAAATGCAACTCCAAATACTCTGCTTTCTCTTTAGGTCATATAAATCTTCTGCCTTTTACCTAAGCAACACCAGCACTGAGGACCAGTATTAAAACACAAGATCCTGTAGAGACATTTAGCAGTGAGATACCAAGGCTTTGTCACAGGCTCCATAAACTCACACCCTTGTTATAAGGCAAATTCATTTATTTTAACTTTAATATTCCCCACATTTACTTCAAAAGTCTCAACCAAAATTCAAAGTCTTTCTTGAGAGTCAGGAAAAAGACAATGCCCTTTGCCCTTTTTTGTGAAAAACAAAGTTGCAAACCTCCACAACACAATGACTCAAAGTGAACATTCCTATTCTAGACAGGAATAGGATAAGAACAAGGGTAGATTGAACCAAAGCAAGACTGTGTGGGGATACGAAAAAAACAATTTCTCAGTACTTTTCCAAGTTGTGAAAGAAGATACCAAAGACCTAGACACAGAATGAATACTAATAATTCTATAATAATAATAATTAATAATAATAATAATAATTCTAGCCATCTCTTTCTAGACTGCCATATACTTCTGGTACAAGGTAGCTATGTTTCAATATGAATTACAAAGCCTGAGATAAACACTATGTGTTAGCTATCTGTGGATGAATACCAAGCCGCTACCAAATGTAATAGCTTGAGATACTGACTTCCAAATATATTATTGTGCCGCTCTGAGAAGCTCACAAAGACTGTTGGATAAATCCATACTCAGGGTCATTTAAATGAATTTGGTTGAACTCAGTGGCTTACAATCTAAAATCAGAGGCCTGATTATGGGGAAGAAAATTCTCACTGTAAGTGCACCATTGCTGTTTTACCTTGTACTAGAGACCAGACCCAGGTCTTGCAAGGCAGTCAAGTCACATGACATTCAAATACAAAATAAACGAACAAGAAGAGGCTAGGCTTTCTTGGTATGAAGATATATTTTGTAAAAGTGAGTTTTCAGAAAAAAAAAGGAAAGGAAGGAAAGGAAGGAAAGAAGGAAGGAAGAAAGGAAGGAAGGAAGAGTCATGCCTATGTAAGACATACATCAAGAAATACAGAGATGAGTGATTAAACCTTTGCCTGCAGACATTTCAGAACAGGAGAAGACTAATTAAGAACCCCGACTACCTCTTACCACCACCCCCAACACACATACACCAGGAGGTAGTGAGCTGAAAGATGTGATCTGACTATGGAGCAGATATCATCCGCCAGAAGCTCAGTAGAACAGTTCTGTTGTTTTCGTTTTTGCTCACATAGCAGTTTTATGTTTACTTCAATCTGTGCGTTGCCAAACTTGCTGAGATTAGCAAGCTTTTAGGGGAAGGACATGAACACCTTACCAAGCTACTTTCTAATCTGTCATGGAAGTGAAAGGCAGTCAGTCACCTTGGCTCCTGAAGCTAAAACAGCAGCAGAAGGAGGTTAGGAAAAGCTTTTCTGAGGACCTGATATCTGTTATCACATTTCTGATTAAATAGAAACCTCAGGCATTGGAACAGACAGCCATGAAGGTGACACTTGACGGGATCAGAAAGAGGTGAGATCTCCAGGGGTTTCCTTTGACCTCCTTCTAAGCACACGTCTGACCTGCACTGAAAGCCAACATCGGGTAACCTTGATACCACCGCCCACCTTGCTTGAATTTCCACCGAAAGGAATGAGAAACGTGCATCCCATTTTGAGGATGCAAGAATAATTCTGTGATGTTTGTGTGAGTAGATGGGGTCTGCAATTAAGTATTTGACGTTTGATGTTGTGTTATATTTCCTGTTAATTTCACAGAATTCCTGATACTTTCTAATAATATCACCTTTTTTAATATCACAATTAATATAATCATTCCTTTTTTTTTACTGTCTTGGCTGAGAAAGCAGTGATTCTTCTTGTGTGCTTCCAGCTTAGCATTTTTCTTCTGATTATTCGATCTCAGTTTACAAACACAGTAGATGCCAATGTCTCTCAGGACAAAAGATTTGAAGGTCAGGGACAACTTCTATTAAAATGTAACATTATGAAGAAGAAAAATGTGTCTGTAACATTTCCACCAATGTGTCTGACCCATTCATGACATAATGGAACACACGGGTACAGCAAATGATTTAAATTGTCCTCACAGATTGAAAACTGACTAGTAACTTTGAAATTCACATCACAACCAATTGAATTTCAAGCGTTGTTCAGACTAAAGCAATTCTGAGACACTGTGTCCTATAGACAAATATGTCACTCTTTCTCATACAATGTTAATTTATTGAGGAAAGTAAAATATCCCTACTAATAAGCTCTTTTCTATGTTTTTATTTGTGTGTGTTGGTGTGGGAGAATTGTCTGTATTCTGGCAATCATATTTTAATAAAACGCTGATTGGCCAGGCAGGCAGTATAGGCGGGAAAGCCAGACAGGAAGTAGAAGTGGAGCAACAAGACTGGGAGTATTCTGGAAAGCAGGAAACTCCCTCCGCCGTTCTGCCCAGACCACCGGAGAGGAAAGATGTAAGCTGCCCCGCTGGAAAAGGTACTGAGCCATGTGCTAACATAGATAAGGATAATGAAGTAACATAAGTTATAAGAGCTAATAAGTAGCCTGACCTAATGGGCCAATCTGCTTTATAATCTTATGGAGTCCTGTGTGTGATTTCTCTTTGGGAGCTGCAGGTTGTGGAGTACCGGGTGGGACAGAAACCTCAACAAGCCGGCCCTCATGTTACAGTGTGTGTCCATTTTGCTGCCTGTGGACCAGTTTCTAAGGAAGTCAGGAGAGGACACACTCTCAGGACCTTGAGGCACAGCAGCTGAAGAGTCTATCACGGGTACTGCGATCCCAACTCTAATCCTATCACAAACAAGAAGCTCTCGTAGCCACTGCTTCGTCTCTTCAGCCACTGGGCCATCTGCTCTGCACTCTCTTTGGTTTTGACTGTTGCTATTGTTTCGTATTTTTGCTTTTGTATTTTATTTATGTTTTGTTTTTGAGACAGCATTTTGTTATGTAGCCCAAGCTGGGTTGGGAATCACTATGTATCCAAGGCTACCTTTAGACATTCTTCTGCATCAGTCTATCCAGTGTGGCATTCAGAGATATGACACCACACCCCTCCCCTTTACTATAGAAACGGTGAAGTTTAACTTTTGAAAAAAAAATCACATAAAACTGCTAATATTTTATATTTCCTTACATATGCAATAGAATGAAAATATGAGTCTATTCACAAGCCTAACAAATGCTAGAGGTATTTTATACGTATGTGTACATAAAATATATTTAATACATACATATTTCATCTAAAAGATATGCCTGAGGTATGAAACTTCTAGAAAACTATTTCAATTTTTCTATATTGAACTATAAATGATCATATTGTTACTATTTTCCCAAAGGCTAAGATATTTATACAGACATGTTTTGTGGGAAATAATACAAGTTACAATAATACAAGTTTGTTTTATTATTACTTTGCTTTGTATACTTCAGATTGTTTTGTTTTGCAGGTAAGTAGTTGAGGATGCATATCACCTTTCATATATAGCCACACTTAATATAAATAATAGGTGATAATAATATAAAGAATAATTAAAACTTGGCAAGGTGGTCACACTTGTAATATGAGAACTTCAGAAGCTGAGGCATGAGGATCATAATACAGTGTTTTGAATAAGAATGATCCCCATAGGCTCATATGTTTAAATGCGTAATCACCAGGGACTAGTACTATTGGAAACCATTAAGAGGATTAGGAAATGAGGATTTATTGGAGGAAATATATCACTGAGGGTGTGACTTCTGATTTCACAAGTACATGCCAAACCCAAAATCTTCCTCTGCCTGGGAATCAGAATATCATTTTCAGCTACTATTCCAGATTTGCCTGCGTGCTACCGTGTTTCCTGCCGTGATGATAATGGATAATGAACCAGAACTCTGAAAATATAAGCAAACTCAATCAAATGTTCCTCTTATTTTAATTGCCTTGGTCATAGTGCCATTTCTCAGCAATAGCACAGTGACTAAGACAGAAGTTGGTACCAGGAGTGAGATAGGTTTCAGGCCAGTCAGGACTGAATAGTGACATACGAAATAATGACACTTGACTCAAAACATTGTTTTTAATGAAATATGGTTATCTAAAGTTTTCTCAAAGCATTTGAAGAGCCCTTGTAAAATAAATATATGGAAATATTGCAAATATAAATTCTCATCTAACATGAAATATATGCGAGTCTTTTGAAATGTGTACCAATTGCCTATTGGCAAACAGCAAATGAACTCAGCCTTGGTGTCTAGGAACTGTATCTTCGAAGCATCTGAAAACTCTGCTGATTAGAAAAGGTTTGGGGAGAAGCAAATGATGCTTTATCCAAGACATCATCAACTAGAGTACACAGGCTGTCTGCAACTGTATTATTATTGTTCAGACTGTCTAATGGACATGCTGCATGTCAAATCTGGCCCACTGTCCACTCTTTGTAAGTAAAGTTTTATTGAAACATAACCTTATCCACTTGACTTTTGTATTAATTATAGTTTTATAGCCACTTTCTGGACAACATATTTGAGTAATGAAAACAGAAAGCTAAATACTAGTGTTTGTTTCAAACTATAACTTAAATCTAATTATAGGCTCCTAGGAATATCAAAATCAAGACACACACACACATACACAAAAACATATTGTGGTGATAAACAAACATCCTTATTTAAAAAGAAAAAACTGAAGGTCAAAGCAAATAACAATCACACCAAAGAAAAGTCAAATAGAGAAAAGAAAAGCAGCAAATATCACAGCTCTAGTGGCCGGAGTCTGAAACAAAGTTCAGCAGGTCCAAAGAGCTTTTATTGCAAAATCCTTTGAGGGATTTTAGTGCTCTATAACTTAAACAGGATAATATAAATATAATATAAAGAAGATAATATAAATTTACACTTAACTTCTAATATGACCTCAAGCAATGTTGCATTAAATAACTTCATAAATATCAACTTAATGCATAAACGAGCATATTCTTCACAAATAAGATGAAAGCATGTCAGTCTCAATCATTCTTTCTGTAATTGCTTACATGACCAGAGTTGGTATTTATAACTACATGTCTCTACTACATATATGTATTATTCAGGGTTCTCTAGAGTTGCAGAACTCATACTTTTGTCACGAGGATCTACCATCATCTGCAGACAACTATTCTCCCTCCAAAAGATAGCTTTTGGTCTATTAGTGAACCTTAATTGAAAATTGAACATTTGACAATGGACAGTCAAGTTACCATAAAACCAGAGTTGTGATCATGAGCTGGGTGCTATCTGATCCATCAAGTCATAGGGTACAACGTTCACGGTAGCAATCTATTATAGAATTGAAGTGATACGTACGTGACTGGGCTTGAACAGATCCTGAAAGCGTAGCATGTTACATGAAGAAGTTGCTCAAATACCTGTGGTTCCTACTCTTGTTACAATGCTGTCTGTGGCCAAGCATGCAACTTTAGCCTTAATGGGAAAAAGGCTATATTCCCTATGGACAGAGGAAGAGAAAACTGGGGCCTGTTTTATTGAAGGTTTTGTATGTTACTCAGGCATCACCCAGCTAAGATTTCAACTTGCGGAAAGGAATTAAAGGAAAGGCTAAGCAGTGAAGGAAACCAGAAAGCTGCTGCAGATGGCGTTGAGTGAAGAGGGCAGGTTCCAGCTGAGCAAGCAGCAGAACTTGGCCGTTTGGCTAAGTGACTTTGATTTCAGTGTCGAAGATTCAAGTAAAGGGTTGTGGAATTTTCTTCCACAGCTAAGGAGAGCCACTGAAGCCAGGGCTTTGTCAGAGTTATTCCTGCATGGAGACAGGGAGAGGGTATTGTGTGAAACCTGAATTTCACTGGAGACCCCAAGGTGTTAGAAAGGCTGTAGTTGTGGGATCCCTGTCAAGATGAGCGAAGGGGAGCAGCTTACAAAGTGTGGAACCAAACTAAGGGAGATAATTGTGCTGGAGTCAGCAAAACTGAGAGGATCTGGAGATCTGAAGAGCATTTTTACATCAGACATGGAGATTCAGAGTGCCTACCTGATTTTGTGTCTTGCTTTGGTCCAGTATTTCCTCACTATACTCCCTTTCTTCCCCTTTTAGATGGTATTGTATGTTCCATGCCATTCTATGTTAGAATGTGATCTGCTTTTTTTGTTTTACAGAGGATTGCAGTTAAGATATTGTCATGAGTCTCAGAAGAGTCTTTGAACTTTGCATTTTTGAACAGTGTTGAAACTATTATAGACTATGGGGACTTTTCAAGTTGAATTGAATGCATTTTTTTTGCATTATGATATGGTTACAAGCCTACAGGGTCAGGGAGTAAAATGTGGTGGTTTGAATAAGAATGCTCCCGTAGGTCATATTTGAATGCCCAGAAAGTGACATTATTTGAAAGGATTAGGAGGCATGGCCTTATTGAAAGAAGCATGTCACTGGGGTGGGATTTGAGGGTTCAGAAACCCAAACCAGGTCCAGTGCCTCTTTCTTCCTGCTGCCTTTGGCTACAGATATAGAATTCTGAACTTCGTTCCCAGAATCAAGTCTGCCAGTACACCAGCAAGTTCCCTACCTTTCTGATAATGGATTAATCCTCAGAAACCTTAAGCAATCCACAAACCTATATTTTCTCAGCAAGTGTGTCAGCAAGTTTTTTTTTTATTGTTGTTGTTGTTTTGTTTTGTTTTGTGGTTTGGGTTTTTTTTTTCCTGAAGGGGTAACCCATACCTTCAGTCCTAAAGCATCTGGGTCATTTATCATGTTACCTGGATTGAATTATTGTAATTTCCCAACAATTATGACAACTGGACATAACCCTAAGAGATGCCCCAGAGGATTTCCTCCATTCCACACACTCTTTCTTACTCCTATTTTAACAGGTGCTTTTAGGTAAACAGACAATCATGTGATTTCATATGATGTTTTCAGAAATCCTTATGTTAGTTTCCTTGCCTCTCTCCTTCTGTTATATTTAGATTCTTCAGCTCTCTCTAATAAGTTATTTTTCCATTTTATCAATAACAGGGAATCAATTTATTCCTTGTTTTAGTCCTGCCTCTATTTTTTCCCAACCCCTCATTGAGGAATGATCCATTTTAGCTTTCTTGGAGTCTGCATTTACTCAAAGATATGCAATCACATCTGAATATAGTACTCAAAAATTATCTTTCTGAGTTTAGGTTACCTCACTCATGATGCTTTTATTTTACTTTAGTTCTATTTCCCTGCAAATTGCATTTTTACTTCACAATTCAATAATATTCTGATACACCACACCACACACACACACACACACACACACACACACACACGCCACATCTGCATTATCCATTTGTCAGTTGGAGGGCATTTAAACTGCTTCTATTTCCTAGCTTTTATGAATTGAATGGCAATGAACATGGCTGGAAGTATCTGTTGAGTATGATGTCACATCTTTTGATCATAAGCCAATGAATGGTATAGCTGGGTCATATAATAGATTTACCTTTACCTTTTTCTTTCTTTTTTGTTGTTTTCAAGACAGGGTTTCTCTGTGTATCTCTGGATCTCCTGGACCTCACTTTATAGACCAGCTGGCCTCAAACTCGCAGTGATCCACCTGCCTCTGCCTCCTTGAGCGTTGGGATTAAAGACGTGTGGCGTCACAGCCTGGCTTACCATTACATTTTTGAGAAACCTTTGCACTGTGTATCAATGTGGCTACACAGGTTTACAGTCAAACCAACAGCGAATGGGGGTTCCCTTTTGACTGCACCCCTTCCAGCATTTGTTTGCTGTTGTTCTATCAGTTGATGACACGCTCACTAGTGTAAAGATGAAATCTCAAAGTTGTCTTGATTTCTGTTCCCCTACTTTCTAGGTAGAATAAACATTTTTTGAGAAATTTCTTAATATTTCTTAGTCTTTTCCTCTTTCTCGTGAGAGCTTACTGTTCAGCTCTCAGGCCCATGTGTTTGAAATAGATTGTTGTGTTGAGTCTCCCCGCCCCCCACTTTTCCCCCATCTTTCCTTCTCTGTGTGTGTGTGTGTGTGTGTCTTTTCTGTCTCTCCATCATTAGGTCTTTATATATTGTGGGTAATAATAATCTGCTAGATGTATATCTGGAAAAAATTCCAATCATGTGGGCTTCCTCTTCACCCATTTGATTATTTCTTCAGCTGCAGCTGTAGAGAAGCTTTTTGGTTTTAAGACGACTAACTTGTCAGTTGTTGGCCTCAATTATAGGGCAGATACAGTCCTATTCAGAGTATTGTCTTTGTGTTCTTCTGGAAGTTTAGTGTTTCAGCTTCACATTTAGGTCTCTGATCCATTTGAAGTTAATTGTGTAATTATAAATATATATAATTTCATTTTGCTGCATGTGGACATTAGCTTTCCAAAACTATTTGTTGAATATGCTTTCTTTTTTTCAGCTCATATTAGTGGCATTTTTATGTGTATTCATGTTTAGAACTTTAAATTTGTACCACTGGTTTATATGTCCATGCTTATGCAAGTATCATGTTGTTTTTCATAGCTCCATAATATTTCTTAATATTTAAAATAATAATTGCTACAGCATTGTTCTTTACGCTTGGTATTGTTCTGGCTATTTAAGGCCTTTGGTGTTTCCATATGAATTTAATGTAGTTTATTTTTTCTTTTTCTTTTCTATTTCAGTAAAGAATGAGACGGGGATTTTGATTGACATTGCATTGACTGTGAAAATAGCTTTTCATAAAATAGTCATTTTGACGATATTAATTCTATCAGCAGATAAGCATGGGATGTCTCTCTACTTTCGAGAGCCTTTCTATCTTGTTCTTCAGAGGTTTAAAGTTTTCAGTGTGTATTCATTCACCTCTTTAGTAAGGTTTATTCATAAATATTTTATTTTCTTTGAGGCTATTGTGAATGAGTGTCCATTATTATTTTCTCTCTCTCTCTCTCTCTCTCTCTCTCTCTCTCTCTATATATATATATATATATATATATATATATATATATTTCGTAGTATAGAAAACCAATGGATTATGGAAGGTTCTTATATATTCTTGCCATATTGTTGAATTTTTATTATTTCTTGAAATTTTCACGTAGAATTTTGGAGATCTCTTATGAATAGTGTCATATTACCTACAAATAAGAATTGTATGACTACTTTTTCTTTTGCATCCCTTATATGTTCTTTTCTTGCCTTTTGTTCCGGTTTGTATTTCAGGCATTATATGAAAAACGAGTGGAGTAGGTGGATATCCATATCTTATTCCTGGCTTTATTGGGATTGCTTCAGGCTTTTCTTCCTTTAGGACGATGTTATTATAGCCTTTATTATATTGAGGTATGCTTTCTCTTATCCTATATTTCCTGGGAGTTTTACCACGAAAGCAATTTAGATTTCCTCAAAGATTTTTCTGCTGTTTATTGAGATGATTATATGTTTTTGCAATTAATTCCATCTTTGTAATTTATTACACATATTGACTTGTATATGTTGAAGCATCTTGGCATTTCAGAAATAAAGGCAACTTGATTATTACATACAATCTTTTTATGTACATCTGTATTCTGTTTGCAAGTATTTTATTGGGTGTTTTGAGTTTATATTCATCGGTAATATTGTCCTGTATTTTTCTTTATGTGCTCTGTTTATACCTGGTTTGGGTATTAGAGTGATATTGTATTCACAGGAGTGTGGGAGTGTTCCTTCTGTTTAGTTTCTTTTTTCTTTCATTTTTTGTATACTTAGAGATGCTATAGATCTTCTTTAAATGTCTTTTAGAATTGTGCTTAGAAGCCATCTGTTCCTGGAGTTAATTTTTAATGTAAATTAGTTTTATTACATTTATAAAAAAAGTCTTATATTTATATCATGTTAAATATATTATATTTTATATATTTACAATACATAGAAATATGTAATATATTACAAACTTATAGAAATGTATTATATTTTATAAATTAAATTTTAATTTAGCTGGAAAACTTTTTATTACTATACAAATCACCTTTTCCTTTATGGGTCTGTTTAGATTATTGGTTTTTTTAATTTAATTTTGGTGTTTTGACTGAATCTAGAAATTCATTAATTTCTTTAGGATTTCTAGATTGATAGAGCACAGGTTTCAAAAATATTTATTCATAATATTTTGAATTTTTTGGTGTCTGCTGTAATGTTTCCCTCTTCATTTCTGACCCAGCTACTTTTGATTATTCATTTTGATTAAGTGACTCAAGGACCTATCTTCCCAATGATCCAGCTATTGTCTATTTTCTCAATGATCCAGCTCGTAGATTTGTTGATTCTTCACATTGTTTTCTTAGTTTCTATCATTTATTTCTGCTCTAATTTTTATTATTTCTTTCCATTGACTGAATTTGGAAATCATTATTTTTTACTACTTCTTGTGTTGCATCATTGAACCATTCAATTATACTCTTTCTAATTTCTCAGTGTAGGCACTTCGAGCCCTGAATTCCCCTGAGGATGGTTTGCAATGTGTCTCTGGGTTTTCTCTGAAGAATGGTTTGCAATGTGTCCCTGGGGTTTGCTTTTTTTCATTTTCATTTACTTCCAGGAATTTTTTTCTTTTTCTATTTTGATTTCATCATTTAGTGATGAGTTGCTGAATCTCTACAAGTTTGTATAATTATGAGAATTTATTTTATTTAATATGTCAGTTTTAAGTTTTGCTATCTTGTGACCATAAAGATACAAGGAGTAATTTCAGTCTTTCTGATTTGAAAAGATTTATTTTGTGTTCCAGGGTGTGGTCTATTTTAGAAAAACACCTGTGTACTTCTGAGTGTAATGTGTATTTTTTTGGCCTTTTAATAGAATATTCTTTTAATATCTGTTATGTTCATCTGATGTATGATGTCAATTAATACTAATGTTTCTCTGTTTACTTTTTGTCCAAATATCTTGTCTATTGGATAAAGAGGGGTTATTGAAATCGGTTACTTTTACTGGAGTGTTGTTAATCTGTATCTTTAAATCCAAAAGTAGATTTTTATTAAGTGAAATTAGATACTCTGGAATCTAGAGTATATATATTAAGTAGAATAATCTCTTGTTTACTTGTTATCTTGATTAGTATGAAGTGCCTCTCTATATATTCAATCAATTTTAGTTTAAATCTACTCTGTTAGATATTATTATAGTGACACTTGTTTTGTTTTCTGGTACCATTTAATTGGGACACTTTTGTCCATTTTTTACCCTAAGGTACTACCTAACTTTAAAGTTATGTGTTTATTGTAGACAACAGATAAATGCATTTTGATTCTTGACACATTCAGTTAGCCCATTCCTTTTGACCAGAGAATGAGACTATGGATGTTTAAAACTACTACGGAAACATACGTGTTACTGCAAAGATACTGTATGAAATCATTACATTGTTCATTTGGAATATTGCTGTTTATGTTCACAGTAGATATTTTTCTTTTAGTAATTATGATATCATATTTCTTTATAGTCTTTTGGCTACACTTATTCCTCCTTTCAGCCTGAAATACTCTTCTTCTATTTTCTTTATGTTTGCTTTGTTATATATTTATTGTTTTAGGCTGCTTAATTTATGAAACATTTTTCCTTTATCTTTCAATGATGGCAGATAATTTTGTTTAGGAATACTAGACAAGTTGGCTATCATGGTCCTTTAAAAATTGGATGCATTGTTCCTGGATTTTGGCATTTATGTAAAGAAATCAGCAATTGTCCTGGAGGGCTTTCCTTTATATTTACCTTATGCTTTTCTCTTGCAGTTTCCAATATACTTTCCTTGTTCTGTACTGTTACTGGTTTAACAATAATATTCTATAGGGTTTTTTTATTGGCCTCGTCTGTTAGGTAGGTGTTGCTTGTATCTGTTTGGGTGTGACTTTTTTCAGTTTGGGGAAGTTTACCTCAAGATCTTGTAGAAGATCTGGTCTATGCCACTGACTTGAGAGTCTTCTCCCTCTTCTATGCCTATAATTTGAAGATTTTATGTTTTCATGTTCTCCCACATTTCCTGTGTGTTTCTTTTCTGTGTTTTGTTTTTATTTTTCATATTTCTTGTTATTTCATCTAGATCTACTACTTTATCTTCCTTGTTATCTTACCTTCGGCTTCATTAATTGGAAGTGGAAGGCTTTTCTTTGGGTTTTCTATTAGGACTACCGGGTTTTTACATTTTAACTTCAATTCATCTTGAACCTTCTAAATGTTTAATGTTTATTTAATTCCATTTTAAATACTATATTTTTGTCATTTCTGTCATCTTATATATTTGGGAATATAACGTAGGCATTTATATTCTGTATTTCTCTTTAATTTCACTGTTGTTTCTTTTTGTCTTCTAATACTCTTGAATTACTTGATAAAATTATTCTTTTTAATTATTTTTCCCAGATTTATCTAGAAGATCTCCATCATCAAACATTTATACATGTTTGGTTAATTTTGGAGAGAGGATACAGGGTTGGTCTTTCATATCGTTAGTACTATTTACAATGAGACAGTGGTATGTGGATTTGTTAGTTCTGCGTCTGATGTGAACAGCAAATGTTGGACAGGAGAAAGAATGTGTGAGTGAGTTGTATCTGCACATTGGCAAGGGCTTAGGTAGAATGAAGTAAGTTGGACACAGACACAGGAGACTGTGGTGGTGTGTGGGATGCATGTTCTATTTCAAACCTAGATTTTGGGAATATATCTCAGAATGGGGAAGGATATGCAGAAGACAAGATCATGGAGATTCACCAGGCTATCCCTTGAGAAGATTGTGCAGAATCTATGTAGCAAAGTTGTAGGCAGTGTCAGGGGGTCCTGTAGTAAGTGGAACACAGGAAGAGTCCTGGTGGAAGCCTAGATACTGGTAGAATCACAGGCAGAGATCTCCAACCTAGGCTAGTGTAATAGTTTTTTTTCCTCTTGGGCCACCAAAACTGCTCCCAAATCATGACATAGAGACTTAATGTTAGATATGAATGCTTCACCTTATCTTACGTTCATTTCTTGCTAACTCTTATAACTTAACCTGTTTTTCTTCATCTATGTTTTACCCTGGGGCTTTTGTACCTTTGTTTCTTTCTACACATCTTCATTTTCTGCTCTCTCCATGTCTGGTGGGTAGCCACCCAACTTCTGGCCCCAGGCATGTCCCCCTTTTTCTCCCTCTTTCTTTTCTCTCCTCCTCTTATTCCAAGATTTCTCCTCCTATTTATTCTCCCTGTCTATCTCTCTCTTGACTATCTGCTAACCATTCAGCTTTTTATTAAACCAATCAGGTGCCTTAGGAAGACCAGATGAATCAGCAACACATCTTACATAATTAATCAAATGCAGCATAAACAAATATAACACACATTTACACAATTTAAGTAATATTCCGTCCCATAAATAAATGTAACCCATCTTTGCCTAGTAAAAGTAATATTCCACAATAGGCTGCAGCATTGGATGTGGAACCATGCCTAGGTTAGAGCTTTATGGATGTGGAAGTATGCCTAGGAGTATAATCAATCAAAGAGAGTCCATGGGGTATTGATCAGTCAAGGAGGATTTGTGGGAGGATGGTTAGTCAAGGAGGGTCTTGGTGGGGTGGAGGGTATGACCAGTTGGACTCACCTGGCTATGCCCAGGTGATAAAACTCTTATATGTCCATCTTTCAAAATGAGAAGATCAACTAATTTAGGTTATGGTTTAAAATCACCATAAGTCATGACAAAATTTTAATGAATATAGTTAAAATACTTATGCCACAAATTAATAAATGCTCTTTGAATATTATTGAAGTATTATATTCCATACATAAAGGGACCTTTATTTCACCAGAGGTAAAGCAGTACAATAATCATGCAAATGAAATAGATTAGCCTGATAATTTTAGAGAACAACTAATGTTACAGCAAAGAGCCATTAACATGGCTGGGGATGGGAACTCCTTTCTTTAAGGAGGGCTTTGCCCCATTAATAAAATTTAAGCTGAAATAATTAGAGAGAATACAGCATTTATAAAGATAACAAATATAAGAACTTATTTTAATAAAAATAAAATTTTGGATTGTTTAAAGAATGGAAGAAAGGCAGCAAAGACTAGAGCAGCTAAACTATGGCCAAACTGGAAGCAGAGAGAATCAAATTTTTACTGATTAGGCAGTATTTTACTCTAAGCCTACCAGAAAATCATCATGGTGTTATCTGGGAGTGACATGCAATGATCTATGTTTTCAAATTATATTTGCCTCTATTGAGAAAGAATTATGAACTTATTGTATGGCAGGTAAATGGATAATTAACTGATGTTGTGAAGACAGACTCCAGGTAAAAGCAAAAAGACCAGTTGAAAAACAGTCGCTACCAAGGCAAAACATAATGGTAGCTTTGGCTAGGGTGCCAAGAGATGAGATGAAAATTACTTGAATAAGAATTTTTAGAGTAGAGCCAAGAGGATTTATCGTGCCTGCCAAGTCCTCTACTGAAGGAACAAATAAAAGAGTTCATTCAATTATCTCTCAAAATTCAGTCTTGCTTAGCTTTGACTTCTTCTAGGTTCCATGACCACATATTTCCCAGTTAAAAATCTTTACCAAATACAGCTTTTCATTAGCAAGGGCTTTTCTTACCCAGCAGTCCGAGCCCACAAAGACACATTTGGTAGCAACTCGGCTGCTTAAGGAAGTCCCTACTCTATTGACATCTGACACAATCTGTTTGGTGTCAGAAATCTTACTTTGATTTCTGAATAACAAAAAGACTGTTCTCATGGTTGGCATAAAAAAAAGAAGGAATCTGGTGTCTAGTGTCGTAGAGTGGCTATTAGCCATAGCATCTATGATACCGTGCTTCTCAGTGGAATGATTAGAGAAGCAGAGACTTTGAAAACCTTTTTCTTTAAATGCTATTAACAAAATGGGCTGCTTCAGCAGCAGCTCATATTACTCACCAAGAATATGATGGATTCCTGGGGTTTGCATGAGTCTAATAAAGTCATTTCCTTGGATGAAGGAGGAAGAAGCAGTGGTTTTGGTGGGTCTGTAGAGAGTACAGTGGAGATGGTAACTTCCATTTCGATCTTGCCACATTTGAAAAACTGCTACATCTCAAAGTTCCTAACCCTTAAGTAAAAAATAATTCTGAATCACTAAAGCTCTGGAGGAGAATGCAGAAGAAGCCAAGGTAAATTAATATCATTCTCAATTTACCACCAGCCATCTGGTGTCCTCTGCAGACTGTAATGGGAGTGAGTTGCTGGAACAAAGAGACCCTCATGGCCTGGAACATCTCTAATGCTCTCTGTATTTAGCTGGTCCCACTTAACTGGGAGAGAAGCACAGCTCTAACAATTTCAATTGGAAAAGAGCAGCCTTGAAAAGCATGTTATTGTTCTCACCACTGTGACATAGCTAACCCACAGGTAGGAAGGATTACTGGAGCTCAAGGTCTTAGGAGTCCAACACAGTAAGAGAGAAATAAAGCCTTTGTTAGATGCTTTCTCCTTCCTGATTTTATCCTTTCTGGGCCAAGACTCTGGGGTTGGCAGAGTTGATGTTGAGGGTGATTCCCTTGCCCCTTCCTTAATCTCTGGAAAGACACTCAGAAAAATGCAGAGGAGTGATTTTATAACCTACTATATGCACTTTTTGACCCAGTAAAGTTTACAGTAAAAATTAACCAGCATATAAAATGTAAAAGTAACAATAAACAGAGCAAATTTGAGCACTAAACAATATACAGCAAATTCTTGCAAGTTCTTCACCCAGTTTGGTAGCAAGAAAACTAACTTAGGATTCAAGTCTAGGGGGAAATTAGAGAAATAGCAAACTCGGTTTCCAATCATTATGTTTTGTTTTTCCTGCCTAGTAGAGAAAAAGGTCTAAAGCTTGCCTCCTGCAGTGACTGCAGACTTGGCAAAGAAAGACCAACAGTAATCAAAACAAAATTCCTTACAGAAATACCTTTCAAGGAGGTGAAAGGAGATGTGTGTAGCCAAATATGTGGGACTTTTCTATTTACATTTTATTAGATAATCCCTGAGACCACCCATGGTTTAGCAGTTTTATTCAGTAACCATTATTGCAGAATGTCAGATGGATATAGATATAAGAGTATTTGAATGGTGGTCTTCTCTGTTAATAAACAACTCTCTTGCTCGACTGTAACTTAGTTGGTAGCGTCCTGCCTAAGATGCAGAAAGAGTCAAAATTCCAATAATCCTAAACCTAGGGAAGTAGAAGCAGAAGGATCAAAAGTTCAAGGTCATCCTTATCAACATAGAAATTTTGAGGCTATCCTAAGTTACATGAAACTTTTTATCAAATAGAAAAAAAAAAGAAGTAAAATTATGCACTCTCATGCCGAATGGGAGGGTCATTTTGAGCTGAAAAATACTCTCTGTAGGATAAGAAATGAGACACAGTATAACTCAGTATGACATACAATCTTTATCAAAATGCTATGAGACCAAAGTGAGTTCATCTTGGCTGTTGAGATGAACTTTTCGTACAGTGTGTGAAGATTTGAACTTTTTGTACAGTGTGTGAAGATTTGTCTTTGTCCTTCCTCACCTGCTTATGGCACCTTCTGATTTGTTTTGTAAAGAGCTGAACAGCCAATAGTTATGCAGGAGATAAAAGGCAGGACTTCTGGGAAGAGATGGAACTCTGGGAAAAAATCCGAAGCTCTGGCTCAGAGGACGCCATACTGAGAGAAAAGAGGTGAGAATCACATAGCAGAACTTAGATTTATATAAATGAATTAATTTAAGCTTTAAGAACTCTTTGGGGGAAACCCTAAACAAAAGCCAAGCTTTCATACTGAATAAAAAGTTTCTACCCATCCAACTTCCCAAGGAACAACATGCTATTCAGATCAATAATGCTGTAGTCACATGACAATACATAGATTAGTAGAAATGAGTTCATTTAAATGTAAAAGCTGGCTAGTAATAAGCCTGAGCCACCAGTCAAACATTCATAATTAAAAAAATAAAAGTCTCTGTGTCATTATTTGGGAGCTGCTATTCCAAAGGAAGACAAGCTATACATGGCCAAGTGTTTGGATCATCTCCAGGTCTATCGTACATATGCAGTTGCTAATGTATAACTTTTGTTTAGATTTGCTGATATGCTTGTCTTCTTTTGCCTACTGTGTGTGTTGTATATAGGGATGTGTAAACATGTGTTTGTGTGGGTATATTTGCCAATGTGAGCATGGGTACAGGTCAGAGTTTGACAAGAGATGAAATCTTCTTCAATCAGTTTTCCATCTTAGATATTCAGGCAGTTTCTTCGCTGAATACGGAACTTGCATTTTAGCTACACTGGCTGGCCAAAGAGCCCCAGGATCCATGTTTCCCCTTTGTATCCGCACAGGCCACTGTGTCTAGCTACACTAATTAGCCACCAAGCCCCGGGATACATGTGTCCCTGTGTGTCAGCACAGACCACCATGACCAGCTACAATGGCTGGCCACAGAGCCCAGGATTTGTGTGTCCGTGTATCTGTGTGTCTAGCAGTTTGCTCAACACTCATGCACAGCAAACATTTTACTCATTAAACCATCTCCTCAGTCCTAGGATCTTTATTCTTGACAATAAATTGATATAAAATTTCATGTTCTGGCCTGAGGGAGTTAATTTCTCTTTTCCACTGCCAAGACACTATAAAGCTCATCTAATGAAGCCTTAAATTAAAAGGAAATGCTTCGAGACAAGGGTTTGCACAATGGAAGCCAGTTGACATGTGCTTGTGTATAGCTTTTTGTCATCTAAGCATGCACACAATGAGTGCTGAATTAATGCATTTGGAGCTTGGCTCTGGGTGTTCTGTGATGTTTCAAGCATTCTCAAAAAGAATCTTTCTGCTCCAAATTTTGAGATTCATAGAGATACCAGTGACGGTACACAGATGCCTGTTGACTTGTTTGGCTTTTAGACTCTACATTTGCTAAAATGCAACTAAATGAGATTTAGAAAGACACAATGCAAAAATCCTTACACAAAACACTTCAAATCACAAAGCTTTGATGTGCAATCTAGCTGCCAGCTTGAGCCTTTCCATAAATATACTTCACTTCTTTAATAAAAAGGAGAGGACTTGGTCTGTCCTAATCCATAAGTTCTCCGGTCTCACTCTGGGAATTTCTCCTCTCTGTATAAGAATAAAAATACTTTAGGGCCCTAAACCAGAAACCTGTAACTGAGCATAAATAACCTTGGGTGTATTGCCTTCAATAGTCGTGGTGAACAGAAGGGCTTGCTTTATATATAAGTGACATAGATATTTTATGATATCAGAGAAACTAAAAATGATCTTTCAAGCATTTTTAAAACCTCTTGAATGTTTTAACATTTTTATTTCTTTATTATTTTATAATTCTATATTTCTTTTACAATGTATTTTGATATTTTTATTTTTTTACCTAATATTGTATCACTTAAATAAGTTCTAAATATTTTCTTCTAGTTAATTTCTGGATATAACTATTTTCTGTTAAAAATATAAACTAGCAAGGTGCATTGGTGCATACTTTTAACTTCAGTACCCAGGAGGTAGAGGCAGAGGCAGGCATAATTCTATAGTTCAAGGCCAGCTGGTTTACATAGTTAGTATAAGTACATCTCAGTGAGTTCATGGTTGCTGGAGCCTGCTTACCTCTTGGCTGTCAGAAAGCAAAGAAAGTCAAAAAAAAGTCCTTGTACAAATTTCATCTCCCAGAGTATATTAACCTTCTTCCATTGGATCGTCATCATCATCAATTATGCCCCAGCAGGGTTAAACATGTATGGGAAGCTCGTTTTTTGTGGGCAGTCCTAGTTGCTTGTGTTATTGGTATACCCAATGTTCCACGGGCACCTCCCAATCCCTACATCTTAATAACCCTACAAAAAGTGAACAAGTCTTTAATGTCCAAATGTCTGAGCCTTTGGAAGACATTCAAAATCCAAGCCATAGCAGGTGATTACAGATACAATATACTATATGTATTACACTACAGGAGAAAATGTGTTTTCCTTTCAGTTCTCCAGAAGAAAAGTTACATTGGAAGATCAAGGTTTTTTTTTTTTTTCTCCTCCCCACTCACTTCTTTGGGAATGAAGAATTTATTTCTCTATTTGTTCAACTAGACTAAAGGAGCAGAGCATACTCAGGCCCTTTGACGCCTCTCTGAATCAGACTGACTGTTTTCTTATGCTTTCTCCATTCTTCTAGCTCTGAACTTATAAACACTGGATAACGAGGGCCAAAAAAAGCAGGCTAAGTGTGGCTCTAACTCATATGGGTCCTTGAGAACTACAAGATAGAGGTGAGCATCTTCAGACCCTCATGACCACTGGTCCTTTTATACTGAAACTGTTCATACCTGCAAAAGGTATTAGAGTAGACAATGCATCCACTCTAAAAATGGGGGGAAAGACATGAGGAAGTTGCTATTTTGTCTTGAGAAGAGAAACAAAAATAGAAGAAAAATTGTACTTTCATCAGTGAAATGAACATAGAATTAACTTTAGAGGTGAGCATGTAGCTAATATGAAGTATATGTTTACATATATATATATGCATATATATATATATATATGTGTATCACTCTGAGTCATTTGGATCTGAACATTTAGACATTTAGTCACAAAGAAAACCTTCCAACAGGAATCATGGAATCGAGCAACAAAGAGACACTTGCATGTAAAGCATCTTTATATAAAAAGCAAAAGAGATGGCATCTTAGGAGAGATTTCATATTTTTCAAATCTAAAAATGTTTATAATCTTTAGACCTGACTTAACACTGGAAGAGTACACTTAGATACATATCAACCAGACCACTCTGAGGGACACTTTTCTATGAGGAAGCTACAATGAAGACAACTTGGAACGTTGGACTTTTAGGCCATGGTCAGTGAAGACAGTCACATCATCATATAAAAAAAACTAAAAACCAAGGGTAGATAAAACAATCCTGTACAATATAGGAACTTCCGGAGGCATCACCATCCCTGACATTATGCTCTGTTACAGAGCTATAGTAATAAAAATAGCTTGGTAGAGGCATAGAAACAGATAGGTTCACCAATGGAATTGAATCAAAGATCCTAATATTGATCCACATACCTAAGAACACCTGATTTTTGACAAAGAAGCTAAAATTATACAATGTAGAAAAAAAAGTATCTTCAACAAATGGTGCTGACATAACTGGATGTCAACATGTACAAGAAGGAAAATAGATCTGTATCTATCCATACCCATGCATAAAAAAATGTTATTATGAAAAAGGTGTAGCTTTGATTTCTTTTATATTCTAGGTCTTTTATTTTTGTCAGGAATCATAACTGATCCTGTCTTAGGCTATGATTTTAATAGAGCACTGTCACTAAAATGGCCAGGGAAGCTAATTTTAAGGATAAAATAGATGCGATATTTTTCTAAGTACATATAGTAGTCAAAGTATGTATTGCTCAGTTCTCAGGGGGAAAACAAAAGTAAAGTGGTGGCCTTCCGTTCATCTAGCTGGTGGTGGGTAATAAGAATGGTTAAAATAAAATATGTCAACCTGGGTGACTAGAGACAGAGTAAGGAAGGATGAAGTATTTTCTCATCGTAGTATTTAAATTAGCGGGGACATTGTCTTACCACCTTTAGATTTGGTGTTAAATCTACTTTTTTCTTCAGCATCAGATGTTTGCTAGCAAGGAGAAATGGCCATTTTCAGGAAGACAGACAACTTAGCAATGGATCACAATGGACACGTGATCAATGAGAAATTTAACAGAAAGTTCAACCATTGTGCATCTCCAAGGCACATCTCTGAAAGAATAAAGCAGACTAGTTAATGCTTTTTCTGCCACCACATTATAAAGTTCCCAATATTCTAGCCCCAGAACAGTATCTCTGATAAACTCAATAGTACAAGCCTACTGCCAGTCCAGAGCAGAGGCAGGCAGGCTTGTCATCCGTCTTCTATCACTTGTCTGCCGTTTTTTTTCAGCCTGTCCACTGTGCATCGCCCTGATGAGTTCTCTCCCCCAGCACCCTGCACTTCCCCACTCCCCCTCTTTCTGTACTTCTTCCTGACCTAGTCATGTCACCTCATTTTCCCCGCCCTGGTTCTTCATGATCTGTCTGCTCCCTGCTAATTGCAGGAGTTAGTTCCAAGGTAATGTGAACTCAGACTCCATTCAGTCAGAGCTTTTTTCCTAGCCATGTCCACGAATAGACTAGCATGCCTAGGGCTGTAGGGCCTCTCCGATTTGTATATGTCTCCGAGAAAGGCCAAATTGCTGAAGTTCATCCTATGTGATTTCTAGAGGGACAAAATCTAATCACATTTTTCCTGAACCAATTATCTTCTCCCACCAAGGCAGGAATCAGATTCATTGCCAGTGGGCCTAACATTTGCTGCCAAAAAAGTTTCTCTTTTTCTTTTTCTCCCCATGAATCTTAAAAGCAAAACTCGATTTTTCTTCTCAGCCTTGGATGCACTGATCATCTCGCATCGTCTGATACCGACAGTGCACGAACAGAGTGACTGACTGGCAGGGAACTCTTCCTGGGGGCTGATAGGTGGACAGGTCTAACACCAGTCCCAGGTTAGAGCTCTCTGCTTTCTTCTGATGATAAGTGATTGCTAATGCATTACCTAACGATAACACAGCTACCGAGACACTTTATGGACTGAGTTACAAGTTGATATTTCATTTTTTGAGTTAACATACAAAATATTAATTTCATTCTGGCATTTTCATACACATATTTTTGTTAACTTTCCTCCATCTTCTCTTCACCCCCCGCCTCCCCTTACCCAGGCCTCTTCTAGCACCTCACCTCTACGTTCCTGTCACAGAGAGATTTTTAAGTAGCATTGTGTTTCCTCAAGACATCAACTGAGGAATTAAATATTCATTTTTTCAAACAGATAAGAACAAATTCCCCACTTATAACCACAATTATAATTGATATGTGTATATTTAAAACAAAGTAAATGATTCTCTTGAATTTCTGCCTTCTCATAATTTACTACAATTTGAATACAATCAGGGCAAACATGAATCCACATTAATCTCTTCATCTGACTAAACATATTTCACTGGGATTCTCCTGCTGTCATTAATCTACTGATACCTAGTTCTTGCACACCTAACTAACATGCATCTGAATAAATTATTGTTTTTGAAATTTCTTAATATATGAACAATGAAAACATATTTTAGATCCCATATGGCTAGAAAAAATACATAGAAAATAATTATTTGCTGTATAAAAACTGCCTGCCAGCTACTGTAACAAATAGACATGAAATAAAATAAACACTACTAAGTGTGTACTTGTGTCCTTTTTTTAAAAAAAAAATCTTCAGTTGATATATGTTTTCTAAGGAGCATGGAATTGTGTAAATCTCCATTAATTGAATCCTTTCCAGGAGGTTCTCTGTGAATCTTTAAAGAAAGAACAATTATGACGTCACAACTATGATGATAAAAGGCAAAATGTAATGGAACAAAACACGCGGTTACTGTCAAGGAATGATAAGAGGGCCTCAGCATGGACTGTTGGAAGTGCAGAGCTCAGAGTCTGTGGCTTCCAAAGGATTTCAGACTTAAATGCACTCCCACCTGTCTGTCACAGTGAAAGAGTGAGGATGGAAAACCCGCTTTGAGAGTAATAAGATTAATTCTTTTCCATTAACATCTATGATTTTTAATATCTCCTTTGAAAGTACAAACTTTCCTGCAACTGATAAACCTTAACAGCACGTGCACTGTAGGGAAATAAGTTTATTGACCATTGTTCAAGACATGAGGAGCATCCGGCAGTGTGAGGCGGTTAGCTGTCCCAGGAGTGTAAGTAGATAAGGTACAAACACAGCCGATGCACAATGCTTCCCAGTTGGCCACAGTGCGGGGCTATTCAGTGGGCTATGTCTCTCAGGAAAGGTCACTTACTATAACCTATCTTGGTCTATTTTTCTTCCTGACAGCCGTGCTCTGCCTTGATTTCAGGGTAACCTTATCTACGATTCCTCATTTATCACTGAGTTTTAAATACAACTCTGACTTCTGGTCAGACCAAAAGCACTTGAATTCCAGTTCCACCTGAAGTCTGTGGTTTTTGAACAAAGCTTTGCTGAACTTCAGTTTCCTCGGAGATCACAGTGTCAGCACTTCCAGGTTGATGCCAATATTCAAAAAATGGGGTCTCTCAAGGGAACTACGTCATAGCTGATGCTCACAGTCCTGAGTGATGACAGGACATTGATTGAGGCCACAAGGCAGAGCCATGGCAGCACAATAAAGAGGTGAGGGGACTGATGCACTAAGCAGGGAAACAGCAGGTGGGAACGCCTTAGAAAGAGCGGAAGAAACGCGAGCCACCCTGAGAGTGGTGTTGTCTGGAGCTCACTGTCAGACATGAAAGCATTCCGTCTTTCTCCTCATGTGCTAGCACAGCTTTGACACTTCCTGACAATACAGAGCACAGAGTGCTTGACCTCAACATGGCACATAAGCCACAAGATCACCTGGAGATGATTCTGCCATTGAACTGTCTGGAGGTAGTGAGATTTGCCATTTTCCTCTGTGTTGCCTTCTTTTCTCTGTGGAGACAGTTGCTCCTGAACAATGGATGCTCAAGCCTTGCCCATCACCTCACTGCCATAAGTAACACTCTCAATATTATGTTCAACTCATGTTTTTTCCAATCTTAGAAAAACAATGGCAAGTAGTTACAACACAAGTAAAAATCATTAAATCCCCTCATGACATAAAACAATCAATCCATACAAATATTTGGAATCCACTCTTAAAGAAAGCATGGCTGATTGATACTTTCTTGGATAGAAAATCCATGAAGACAATGAATAAATGTATGACCAGACTGAAATTTCCAAGATGATATTATTGTGTCATTACTTTTGTATGTCTAGCTTTGTTTTGAATCTGAGTACTGATGAAGGATAGCTAATAGTGTCTACACACACTACTTTTCTTAAGTAGGTTTGCTATGTAGATGGCAGAAAGATAACAACTGCCTTTACAGGCCATAATATGATGTGGGATTCCACTCTGTATGCTGTGACTATCACTGGTTAATAAAGGAACTGCTTTGGGCCTAAAGCAGAGCCATAGGGGAACAGAGCGAGGCAGGGAAAACTAAACTGAATGATGGGAGAAATGAGGCAGAGTCAGAGAGAAAACATGTAGCCCCACTGGAGACAGTCGAAATTTCCCCCCTCCCATAAGCCACAGTCACGTGGCAATACACAGATTACTAAAAATCGGTTAAATTAATATGTAAGGGCTATGCGATAAGAAGCTAGAGCTAATGGGCCAGTGATTTAATTAATACAGTATCTATGTGGTTATTTGGGTCTGAACGGCCAGGCAGTAAAAGAATGAACTAGAAGCCCCTCCTACAACAATAATATATCATCTCAGAGTTACAGCATTCTATCAAAAGCCCCCAAACAGTTCAGAAAACCAAAGAATGTATATTTCTCAGGAAAAATGATGTCATAATCCTGTATAAACTGACACTGGATAAAATTATAGTTAGCGATTGTCTTAGTTTTATATTGACTTTCGATGCTTTCCTTAGTCTTTCATTCCAATCATCACACTAGGATAACTTAACTTTCCCCAAACCTGTCTTTTCCCATAAGAGTCCCCTAGGTAATATACCCCCAGTATCTGTCTGGTTTCTAATATTTAATGTACTCATATATCGAACCAGAGCAAATGACGTGTTTATTCAGTGTGTCTCCCCCACATTCTAGGCATCTCTCTTTACTCTCACTGCCACGGACTTATATAAAAAGACAGTGTGCGACAATAAGTAATTGCTGATTTTCCAGTATTAGACTAATGAGACCAAGAGAATGTTCTGCATGATAATTCTGTTTTTATAGAGGCAAAAATATTTTTTAAAAGAATATAGAGATTCCTATCAGCATGGATTTAGGCAGGTTAACATCTTCACACTTTTGTATCTAAGAGAAAAAGTTTGACTGCAATAAAGCTGTAGAGGGGATCATGAGCTATCTTTTATGATGCTATCGCTTCAGTGCCTGTCCTCTACAGAGACATCAGATGTCTTTTGTTATGATCACTATTAATGTTAAAGTTAAGATAATATTGTTTATATTCATGGCACGTAAATCAGTCAACTTTCTTACCTCAAAGTGGTTTGTGCATCTACACAGCCAAAGATAAAGAAGTGCAGCCAGCAGCTTGGAGATTATATACTTTAACTTATGGTGAGTAATTCTGATTGGATTGAAAACTGGATCCAGCACACACTGTTTAAGGACAATGCATGAAGGAATGCTTAACATAATTAAATAACAACTCACCTGTCTGTTGGGAACAGAAGACACTGTGATAAACAGAGCTGTGAGAATAAAACAAAACAAGAAGAATAATATGATTCCTGTAAGCTTGAATGAAAAACAAAACATTGATGGGTGCATATTAGATTTCAGGACCCTGAAATTATCAATTGCAAAGATATGTAGCCAGCAGTTGGGAACGTGTTTTTCTTCCACACTCATGTTATTTGAAGCCATAGAATTAAATAATGATTGAAAGTTATGAGTGCCCAATTGACATGAAATGTCTCATACATTCAGGTTCATTATGAGAGAGACTGAAACGTAAATCCAAAATAGATCAATAAAGAAATAAAAGTATCATGAATACCAAGGAGCTAAAATAACAGATTTTTCAAACGACATAGAGACTTCCTGATTCTCTTTCTGAACTTCCATTTGCTATTTTTGAACCAAATGTTGGAACATATACCCAGCCCCAGTTGAACAAGCCAGAGAGATTAAGTTCTAGATGGCCAAATGTGAGCAAACCAGTATGGTGCCTGCACCAGAAGAATGCCACCTGCGGTTCTCTCTGTTTGTCCTGTTGAATGAAACTTTTAGATGTGTTGACCATATGTTGAAGAAAGTAGATATTCAAGCTGGCAGAGTTGCTCTCAACCTGAGCCCTAGCATGGCTGTGAAGACAGCAGAACAACCTTCATTATGTCAAATCCCCTGTTTCTCCCCATGAGTCCTTTATAGTAGTGAGAATTCAGATTCCAGTATTTGGTCTTCAGTAAATTAGAAAGGCCTGTTGGTACTGTAGTGAGCTGTTCTTAGCAACTCTTGAAGGGCCATTTATCAAGCCACACTGAGGAAAAGTAGCAGAGAGGCCTTGGGATTGAATGCTCTTCATAGGGCACTTCCAGGGCACGGCGAACAGAACCAGCATTTACAGATTCAGGAATGACAGGGAAGCGTAGAAATGCGGTGGTGAACACAATTAGAGCCAGGGAGAAGAGAACTGAACAAGAAATTGCTGGCAAAGTAAAAACTGAGAAATAAACAGTGGGTGAGTGATAGCCTGAGAATATAGGATCAGTAAGGCCTTTCACAAGGTTGGGAGAAAGGAACCCTAAATGTTCGTGAGAAGTGGAAAATCAATGAAGATGGAGAGATGGAAAAGCCAATAAGAATGGGTGAGTAAATCACAAACAGCAAAGCCAGAGAAGGAGTCTGGTTTCTTAGCCTTGATAAGGAACCCTTGTATTTCTTTTTTGTCTTATTTATTTAAGAAAAGTTTTGAGATTACAAACAAATTATAATATATCTCCCTTATCTTTCCTCCCTCAAAACCTCTCCCTACTCTTTCAAATGCATGCTCTCTTTTCCCACTGTCATTCCATATATCTACACATGGACCCCCCCACGCACACACACTGTATGTATTATGTATTCCTAAATATGATGTGTTCACCCTGTATAATGAATGTCACTTGAATACATGTTTACAGAGTTGTGGTTTGGCAGTGGACAATGAATTTGTGTGCTCTTTCCTGGGGAAACCCATCTCTTTGATGCCCGGCTTTTCTCAGTTGCCAATAGTTCTTTCTGTAGAACTGAGGTCGTATCAGCTCTTCCCACTCCTTCTTGGCATATCCACCAGCCCATCATCTTTGTTCCGCTTATGCATCATGTTGGTAAAACTCTACAGTTGAAACTTCTAATGCTACTAGGAGACACAGTCTCATAGCAACTCCATGATCCTCTGCAATCTTTATCCTCCTTTTGTTCATTGTTCCCTGAACCTCAGGTATGGGAGTGTTTTGTAGATGCATCCCCTGGGACAGGTATCCACAGCTCTAAAATTTATTGGTTGTAGTTTTCTGTAGTGATCTCGTTCTGTTGCTAAGAGATGTTTCCTTGAATTGGGAGCAAATACTACACTTACCTGTGGGTATAAAGACACATGTTTATAAAATGTTTTCAGGTAGTTTTTGTTTTAGGAAATTAATATTTCTATACTCTCTAATAACCACAACTGTTCTAGCACTGTGTAGTTAACCAGGTCACTAGTTCCAGGCATGACTTCCCTCTTGTTAAGCATGCCTTCATTAAAATTAGAGAGCTAAAACCACCTTTAAAAAAATACCTGACCTGAGAAACTCTCTTTTCAGTTGTTGGTCAGGGCTATCCAAGAGACTCTGAAAGCATTTAGGCTATGGCAGCTTTCTGGGTTAACCCCAAAGACATCTCTATTGTTCAAGACACTATACATTATTGAAACAAAAACCCAGAGATCCCTGAGCTGGAACTTACCTGAATGTCCTTTTCCTGTTACTGTCTTTTATAGTACCAGAAGGCACCATGCAAGGCTCTAAATGAGGGAGGCAACCAATAGTTCTACTTAGCTGAGAGGCCTATGAACCACATCAGAAAACCAGCCTGCCATAATGACTTTAAAGGTGCAGTAATGACACACATACTTTAGCAGTTCATTTTTATAATCTGATAGACAAGAGGTGATGCTTTAATGAGAAAGAATGGACGAACTAGAAAAAAAAACAGTGGTCTTCATGTATCCCTGAACTTTCAATACCATGTAAAAATGTGAGGATACTTTGGAATCTATGAGACTGTGACAAAGTCAGTTCCACTCAAGTATACAGTCTCTTACTGTGCGGAAGTTTGAGAAAAACTCCTGGACTCCACTGAAGGGATGTGATATATGTATGACACATTTGACAAGGTTAGCTTTGAGAAGTCTCAGTCCTTTCCTGGAGTGCCTTTGTCTGTTGGCAGTGGTGGTTTTGAGTTCCTATCACACATTGTGATTAGGAATACAGTCAAAGAAGAGAAATAACAAGCAAGGTCCCAGTGTCATTGATTGTAGGTGTTATAAAGGATAATACGATGAAGAGGGACTAAGGGCTTTTGTATGGAGGAGAAACTTTCATTTCATTCACCTCACTGAATCCGAATGGTTCTGTGTGTTCATGATCAGTGTGCATAGCCAGGTGCAATGATTCACAATGTAATCCCAATAGTCACCGAGCTGCGGGGGAAGACTGTTGAGATCAGGCTGGGCTACATAAAGGCCTTGTGCCAAGTTTTGCTACTTGCAAGTTGGAAGATGATTAAAACAACAACAACAACAACAACAACAACAAAAACTCTGCATGAAGCTAAAATTACTTCAATGATTTATCCAAATATATTCTTGTTTTTGCTATCCAGACTAGTTTCTGCCATCATCTTTAAATTAAATTTAATGTCAGAAATTTTATGCTTATATAAACTTATATAATTTCATATTATATAATACATTTTAATGTAATAAGTCTGTAAAATTTCATAATATAAATTATGGTAAAATTTATTTTCTTTTTAAAGAGAATAAAACTTTGATGAGGAATAAGTGGCATGTAAAACCCATGCCTATTGACTGAATGGATACAATTCTGAGTTTGGATAAGTGTGCATCAGTCAAGCAGTCAGCATCACCAGGCCATACACAAACACACATTTCCTAGAGAGGTGTTCTACACAATCTCTGTTAATATTTTTTCATGTATATCTTTTTTCATTTGGTGCTTTTGTTTTTGATATAAGACTCACTCTGTAGCATGAACTACTTTGGAACTCATCGTGTAGGCAGCATCATGGCAATTCTTCTGCTTCAGCCTCTGAAGTGTGGAAATGACAGGCGTAAGCCACCGTGCCTGCTGTAGAATGTGAGTGTGCATGTGTATTTGTCTGTGTGTGTGTATGTGTGTGTGTGTGTATGTGTGTGTGTGCGTGTGTATGTGTCTGTGTGTGTATGTGTCTGTGTGTGTGCACGTGTGTGCGTATGTGTCTGTGTGTATGTATGTGTGTGTGTGCATGTGTATGTGTCTGTGTGTGTGTATGTGTGTGTGCATGTGTGTGTATGTGTCTGTATGTGTGTATGTGTGTGTATGCTGAAGTGCTGCATTAGCGTAGTTTATTTCATGGAAAAAGATAGTTTCAGCTTAATAATTTTGTTATCATAATATATGTTAAAATTATATACATGAGTTTCAATGCATATATTATTATGAGCATATATTAATATTTAATGATGAACATAAACATTAGGTAATAAAGAATTGTTTGGAATGCTGCTTAGTCTCCTTAGTTTATCTTTGTGAATTACTTCTAGAGATGTGTCATGAAAATAATTCATTTTTAAGTGCTCTGTTCTCAGAGAATATGAGTTCCTGTGAGAACTTTTTGAAAAGCCAGATTCATAATACATTTTTTATACTTCATTAAATTATAAGACATAAGTTCCAACAAAGAAAATGTGAAATAGATAATATTCTCTGTGATGGATTTATGCTTCAGCTTTAAAAGTACTATTTTGTCTTTATCACTGGGGAAGCCTTAGTCAAATGTCTAGTAATATAAAGTGTTTATGGTCTTCCCAATTGGAATTACAGTTTCTCGACCTATCTGATTAAGGCTAGATCATTTTCATGGTTTTTCATTTTAATGAAAAGAGAAAACCTTTGTGGATGTTTAGATTCTGATCTCACTTTTACAGTGACACCACACAGAGCTTTTTAAAAAATAAATAAATAAGGAAGAAAGGCAGCACTTCTCACCTAAACACAGCCACAATTCCACAGATTGCATTCATTTTCACAAAAGAATTGAATATATTTCAAAATAACTCTATGATTTTTCAATGGAATAAAATTATATAGAGTTTTTGCCATTTATCTCCAATCTTAATATTATCTACTTTAAGTTCTTTCCTCCATCTCCCAAAATAATACATACAGAGCTGAATATATAAGCAACTTCATACAATATTTTCTTTTTTCTACAAGAATCTCTTTGGGGTTTTGAAATAAGGTATTTGAAGTAAATTATTGTTTTTAACCAGGTTCACTGTTTTTATTTCAGATATATCCTGAAAATAAGTCATTTCACATTTTTGTTTTGCTTGTTTCAATTTCTGTCAATCTGGGACTAATAACACATTTCACAAAATGATATATTATTAAAAATCATTTAAATAAAGATTTTTTCAAGTCTTAGATCATAAAATAGCTTCAATTCTCAACATATTTTCTTTAAGCACCCTCAAATATTACTTTTCAAAAACATTTTTAATTGGAATGTATATAATTAATGTTAGAAACTGAAAGGGCATCTTAAATCTCATTACATCTTTCTGAGAGATACCTAATTTAAACTCTTTGTTGGGGCTAAAAAAATAGTTTAGCAGTTAAAAGCACATAATGCTGTCCCATCAGATCCAAGTTAATACAAGTACCCAAGTTCACAGTTCACAGCTGTTTGCAACTCAGTCTCCAGAGGATCTTATTGCCTCCTCTGAACTATGAAGAAGAAGGCACTTGCACTCATGTGTACAAATGCCTCTGTATACACACACACACACACACACACACACACACACACATACAAACACAGACATTAAAATGGAAAAAATCTATTTTGTTTTAATTTTATTATTAGAGTTGGAAAATACATATTATATATGGCATATAGTAGTTATGACAATTACAATTTATATTTATTGTTGTAATAATAAGATAGTTGTCCAAAACTAAGAAAAGCATTTACAAATTTTAAGATTAGTCAAACAAAATAACTATAGACTTTTCCTAAGAGATTAGGAATCAGTGCAATCTTACAAAGATGGGTATTGGTCATAAAATAATTCATAATTTTGGGCCCTAAGAGAGTTTGATGTATATCTAATAAAAGACACTGGAATTTCTTTTTATCAGTTTTTCTGTATTCACTGTTCTGGTACCGAACTAATGTTTGTATTTGGAATGCAACACATTTTTTTAATCAGTTATGTATGCTATATAGATTAAATGCATGTTTTAGCATAAAGTATTGGAAGCAAGCTAAGTTATTAAATACTGTTTGATGCCAAAAAGAAATATATCTTAGATCACAATTAAGAAGTATGTGCCTACACACACATACACAGACACACACACAAACACACCTTGTTCTTCCTCACAGTTTTTATAGATTTTACTCACAGATGTGTGATATGACTTGTATAGATGCTATGAAATACTGTCAAGATTTAAATAAGTCATCATGATTGAGGTTATCACCATGTACTTTGCCAACTCTAAGAGCAGAGCATGCTCCAATATCTTCCTAGTCCCAGGGAGTTCAGAGCTATTTTTTTCTTATTCCATAGCCTCAATCCAGTCCAGTGTTGAACATCTGAACTACAGCCAAGGTGAAGACATACACATAAAAATATATTATTTTTATACTGTTAAAGCTTTTTGTGACCATTCGTTTTCAGCAGTAGTCATTCAAACCAAAATCATTTGATGAGAGGTGACCTTATTATAAGTAGGCAAAACACATTGTTCCTGATCCCCTAAAATAAGAAGTTTTCTTTCAAGTTATACATATGAATGATTTTACTTCTTTTATGCATTAGGGTTTCTGTACAGTAATTTTTCTCAAGTCATCTCTAATCCCCCAAATATATCTCCTAAGATAGGGTATGACTTCCACTAAACTGAGGAGAAGGCCGACTACGAAATGTAAACAGGCAGTCTGTGCACAATGGTAATCTAACTCAGAACCTTAACCTCAAGAACCTTCTGGACATGTATGTCAAGAATTACAGAACATATAACACACTAGAAGAGTAGAACATATCCATATAAACAGTATAGACCAGACAGATGTCTGTAACCTGACATTAACCTTCAAATCTAGGAGGACAATGAGCACATTTACCCAAATTATATCAGTGTTAATTATTTGTAATGGGTTCTGGTGTGGGACAATTCTGTATTCTGACAATTATGTTTTAAATAAACAATGATTGGCCAGTAGCCAGACAGAAAGTAAAGGCTGAACAACCAGACAGGAAGTAGAGGCGGGGCAATGAGAATAAGAGAATTCTGGGAAGAGGAAAGCCCATTCCTCTGCAGTCCTGTCCAGGCACAGAAGAAGCAAGATGTGGCTGTACTGCTGTAAAAGGTACTGAGCTATGTGGCTAACACAGATAAGAATAATGGGCTAATGTAAGTTATAAGAGTTAATAAGAAGCCTGAGCTAATGGGCCAATCAGTTTATGATTAATGTAGACCTCCCTGTGATTTCTTTGAGACGTAATGACTGCGGGAACCCAGCAGGACAGAAAACCCTGAAAATAAGTTTCTGCATGCTTTGCTTTATCAGACATAAGAGAATCACATATATTATAAAAATAAAAATGGTATAATTGTAAAGAGTCTGTGGAGCAGATCAAAGGACAACACTTGTCCCTGTTAGCTCCAGTGTCCCTTACTGACTGTCTTCTATTCTCTGAAGTTCTGCTCACCATTACCACCCACCATATCTCTCATGAATTTTCCTATCTAAATTATAGAGTGGTATGTCCTGTCTGTATTTTAAAATCTAACTTCAATTCTAGAGATAAGAATTATTATACTCATGTATTTTCAAGTCATGTTTGAGTGTATTAAAACAAGCCTGCACATGTTCACAAAAGTCTGCTATCTGTAGGAGAGGGTGCCAAAGCTGGCAGAAACACCTGTGCAAAGCACAGTGATTAATCAATACCCGAAGTATGGCTCATTACAGTATCACTAATAAATATGTCTTAGTGAGGAACAGGCATCATTTTTTTCTTACACCTAAATGTATAGTTAAGAAGTTTCTTTTTAAAATTATTTTATTTTAATTTATTTTTTGACAGTCACATATAAGCATATAATGCATTCCCACCACATTTACCAAGCCACTCTCTCTTACCTCCTGTTCCTGTAGAACTAGACCATCCTCTTCCAACAAGCACACCTTCCACTAACATGTCTTTTGTTTTCTTTTTGTCTTTGCTTTGTGATGAATTGATTTTAACTAGGAGAACATTCCTGAATGTGGGTGTGGAACTGTCTTTAAGAACATGGGTGGTGACTCCCATTCCCCAAGAAATATCAACTGCAAATAGCATTCTGTGAAGGGGCCATACCTAACAGATCCACTTTTAGTAAATTCTGTATGCACTAAATATCTTGGAAATAATTGAAGAACTAAGGAGTATCTCCAATTATGTCGATGCTATGTGCAATTTTTAGCCTTTCTGAAACAAGGATTCAAAACACATGTGGTGCTCTTTTTAAATATTCAGTAGCTTCAGAAGATGTGTGGTTTTTTGTGTTCTGAGGCACCTCCATACTGAATCCATAATAAATAAATCTGATTTATATTCCCATCAACAAAAATTAATCCAATCACCACTCTAATCATACTAGCCAACATTTGCTTTATCTAGTTTAACAACTGCTATCCTGAAATGGAATTACAATATAATTTTGATTAGACACCCTTAATGACTACAATCTCCCCATGCATGTAAATACTACTAGTTCTTCACATGAGAAATATCCATTAATTTCCACTGTCCATTTCCTGGCTAAATCGTTTTCTTTCTTTCTTTCTTTTTGAGTTCTTTATATATTCCCCTATCAGATTAATGTCTGGTAAAATTTTTCTCCCTTCTATAGGCTGCTTTTCTTTTCACTGCAAATTATTTAATTTGCAGAAACGTTGTATGACACAATCATCAAGAAAGGAACTTCCATGTTATCCAGCCATATCCATTTGTGGAAATATCCAAAATAATAAAACTCAACTTAGCATGAAGATTCATGCATACCATGATAATTGTGGCACTGTTCACAAGAACCAATGGAGCCATATTTTCATTAATACATTAGAGAGTAATAGTCATACAGAAGATGAGTTTGTCATTTCCCAGGAAATGGATGAAGCTGTAGGTCACCATGTTAACAGAAATGAACTTGCATGCAAACAACACTAGGACAGATTTCCTCATTTATGAAGCCTAACAATCATAAAAATAACATGAAAAAGAGTGGAGCATTAACAGGGATGTAAAAGGGGAGAGGGGAAATGAGATGAGTCACGGAGGGTAAGATAGAGTAATAGAGGCATGAACTGGAACATTGAACAAAGCTCACCATATGTTCATGAGGGATGCTGGAACTAAGTCTCATACTTTGTAAATTAATTAATTTACACTGGATTTCAAAGGTGTATATTATCTGTTCAGTGCAGGTATATTCTATTTTTCCCCAAGCAGTACATTTTGATGGGCAGCATCAGCAGCATGCCACTCTGTAGATCAGCAAAAATGATTCTGCTAGCCTGTGCTGGAAGACTCTGATGTTTGAAGATTAATATGCATCAGTGGGACTGACAGGCATTCATTTACCTAATCATTATTTCCTAAATTCATAATGTATCATGTTATACATGTCATTAATTAGTTAAAGGTATAATTTACTAGGGTGGAAATTCTTTCGGCTCAACGCTGACATTGGTCTGAGTACTTGTCCAGAATATTTCTCTATCAGCACATCAAACTTCAGAGGCTGGATAGAAATAAAAAGCCATCATCATATAAAGTGCATTATAAAGTACTTATCTATAAATATGAAGCCACAGGAGACAGTAGAGCAAACACAAATATGCCATGTGTGATATTAGGAAAGAGTACATAAGTGTAGTGAAAGATGCTCTGGGGTGGTGAGATCTATGAGAACAAAAATAAAATAAAGAATGTGCTGTAAGTCGATTCAGAAAATGAATTGAAGTGGTATTTTACCTAAAAGAGTTTTAATATGTCTGTAGCCTACAGTTCATCATATTCACGGTGAACCTGTTTAAACTAGAGAGAAAATGCCCTGTGCCAGGAAATCTAATAACCAGTGTCATGAAAGTGAATCTCAACCAAACCTGAGAGTGCCCTTTGCAGAGTGAAAAGTTTTCTGAGTTTTAGGAGGTGTTTTCATAAATTTTAATTTACCAGTCTTCTTGGGAAAAAGCTGTAAGGTGTCACCTCTATATAGCACATAATGAACTCACGTCCTGGTCGCTGCAGGGAAGGAAAGGTCCTATTGGGCTGCTGTGGTCCTTCCTGTCTCAAAGAAAAACAGTACTGCAAAGATATGTTGCCCACCAAGACCAAAGCAAAGGCTTAGATCAGTGAGTCAGCAAATCATCTTTCTTGTCTCATTTGTATACACCAGTTACTGCTGGGAGGAAGGTAAAGGTACAACATACCCATTCTGAAGTTACTAAAAAGTACACATGTTTTTAGTTACTATGTTAAAATTTGTTTCTATAGAAACATCACTTACCAATAGATCCCAAATCCATGAGAGCTATGTAAGGGCAGAGCAAAGGGGAATTACTAATCTGATCAAATCATTTCCGTTTATGATAAGGGCTAGAGTAATAGCTCAGTTGCCAAACACTTCCTGCGCAAGTGTGATGATGTCAGTTTGATTGCTAGTGCCTAAATAGAGCTTTCTTCCCATTGTGTTTTTGGGAGAGTTTTTGTCTCACTGGTCTTTTGTTTGTATACTCTGGTTTCTGATTCATGCTTTGATGTGATTAGTTTATATGTATGTATTTCTTGTGTTTTTTTTTTTCCTTTTTTTCTTTGGATTTTTGATTTGCCTGTTTGTTGCTTGTTTCTAACAAGAGTGAAAAAAAGTGTTAGGAGTTGGGGACATGGGGAGGAGCAGAGGTCTGGTGGTGGAGGTGATCTGGAAGGAGCTGCAGTAAGGGACTGTGGTCAGAATATATTTGTGTCAATAATTTCAACTGTACAAAGGTGATAATGGGTGCACACCCTTACAATTCCAGCCCTGAAGAGCTGTAACTGGCAGGGTCCACCTGGCCAGACAACCTCACCTAAGCATCAAAGCCCAGGTCTCAGAGAGAGACACAGTCTACAAACACAAAGTGAGTAATCCCTGAGAAAGTGTATCTGAGCTTGACTTCTGGCATCTGCACACATACGCACACTAGTCAGACAGACATGAATGGCCATACCTCAATGTGCACACAAAACATGTTTTCAAACTAATATGATTCTAGAAGACTGGATGCATTTTCAACTTGATGACATTTCTTACTGTGATGTTGGCAATTTTAATTCTACCCTACCTAGGACTTAATGTAAAGACAAAATGGATTTTGCCATTTTAACTTTTTTTGCTTTTTAATGATTTTTCAAATGAAAATGCATCATTTTCTTCCTTCCCTTCCACATTCCTATACCACTCATGTATCCCCCTTTACTCTTTTTTTAAATCAAGGCCTTTCTCCCTATTTTCATGTGTGTGTGTGTGTGTGTGTGTGTGTGTGTGTGTGTGTTTATCTGTATGAATATAAATTAATCAGCCCTTCAGGGTTACTATTATGTATATTGTTTCAGGTCTGAGCACTTGTGTTGGATAATCAGTTGGGGATCTCAACCTTGAGTAAGACTGAATCAGTAGCTCTCAGCATTCCTTAGTGTTCTGTGTGTCTTTGTTTAGGAATAGTACTCTGTGAGAGTTCCCCCTTCCATGTTAGTCTGTCTCTTGGTGTTGTACCTCAGGTCTTGAATAGACAGTCATATTGTTAATATATTACAATCCAAGTTTTCCTGTTACTTTAGGAGACACAATCTTACTGCTGATTTCCTTGTGTGACTCTTACAATTATTCTACCCAAATTTCCACAAATTTCCCTGATCTTGAGATACTGGAATTATTTTATAGATGTATCCACTGGGGTTAAGGACATTCACAGAACGAAAATCTTGATAGCTTGTTGTGGAATATTACCTTAACTATGCAAAGATGAGTTACATTTGTTTGTGCTGCATTTGCTTAATTAAGTAAAGATGTGTTGCACCTGATTTGTATAATAAAAAGCTGAATAGGCAGTAGGAAGGCAGTAGAGGGATAAGTGGATGTGGTGGGCAGAGAGAATAAGAAGGAAGAGGAATGTAGGCTCAAAAGAGGAGTGAAGAGAAAGAAAGAGAAAGGAGGGAGACACCCAGAGCAAGGTAGCTGCCAGCAGCTAGACACAGAGTACATCATACAGAATGAAAGAAAGGTAAGAATGTAGAAGAAGAGCAACAGGTGATATTAAGTTACAAGAGCTAGCAAGATATAAGAGCCTAAGCTATATCCGAGCATTCATAGCTAATAGTAAGTCTTCATGTCATTATTTGGGAGCTAGTTAGTGACTTAAAAGGAAACCTGCTACAGTAACCAACTACCCAGGCATGGTGAGGTCATGGATCATAGAAGAGAATCTATTCCTACCACTTTGCTAAACCAAAATAATTCCTAGCTGCCTTCTAAGTATCTATATTTAAATTCACATATAAGTAAAGCTGTCTTTTTAATAGACTTTTATTGAGCTCTACACTTTTATCAGCTCCCTACCCTGTCTCTCTCCTCCCCTTCAAACCCTCCCACAAGATCCGCATGCTCCCAATTTACTCAGAAGATCTTGTCTTTTTCTACTTCCCATGTAGACTAGATCTATGTAAGTCTCTCTTAGAGTCCTCATTGTTGTCTAAGGTCTCTGGGATTGTGATTTGTAGACTGGTTTTCTTTTAGGTGTAAGATGGAATCTCAAAATTGTTTTGATTTGCATTTCTCTGATGACTAAGAATGTTGCACATTTCTTTACGTATCGTTCAGCCATTTTAGATTCCTCTGTTGAGAGTTCTCTGTTTAGGTCTGTACTCCATTTTTTTTTATTGGATTATGTATTCTTTTGATGACCAGTTTCTTGAGTTCTTTGTATATTTTGGAGATCAGACCTCTGTCTGATGTGGAGTTAGTGAAGATCTTTTCTCATTCTGTAGGCTGTTGTTTAGTCTCGTTGACTGTGTCCTTTGCTTTACAGAAGCTTTTCAAGTTTCAGGAAGATCAATTTATTATTTGTTTATCTCAGTGTCTGTGCTGCTGGGGTTATATTTAGGAAGTGATCTCGTGTGCCAATGTGTTCAAGTGTACTTTCAACTTTCTCTTCTATGAGGTTCAATGTGGCTGGCTTTATGTTGAGGTCTTTGATCAATTTGGACTTGAGTTTTGTGCATGGTGATAGATATGGATCTATTTTCATTCTTCTACATACTGATATCCAGTTATGCCAGCACCATTTGTTAAATATGCTTTCTTTTTTCCGTTTGATTTTTTTTTTGCTTCTTTGTCAAAAATCAGGTGTTCAATGGTGTATGGATTAATATCCGGGTCTTCGATTCAATTCCATTGATCATCCTGTATGTTCTTATGCCAATACCAGGCTGCTTTCAGTACTATAGCTCTGTAGTAGAGTTTGAAGTCAAGGATTGTGATGCCTCCAGCAGTTCTTTTACTGTATAGGATTGTTTTGGTTATCCTGGTTTTTTTTGCTTTTCCATATGAAGTTGAGTACTGTTCTTTCAAGGTCTGTGAAGAATTTTGATGGGATTTTGATGGGCATTGCATTGAATCTGTAAATTGCTTTTGATAAGATTGCCATTTATAAGTAAAGCTTTTAACGCTCATTGAAGAAACTTTTCTTGGCAACTGATGGAGATCATTACAGAGAGCCACAACTGGTCAACATGCGGAGAACAAGTGATCACGAGGTGCTCAGCTGTGATTCAGGTATCTCTTATAATCTTGTATGTTTTTATGACTGTGATCTCTTTCAGTGTGTTTTCAGATAATAATAATAATAATAAAACTCATAATAAAAACTATGAGTTTACCTTTATATTCACCAGAATTCCCCAAGCAACATTTTTCAGTTACTAACGTTCCAATATGCTGAAAATGCGAAACCCCACAGCGGAAAGCACTGTTTGGTCCAGAGTATACTGGTACCCGTTTCACCCTTGCAATCATGGCACTTGTTATTACCTTCACAAGGTCTCCATAAGATCAGCTTCCCCACCTTGTTATTGAAGAATGAAAGGATTATGAGGTGCCAGGCCTCCATGACAATTTGTACAATTAAAAATAAAACAAAGGTTGTAAAGGTTGTTGGAAGTAGGAGAGAGACGTGTGTAGTGGTGTAGTCACTGGGAATCCCTTCTCCAATGAGCAACCCTTCATTTATGCTCCCAAGAGTAGCTCTAAATAAACTCATTGAAACATCAAATAAATGAAGAAGGAAAGTGTCTTAGGTGACCATTGAGGAAGAGAAAGAAATCAGTGGGACTGGGAAGATAACAGAAGTGGGTAGCAAGAGATGAATATGGTTGAAATGCATTATAAACATGTGCGGAATGACATAATAAACCTATTAAGATGAATATTAAATATTGTCTCTGATAGAAACACCCCCAATAGAAACACTTTTTAAACAACTCCATCTGAACAAATATCACATGATTTTCACTTTTAGAGTCTTGGAAATTTTGAAAAGAAATTGAATATAATGAATTGGGGAAAAGATGTCCATTGGACAAGTGCTTACCTAGCATTCCAGGCAGTTCTCTGTTTGTTCCCATTGATCCATTAATCCTACCAATAAGACATGGAGGCATGAGGCTCAGAAGTTCAAAGTCATCTTCTGCAACATCGTGAATACAAGGTCATTTTAGGATACATGAGATGCTTCCTCAAAAAAATATTGGAGTATATATTCTGAGAACCACTTTAGTCAAATTATATAACAACCATGAGTCAAATAACAACAGACTATTTGTGGGCACAGACACCATAGGAACGTCTATTTAAAATGTACAAGGAGATACCTCATCTCACAAGTCTTGTTGTGTTAAATAATTTTAACAGACAAAATAGAGAGATACAAATGACTTTAGGTCTAGAATTGAATGATGGTATTTTATGGTTTATCAGGGTAGAAACAGAAGAATTGTTGGGGAAGCTTCACCAAAACACAGACAAATAAAAAGAACAGCAGTTTGCTTGAAAGATACTGGAAGAAGCGGGGGCACTTGTTGATTCCTTCCTGCTCAGCCCCGAAATAATCACACAGAAACTATATTATCTAAATTACTGCTAGGGCCATTAGCTCTAGCTTCTTACTGGCTAACACTTGTATCTTAATTCAACCCATTTCTAGTAATTTGTGTATTGCTACGTGACTGTGGCTTACCTGGTAAAGTTCCCAGCTTCTGTCTCCAGATGCAGCTCCATGGCTTCTCTCTGACTCCACCCTTCTTTCTCCCAACATTCTATCCAGCCCTCCCCACCTAGCTCTGTTCTGCCCCACCCTGCTCTGCTATAGCCTCAAAGCAGTTCTTTATTCATTAATGGTAATCACAACATACAGAGGGAGAAACCACACAAAGACGAACAAAGACAAATAGGACAGAAATTTAGGATTGAAAGGCACAAGGGGTGAAACCTCCAGGCTTAAGACTGGGATTTCATGCTCGCCCTACCCAGTCACCCTTTCGTAGTCTTGAGCTGCTTCTGTCATCTCCAAAGTCCAGTTTATAGGACCAGGATAATGGTTTGCCTCCTTCCTTGATATTGAACAAAGATGGTATAAAAAATGCAAAAACTAAATGACTCACTCCCATGTCCAAATTCTCCTTTTTCTACCTATGGAGGAAGTGATGTGATTGGGGAACAACAGTGTGCCTGAGTGCACTGAGTACAGTATAGAAATAAGCACAGAATGACATCATATATATGAATGTACAGTAGAGAAATATACACAGAATGACATCATGTATGTGGGTGTACAGAAGAGAAATACATACAGAATCACAGCATGTATTTGTGTGTATAGTAGAGAAATATACACAAAATGACATCATGTATATGGATGTACAGTAGAGAAATATACACAGCATGACAGCATGTATATGATTGTACAGTAGAGAAATATACACAGCATGACAGCATGTATATGAATGTAAAGTAGAGAAATATACATAGCATGACAGCATGTATATGGGTGTACAGTAGAGAAATAAACACTGAATTACAGCATGTATATGAGTGTAAAGTAGAGAAATATACACAGAATGACAGCATGTATATGGGTGTACAGTAGAGAAATATACGCAGCATGACAGCATGTATATGGGTGGGTTTTTGTTTTTTGGGTTTTTTTTGGGGGGGGGGGGTAACAAACAAAAGCAGCTATGAAAGAACTCCAGTAGAGAGAGAAGATATTTGATCAAGTTTCTATTGGAGAATTCTCACATTGCTCCTGGGATTCAAAAGAGCAATGAGAATAATAAGACAGGAAATACACATTACAGAGAAGTCATCTTCAGTGAGCTGGCAAAATACCCTCTAAAAGACTAAGAGTTTTAATGGAACACAAGGAACAAATACTGTCAGATTCACACTTCTGCTGCAGCTAAATGCATAAAAGATCTTTACAAGAACTAATGAATGACTGCTGGGAGGGAGAGAAAAGAGAAGAGGAAAACCGCCAGGAAAAGAATGACACCAGACCTATCAGTGTGTACCTTTAACAACTCAGTCCACAAGGGAACGTAACTATATGAGAAAGAGCAACAGGTTGCTACTGTTCTAACTCCTGAAGATGTGGTGCCTACAGAGGGAGTGGCATCCTGAAAATAGGTAGCACGAGCAGAATGAACTCAGGAGAGTTGTTTCTTGGCTGAACTTACTATTGCTAAGGTGGACGTTAGTGATCAAGGGGATGACATGATATGATAAATTCACAACTTAAATGCTATAAGGGATCAGCACAGCTGATCAGTAGGATGTGGAATCCTGTAATCTTTAAAGTGTTGGGTAGACATTATTTTATTTATCTATTCATCTTATTTATCACCAGATTTTAAAAAGGACTGAAAACAGCTAGTAGCTTTTATATATTGGATCATAGTATAAAAGCTTTAGATTTTACACAGTTGAGATTTACTCAGGCATAAAAAAAAATGATATCTTGAAATTTGCAGGCAAATAGATGAAACTAGAAAAAAAAATCTGAGTGAGGTAACTCAGACCCAGAAGTATAATCACAGTCTGTACTCACTCATAAGTAGATATTAAATGTAAAGAAAAGGATAATCATGCTACTATCCACAACCCCTGAGAAGCCAGGTAACAACACCGTGAGAGACATGTTGGGTACACCCAGCTGTAGCTGTAAATAAGCTCTCTTTTTTCAGTTGATGACTATTAGAAATGATCCCAACTAAAAAGGAATGCTCTATGAACAACATTAAGATGGACAGAGCACAAAAACATGTACTGTGAAAAGAGGTAAATAATTAACCCATATAACAGAAAACTTCTAAATAGTTCCCAAAACAAACCAGTAAGTAATAAGATAAAATTATTTATGAGTAGAGAGTCAAATAGCAGAAGAAACGATGTAAAGTGTGTAAAATATGACCTCAGCAGGTTGGAAAGCAATCAAGGATAATGGTAACTTCTATGTTATGCAAAATAATTTGTGCACTCATAGCATAATGTTCAATTTTCAAATTAAATGAATGTATAATTTTGCTTTATTTTTAAAACATGGCTCACGCTTCCAAGAAGAAAATAAGAACTGAGTGGAGAATGGAGGACTGAGATCTGCAAAGGATTAAGGGATGAAATTATGAATTATGATTTGAGCCAACTCCTGGTTCCCTTTAAGTAAGTAACCATACGTTCCTGAATACTCTAAACTTTAAGGAATTTGCCTTTTATGGTGGGCTTCTTGTAAAAATAATTAAATAAGCATAGACATATTTTTTACATGAAAGTGGAAATAAACCAAAAGAAATTGAAATGAAAAAAGCAGGGATTATTTCTAAAGGCCAGAATACAAAAGCTATGAAATTTGACTGTTAAAAAATATACTGTAAACCCTAAAATGACTCCCTTAGTTGAAATATATTCTTCCCTGATCCCATATTCATCCTTCCTCCCTTCCCCCCATCCCGGTCAACCGAGCTTTCTCCATTCCTCCCCTACTCCCTTCTCTCTAACCCTCTCCCCTTCCAACAACCCTCCCACCCCCCCCCATGCACCCAAGGTTACCTGGGACTCTTGACTATTTCCTACCTCCTGGCGGATAGCTAAATAATCTTCATCAGGTTCGTCTTCTTATTTAGCTTCTCTAGGATCACGAATAATAAGCTCAAAGACCTTTAATTATGGTTAGAATCCACTTATGAGTGAATACATACCGTGTTCCTCTTTTTGGGTCTGGCTTACCTCACTCAGTAAAGCGTTTTCTATGTCCATCCATTTGCATGCAAAATTCAAGATGTCATTATTTTTTACCGCTGAGTAAAACTCTAATGTGTATATGTTGCACACCCTTTTTAACCATTCTTCTATTGAGGGGCACCTAGGCTGTTTCCAGGTTCTGGCTATTACAAATAGTGCTGCTATGAACATAGTTGAATAAACGCTTTTGTAGTATGTTCGGGAATCTCTAGGGTATATTCCCAAGAGAGGAATTGCTGGGTTTACAGGAAACTTGATTATATATGGGATCCCAGGTCCAAGGAGAGATCCCCAGATTGTTCTCTGGACAGAGGAGAGGGTGCCTGAACCGGCCTTGGCCCATAACCATGCTGATGAATATTTTGCTTATCACCATAGATCCTTCATCTGGCGTTGGATGGCGATACAGTCGGAGACCCACATTGGAGCACCGGACTGAGCCCCCCAAGATCCAAATGAGGAGCAGAAGAACGAAGAAAATGACGAAGGACTGCGAGGGATGCTATCACCCACTGATACAAGGGGATGGATCTAATGAGAGTTTACCAAGGCCAGTTGGACTGCGACTGAACGAGCACGTGATCCAACCAGATTCTCTGAATGTGGCCGGATTCTCTGATTGTGGCTGGCCCGGAGTCTTTCTGAGAAGCCATTGACAATGACACTGGGACTAGTTTCCTCTGCATATACTGGATTTTTGGGATCCAGTCTGTTTGGATACTCACCTTCCTGGACCTGGAGGGAGGGGGGAGGAACTTGAACTTCCCACGGGGCAGGAAACCCTGACTGCCCTTAGGGACAAAGAGGGAGGAGGAGAGGGAGGGGGGGAGTGGGAGGGTGTTGGGAAGAGGGGCGTAAATGGAAACTTTTATAATTAATAAAATTACTTTAAAAAAAAAACAAAAACAAAACAAAAAAATATATACTGTAACTTTGAAAATTGAAATATTTTGAAAAACAAAATATTTAAGTATGTTAAATGTCATTGAAAGCCTGCTTAATATTGAAATGGATGTTCTAAAAAATAGAATATATAATGACTTTTAGTATTTCTCATACACATTTTTCATAAAACTAGAGGGGTAATGTTTGTCAATACTCTTAGTTTCTTCAAATTCTTTGTTTTTATAATAATATCAGACTAAGTTAAACAATCTCACTAAATTACTACTCACAGTACAATCTTATTCTGGAAAAGTTTACCTCCATATCACCTTCCTTTTTAAAATCTCACCATTTTTCTCCTGTATAAATATTGTATTTATAAGACAGACATATAAATGTTATCATTATATTAATAAGGATTATTTGGGTGCTATTCATTTCCTTTTGTAATAGCACTATCTGAATTATTTCTAATAAAATGAAAAAATATACACTTTTATTTTTAAATAATAGTTAACATAAAGCCCACTAATGTCCCTGCAGAGAACCCAGCCTGAAGTTTTTCCAGAATATCTGGACTCCATCACACTTGATCAGTATGAAGAAAGTTCTGTTCTGTATCTATCTTCAGTTTTGCTACTCTTCCTCCATGAATTCATCATCTACCTGACAAAGACTAGAATGGCCTAATATCATGTCCCTCTCTAGATATTGAACTCAATTTCTTTAGGATACTGTGGCTTCATTTTCTTCTTCATTGACTTCTAGAGCTAACTTCTAAGGCCAGTTCTTATTGACTGACTAGCATCTCCCAGGCACATTAAATTATGAATGACAGTCTTCGATCTCTCTGCATAGTTAGTTTGCCTTCTTCAACCTGCCATATCTTTTCTCTCTTCTTTCCTGTGTGCCTTAATGGCTCCTTTGCCATGTGATCTGCCGCTGGGGGTGTTCTTTAGTTGATGATAGTATTTAGCCTGCTTTCATAGAAGCACATAATAGTGACTCCACACGACTGCCTCATCTCTCCACAATGTGTCTTCTGGTTTGAGGTGCTAGAGGACAATTTCTGAAGAATCCATATGATAAAAAAATTGAATATGATGGTATCTGGGATGGCATATATTGTTAGCTTGGCATGATCTAGAATCATCCAGGAAAGACAAACATTCTGGAACATCTGTGAAGGAGTTCTTTTAGAGTAGGTAAAAGGAGGTGGGAAGACCCACCCTGAATGTGGCTGAGTCTTGGAATGAATCAAAAAGCATTTATTGCTCTCTGCTTCATAACAATGGGAACAATGTGACCAGCCTCCTAGGAGTCCTGCCATGATCCCTCTGCCATGCCAGAATTCTCCAAGAACTGTAAGACAAAATATACTCTCTGTCCTTCCATTGTTTCTGTCACAGCAATGAGAAAGGAAACTGATGTAACATCTAATAGACTCTGTAGGACAGATAATGAAAGAATAAAATAATATTGAGAACAAAGGGACTGGAATCAAGAGGTTATCAGAATGAGAAGACATTCATGGAAAAATATGGACAGGAAAGAGACAGGGGCTGTTTACTTGCCTTATGGTAACCACTCTCAAAGTAACTAATCTAGTACCTTAAGATCCAACTTATCCCCCACCAAAGGTAAAATCCCACTTTCTCCAGTAACACATCTATTCATATGTGTTTGCCCCTATAATCAGATTACACACCACTCAAACTCCTCACCCCATCTCGCAAAACAATTAGCAATTACCTTTGGGACAAAGTTTCCATGAACCTGTATGTGTCAAATCATATTTCCACAAAGAAATATAATTTATTTCAGCATTGAATATTTTTTGACTGTTGAAGATGTTTTAGTAATTGTTGCAATTTCCTTGGTTTTATATTGAAATCAAATTTGAATCTCTAATAAATACCCTTGTACTTGGCTACTGGTGTCTGCATGCAGCATTTTCCCATGGAGATCCAAGAAACTCATTGCTGCTAGTGGCTGTATATAGCATTTTCCTCTGTGTATATCCAAGGAACTCAGTTCTATAGGCACACAACATGCTAGTTTCTGTGTATAGTATTTTCCCCTGTGCATATCCAAGGAAGGAACTCAGTTGTCTCGTCATACAAAATGTGAATGCTCATCTTACAAGGTAATGTCAAATTATTTTATAAATTTTATATACAGCGCTTTATAATTTTTCATCCACATCTCTAATGGTTTAGTAACATAAGAATAACTAATCACTTTAAATAATATTAGTGTGTAGTGTGTCAACATACAGTCTGTTTGGCATGTCTCTAATTTCAGGTAAATTATAACATCCTTTCCCATTACTTGAAAGAAATACTTTACTTCCTTCAAATATATGCTAGCATTCTTTACTCATCTTTCACTTCAGTATTGGAGTTATTCTTTCTCTGTAACTTAAAGTCTTTATATGCTATTTACTTAATACTTCATCAAGGCTATGAATAACTAATATTGCATCTCAGTTTGTAATCTTGTAATCTACTTTCCCTTAAGAGGTGCTATAATAGACAAAATTCTGTAGAAGAAGAAGAAGAAGAAGAAGAAGAAGAAGAAGAAGAAGAAGAAGAAGAAGAAGAAGAAGAAGAAGAAGAAGGAAAAAAAAAGTATTTGCAGCTTACCTTTGAGTATCACCTGGGAAGAACACCCAATCAGCACCCAGCACCTAGGAAAATGTATTAACTCAAATTTCTTCTAAATTTAAGACTCTAATATTGAGAAATTTTGTGTTAACCAATAGATACCGATATTACACAGAAAAATAATTTCAACCTAAAGAAGCCGATAGTTGAAAAGGTTGCAGCTCATTTTTTCTGTGGTGTTCTGTTAGATCTTTGTCTGATGATTCAAGTCTACCCTAGCATACATTTATCAAAATGAATATTCCCTGCGGAGAGCAGCACACTATTGTGTCTGCTGAGGTGCAGCATAGCAGGAGCCTGAAACTGGAGGGTCACATTTTTCTTGTATTCACAAGATTCAGAGAGATCGAGAAGTGGAGCAAGTCTGTACATCTTGAAAGTCCAAATAAAATGATGTACTCCTTCACCCTCTAAAGATGCCATAGTCTCTCTGAATAGTGCTATCCACTGGGAACCAGATGTTCAACTACATCAGCTTATGTGGGAAATTCCTAATTCAAACTACCACCCAAAGAACGTTTGACTTCTACAGCCTCACGTACTCTATCTCTAATACCCACATGTCCCTGTTCTGGACACTCTTACATGCTGTTCAGTTCTTTTTCTGCTTTGACAGCAGCTCCTGACTTGTTAGCCTTGCAGACCAATGCTCAGTGCTCACAGTTAAAACTATTCTGAAGCCTCTTGTGTTTCTTTCTGTTTCTAACTCAGCTGACACTAACTATAGACACTAAAGAGAAGCCTTTCATTAGATGGTCTCTCATGTAAGCAATGTACTCTCCTTAAATGTCGAGAGAAAAGATGTTTGCATCAATCAACACATACATTACACATAAATGAAATTTTGTTTCCCACCAATTACAGTATTGTACCTATTAGGTACCACTAGTACCTATTACAGTGAATATTCTGCACATGTCACCCAGGGAAGTGCTGCCCCTATGACGTAGGCAGAAATTATTTCAGGACCGTTAACAGTTTGCAATCATTGCCCGATGCTATACATGCAGGAGCCTGTGTGATCAGCTGTGATGGTTGTGTGGTTTTATCAGAATGTGAAACAGTTTGGCAGAGGGCTGGTATAAGTGACTGTTGGGCAATCCTGCTGTTCAAGGCAGCCAGGCCAGTAAGAGAGAATCCAACAATTGCCTACTAGGGGCTCGAATTTCCCCACCCCCAAATACCTTTGAATATGTTTAGGAGTGTAAACACCAAAAAGGAAGGCTTACAATGAGAATTTAAAAAATTTATCGTTTACTCTAATAATTATTTTTTTTTAGTAAATTTTATTAAATTATAAAAGTTTCCATTTCCACCCCCCCTCCCAACACCCTCCCACTCCCCCTACTCCCCCTCCTCCTCCCTCTTCGTCCCCCAGGGCGGTCAGGGTTTCCTGCCCTGTGGGAAGTTCCAGTTCCTTCCCCCTCCCTCCAGTAAAAAAATAATTATTTTTTAACAGATGTATTTAATATATACCCAGTACCCATTGGAAATGGAGGTTCCCCTCAAGTCTCTCATTTCTTTTGGACAAAATCAATTTATTCTTATATAATTATAACATCATTCCCAAATATTACTTCCAAATATTCCTGAATCTTCAAAAAGAGTAAAACAGAGAAAAATCTAAGAATAGACAGAAAAGCTAGGAACTTGAGCAAGTTTTACTCATTGGAGTCAAGGGAATCCCACATACTTCAGGTTTTATTTGCTGACTCTGAAAAGAAGCAATAAGAGATAATTAAAAAATTCTCAGCAAAACTCTCTCCATATTACAGCTTCACTTACGAGATAATTTTCAAATGGAAACTCATAAACCTACAATGGCAAATAATAAAGTCCTACAGAACCAAAATTTGCCTTTTTCCTTGTTAAAAGAGTAAATTGGATTTAGAATTCTTAATAAGAGATGGTAAAAGGTTTATTTTTTTTAACCTTCTATGTAATCAAATCAGAGAGTGGAGGGTCCATATTTCTTCAGAATAATCGTCAATGGTTTTTACTGACTTTATAATGCACTTCGATAATTAGAACTAAATATTTCCTTATTTAAGTAAGCACTAACTTTCTAGACAACTGTGCTTCCCTCTGTTTTTATTTAATTTAGTGCACATTCATTAGTCACTAACTAAAGTCCTGCTTCTCTGTCATTCATAAACTCAATCCAATCAGTGACCAAGCAGTCAACTCTGAGAGATGTGACTTTTTTTCTCTCCAAGGTTACCTGAAGGAGAAATGAGCATTTAGAATTTCCTAGTGCTTTAAAAGGTATTTACAAACCTTAGTGAGCCCTCACATGTGATCTGTTATTTGAAATAAAAAAAGTGATGTGAGCTTTGACAAGGATTCTTCCTCCATACTTCTTAATCACCTTGATGTTACTTGATGTTATTGTTGGGTAAGTGTCACAGGGAGGTTTCCAAACAAATGGCATGCTCGCATTTCCCCAGTTCCATTTTCATATGCTGCAGAAATGCTTGGAGAGTCACAGATGCCCAGTCATTCAGGATGTGTCCTTGAAACTCTTAATGAACAATGATTACAATCTTTGGAAATATGAAAATTTTACTTTCCTTAATCACATCATTTTTGACTATTAAAAGAAATTTATCAAGTTTTTGCTTTCATTATAAAATATTCCATTTGCACTTGATGCTTGTACAAAGGACCAAAAATAAGCTGCAGATAGAAATGTGTGCTAATTCTTGTGAAGCAGACTATAACAAGTAATATGATTTGTAGTGCTTAAAATATTTTTGGCTAGTATTTAGATACCTTCCAGATCAAACTGGTAGAAGAATTTAAAACATTAGGATTCTTTGTAGTCCATAGAAGATTCATGAATGTGTATAATGACTCAAAACGTATTAGAACAAAATTAATTTGGTTGAAGTCAATATGTTGATGGGAAAGACTCATTTAACTATTTGAAATAATTCTGATAAATAATGCTTATGTTTATTTTAATAATATGTTTGTGGGAGTGAAACTCATGCATAAGAAGCCACAAACATTTAAAGAATACTATGTGGTGAGTTTTAACATGCCTATACAACATAATCAATTTTGTAAACACCTATGCTACCCCCAAAAGTTTCTCTGCCAATCTTTATAATTTTTCCTGTTTGCCCAACTTGCACCCTGTCTCAAACAATATTGAACTGTTTTACTTCACCACAGATTAATCTGTATTTTTAGATATTTTATAAACCTTGAATCAGAAAGCGTCTTTTCTTCTTTTTTCTCTCTGCCCACAGCACGCAGAAGCCATAAAGCTTGTGGTGGGTGGACCTTTATTCTACTGATAGTGAAAGACATTCGCGTGGAGGAAAGAAGCATTTACAGACTTCAATGTGATTAGTTCCCATTCTTTTGTTCAAATTTGAGTGTTCAATTGTAAACATCGCTGATCATTATCAGTGCCATTTCTCTCTCTCTTTCTCTCTCTCTCTCTCTCTCTCTCACACACACACACACACACACACACATACACACACACACACACCACACACACACACACACATACACACAAATTAAAAGAAGATTGTTTCTAAAATATACTGTGAGTTCCTGCTCCAGTTCTTGAAGACAGGTCTCAAAGGACCCAGGGGCTTCCAGTCACTAGGTCACCTCGGAGTTTCAACACTTGTACAGAACCTGTAGAATTTGTCATTCCATGTTTTCCTACCTCAGTACTGGAACTTACAGAATTCTCTACTCTAGGATTTCTACTTTGACAAGACGATGCTCTTTGTCCACGCTCTTAGTAATTTGGAGGGAGAGCAGTAGTCTCCCTAGTCATTTTTCTTCCATGTGCCATCTAAACACAGTGACTGACTTTTCTGTTTGTTGGGGTTTTTAATTTGCTGTCAAAATAGACTGACAAATCCACATTCCTAGCATGTCCACTCTAAACCAGAAGCTCGCATTTAAGTTTAACAATTGTATTATCTGCAGCAGTGTCCGCTCTTTCTTTTCTGATGTGGCAACTGTTTTGCCTTCCCTCCCCCTGTTAAGTCTGGTAAGAAAAGTTTCAGCTTTACTAATCTTATAAAATAACTACATTTTGCTTTCAAAATGTTTTCATTGCTTTTTTCCTACTTATTTCTATTCTGATAATTGTTATTTCTGTTACTTAGTCATAATGTATTTCTCTTATTAATTTCCCCTCTCTCTTTCTTCTCTCCCCGCCTCTGTGAGTATGTGTTGTATTTGTGTGGCATGTGGTGTGTGTGTGTGTGTTATGTGGGGGCATGTGTGTCCTAAGTGTGATATAAAAATTGGGGCACATACCTTGGTCTTCACCTTTCACCCTGTATGGAGTCGGGATCCTTTGTTTCACTCTTCTCTAATCTAGCCTAACTGACTCATGAACTCCCAGGGATTCTCCTGTTTCTAACCAATTATCACATCAAAAAATGAGGAGCATTGGAATTGCAATGTGCAGTGATGCCAGGCTCTTACATAGATTCTGAGGTTAAAACTCAGTTCTTAATGGTTGTACAACAAACACTTTACCTACTGAGACACCTTCCTATCCCCAGCCTTCTGGAAATTTAGATGTAATTCAGAGCTAATCAAATCTCTCAAATGAAGTTTATTTATACTAACTCTTTCGGAAAAGCAAATTTTATCCTTCCTAAATGTGATGCGGGATAAAAAATGCTGAGCACCTTCTAAATAGATTATCTCTTCTGTCTTGAAAGTACTCATTAATGTGTAAATAATATTGACAATTTTTGTATTTACTATTTATTATACACCCTTGCTTAAATACTAATCTTTCTTACCTTGGAACTCTGGTTTTCTTTAGAGACTTGAAAAAATAAACTAAAAATTGGGATATAGTACCAGCTTGCCTACTTAAATAATGAATAGAGTTGTATCCAAAAGTTAAAGGAATCTCTCTGGAGAGCATGCCAAGGCGCCACTTTCTTCCATGTCGACTTTATTTCCTTCAATATTTTATCCTGATTATTAGATTTCCTGGCAAAGGCACTGGATTATAAAATACACTTTGCAATTTATTCCTTGTGTAATTCATTCTTTCTGTTTAAACATGCCTTCTGCTTAGTCAATAGAGACTATAAACTTACCTAGCACCAATTCTCCCTATCCTGTGATACAAACTTTTTCTGAAACCAAGAGGAATGGCTCTATTTCCTGGTTCTTGCCTTTGGCTGGATCTGAAAATTTGCTCTGACAAGTAGAATGTGGGAGAAGCAATTGGGGAGAGGGGAACTATTGAAGCCAGTACTTTAAAAGATGCAAGTTGCCATTTTCTGCCCAACTTGGAATAGTCTCAAGTCTGTCACACGGGAATGCTTTACGAAAGGTAACCAACGTACTCCGTGGACTATTCCTACCAACAATCCATCACCAGCTGTCAAACTCTTTATGTGAGGAAAGATCTTTAACATTCTAATTTCATCTGGTGCCAGAGTGCTCAAAGTGGAAGACTCCATCAACTGAGTTCAGCCATCTTGAAATCTTGGAGGAGCTATAAAAGTCTGCTTATTTTATGCTTGAATGTGTATAAGTGTTATGCAACAGAAAAATGTAAAGTCTAGGCTAACAGGGTGTATAATTTTTAATTTTCCCCAATGCTACATGGATTTAAAAAAGAAATTAAAGACATGTTGTTTTCTCTTGACATCAACTAAGACAAAGAGAGGAACTGCCTAGATTGTTTGTTATGGGAGAAAATACATATTAACTATATCTTTAAATACATATTAACTATTGGTATGATCATGTGTGTGTTGAAGGGCACAGGGTAATAGAAGACAGCATGACGTCCATGACTGCTATAAAAATATTGTCTTACATGGCAATAATCTAGACATTACTAGTCTTCCAAAAGAGTGACAAAATAGGTTTAGAGTACTTATGATCATTTCTATGAAAATAAAAATGTGTCATGATGATGATCAAAAAATATGCTTAAATAATAAAAAGCACTATTTAACTTTAATTAATAATAATGAAAACTAAAATAATACCATTAATTATTGTTTAAAAATATAGTATATAAAAAGAGTTTATTAAAACTTTATCAACTACTCAAAGACTATTTGCAATTAAACCAGACAGTAATCTTGAAACTTAATCATCATTTTAGTTTTACAGAATCTCATAGAAAGAGCATCACCCCCATGACAGCTAAAAGTAATTCTAGAAGGCTATGTCCCCTCTCCCAAAAATGTTTGTCCTCATGGTTAAAGACATCAATTAGGGATTGATAATAACTGGTATAGGGTTGATGGTTGGGGTAAAAATTATGTAAGCTCAGGGATCTCTTTTCAAAAAAAAAGAAAAGAAAAGGGATTGGATGGGATAATAAGTAATAATAAGTATATTAGTGTGAATTTATTCACCCTAATAATAATAGTGTAATAGAATGAATACTTGTGAGCTATTATTTATAGATAATTTATATTGGTATAGATTCTTGTATATTGATACAAATTGAAATTATATTTGTGATATTGAATATGTTCCTATTCTAAATATTCTGCTTATATATTTGTACAGCTGTGCAAAGTTATTTTGTCATATTATATGCATGCATGTTTTAACCTCTGTTTAAGACATTTTATATATTGATACAATTTTAGGATATATTTATCATATTACACTATACACTTCTACCTCTGATCAAGATACATTGAATTACTTACATTTAGAGGTCATTGTCCTCATTCGCTACATACTTGTTTAAAGATCATCTATTATTCTAATATGAAGCCTTAGTCTTTAAGTTATATAGGTATTAAGAATTACAGGTCAATAGTCATTCATGTTTGTCATACTTATAGTTAGACTAATCAGGTTCTTTAGATACTTAGAGTTTGTTTCTGCATAGATAGGTCATCTTCAACCTCTTCAAATATGGCATTTGTAGACTATGGCAATTAAATAACTTAGGGTTCTTTTGACATGAAGCACGATGGTTCCTACAACTGACAAAATGCACAGTGCTCAGAGTGGACAAGCAGGATACAAAAAAAATACTTCCAAACCTTGCCAAGACAGGTAAAACAGTTGTAAAACTTTTCCTGCCTCTGAAAATGGTCTGTCAGTTATTTTAGGCCTTAGCCAAAGTTGGTTGCTCCAGTGTTGCAAATGAGACTTTGGGTGGTTGCCCAGGTAGCCAGTTGTCTCTGTCATTTATTGCACATTTTGGAAGTTGCTTGATTGCACTTCCTGTTTACTCAAGTAATATTATTTCTCTTCTCGGGTCTTCGATGGGGTTGAAGACTAGATAGCTGTAGTTACTTTCATCTCATGACTTAGACAAGCCATTTCTAATGCAAGATTAGACTCCTTAGGATAAGATAATTATTGAAATTTTTAGCATATGACTCTTGCTTGATATTGTTTATGCTGGTTGTAAGTCTAATTTTTATATTCGATATTTGTTTTTATTATATATAGTTTTGATTGGATTTGCAACTCTCTAATTTAGACAAAAGGGTGAGGTGCTGTGGGACCTCTTTCAGCCAAAAGCATTTGAGAATCTGGCCCACTTTGGTCATTGTCTGAGGTAATATCTATGCAGAGGTAGGGGTGTGGGAAAGCCCCTTGACTACTGAATTATGTTGCTATTCCCTGCTCATGCACAGGTGTGCTTATCTGTTATTCTACCCCTAAATAAAGCAATCTTTATTTTACTCCATTCTGAGCTAGTGTGGGACTAGTTAATTATAATCAACTATAGTTTACTACATAATTTTACTAGTTTCTTTTAAAATTACAAATTTATAGACAGAACACTAGAAAGAGTTGTGCTGTGTATAACACGAAATAGTTTGGCCAACATCAGGATATCATTTAAAGAAGAGAGCAACAAAACCACTTAGAATGAGAGCATACACTTAATTCTATTCTGACATGTATGACAATATGAAACAAATGACTCTAAAATTTCATTTGTGATTTTTTTTAACAGATGGACAGGTGTGCTGTTAAATTAATTGATTAATTAGTAAATCAAAGAAAAGAAAAAAATCAAACTTGCCCTAGAAACTTTTTTAATGTTTATATTGCATTTACTTAAACAATTTGTCATCCTCATATGTAAGTCATGTCTGAGATTGAGCAGTAACATATTGTCATAGGCCATTCATTCCTGCAATCATTGGCTGAGAGTTCTGAGGAAATGGTCAGTAAATGTTAACCCAAAACAACAAATTTTCCTTAAGCTAGAGGACATATGAATCTAAAAACAGGAAGAAAATTCACAGAGAACCCACTCAACTCATGTGCTTATAGAGAAAGTATGTTGTATAAAAGAAAGAGCATGCCCATCCATTTGAATACTATCACTATCAGATTTAAATGATATTATCAAAGTGCCTGAAAGCAAAATTATCATAGCTATGCCAGGTATCCACATCACTGCTTGGCCTAAATATTTGACAATGAATAGTGCTTAGTTCTCTTAATAAAGTATTTTGATCCACATGTACTTTTAACAAGAAAGCCTTCCTGTCTTGACTTTTAAAAACTCCAAAGAATTTGGAGGAAACAGGAAGGCCATTCATGTATGTTGGGTTATGTGTATGCTAAATACTGTACTTCCACCCCAGAATATAATGTCTTATCTAAATCAAAATCTATCAACATTCAACAGAAAGTGTTTAAGGCTAATACACAGAAGGATGTTTAGTGGTCATTATAGGAAGCTATGCAAAATTATAAGTAAATGAATTCACACATAGCAAAATTCTAGATCTCTATCAAAAGACATAGGAAAAGAGCAAATGAACCTCATGATTAGTTTTTCCATAGTGGTTTGGTGTCCTAATATTTAGCAGGGAATGTCCCACTCTACATTTTCATATAATGTCTTCTGGTTTATTGAATATTTTAAAATCTTAAAATCAACTTATAAAGTTTCATTAGACTTAAATAAATGAAGTAGTGGGATTTCTTCGACTCAGTCAATTTGGGAGAAAGTCTTCTTTAAATAAACTGGGTGTCATGACTATATCGTAAGTTCTTTATATTTCTCCTTGGAAAGTTCTTAGTAATACAAATATTAGGATTTTACTGTCTCTTCTTTCATTAACTACTTCAAAAATTGATGATTAATTTAATTATAGTAAAAATTAAAGTATATACTGTTGACCTCTGAAAACCAAAACAAAAACCAAGAAAAGCTTTATACTTGCATAATAGACTAGTGAGAGAGGAGTGAGAGGCGGATAAATTAGAACAGAGGCCAACAGTGTGTAAGTCAGAAGTAGCCCGCCATGTTTTGTGGATATGTATTTAAGAATGTGCATCCACATAAATATTACTTACATTTTTTCTGCTATAATACCACTGTGAAAATATTTGTGACAGAGACTAAATCTGTCAGGAAGTTGAGATTGTTTACTATCTGCTAATTTACAGAGGGTTTTACACATTGTGATCTGGAACAGTGAATGCTTATGTGAATACACTCTGGAATACACTCTGGAATATAACACCTAGTGGGATAGCTAAATCCACAACACGTGATTTCATTCTTGAGACATCAAAGAGAAATATTAAATGTTTATTTTCAGGCAGTTGTGCATGGCAGTAAGACATCATGAAAATAATGGAATGAAAAGTTCGGCATCCTGGAAAGCCCAGATCCTAGGGGAGTACAAGATGCTGAGTTGAATATAGTAAAAACAGGATTCCCTGATGTGGACAGTGTCTTATTTCATCAGAGAGCCTTTGGACTGACAGATTGTTTAGTTAGGGTTTTATTGCAGTGGACAGATGCCATGATCATGTCAACTCTTATAAAAAAAAACATTTCATTGGAGCTGACCTACAGTTCAGAGAGTTAGTCCATTATCAACATGGTGTGAAGCAAAGCAGCATGAAGACAGACATGATGCTGGAAAGGTAGCTGAGAGTTCTGCATCCAATCCAAAGGTAACAGGAAGAGAGAGTGACACTGGGCATGACATGAGTTTCTGAAACCTCAAAGCCTGAACAATGTGCTTCATTCAACAAGGCTACACCCACTCCAACAAGATCACACCTACTCCAACAAGGCCACACCTACTTCAACAAGACCACACCTACTCCAACAAGGCCACACCTACTTCAACAAGACCATAGCTCCAATAGTGCCACCTGTATGAGTCTATGGGGATTGTTTACATTCAAACCCCCACACAGGTAGCTCATTTTATTGCTTTAATTTAATTTTTCCTTTTGAGCATTGCATATTATGGAGAAGAGACCGAAGCTCACATAGCCCTAGATTCACCTCTATCTTGTTATGTAATAAAAGATGGTTTTGAACTCATTAACATCCCGCCCTCATCTTCTGATGGCTAATGGTACAGACACCACCATGCTGTTCATGGACTACTGGTGATCAAACTCAGGGTTTCCTGCATTTTAGGCAATTTCTCTATGAACTGAGCTACATCCTTCACTCAACGATTTTAAATGAATGTGATGATTTTATATAAGTGTTGACCCTTAATAGTATCTTTATGCACACTTACTTTTCCCCCACATTTCTGTTTCAGACATTCTTGATGAATTTTGTAAGTGTCTTCACTGTCAGAATCCACAGCATGTTTCTAGCTTAGCCTGAGTTACCTCATTTCTAATTCCTATCATTTGAAGTAGAAACTGTTACATTTAGGTCATATTAATGGAAATCTGAGATTTAGAGAATAGAAGAAAATTTTTCAAAGTCACTGGATAAGTTGTTTGCATTTAATTAAAGATTTCTCTGACTCATGTGTGATATTTTAAACATAGCAGAAAGAAAGTGTACATTAGGGAAAGGAAGAGAGAAAAATAATGCCATTTGACACTTTAAAATTATTGTTTGGTATTTTCTGGGTCATATATCTGCTTAATGCCATCATCTGTTACTAAAATTTATCCACAATTTTATAATTCATATTATATCAGTTGACAAAATAAAAAATATTTAGAATCAAAATCCTGAATAAAATGTTAAAGCTTTGGAGCAGAATTCCAGGAAGTACATTTTGAGTTTAAATGCAAATGTGTGGATCTTCTTATACAGATTATATTTTGGTCCCTCAGCAGAGCGTTTAAAAGTATATACAAAATGATATTATTGAAGGAAATTATATTCCTTCAATATATTATATATTATTATTTTGCTGACCTTCCCTGTCACCTGGGTACACTGTCCCTTTAAGGTACAAGCTCTGACCACTCCCAATCCCCACCTCCTCTCCAGCCTGTTGTCTCTCTTCCCATCCCTCTACTTCCTCCCCCATCTCTGCCTCTCTTTCTTTTTCCCCCTTCTCTCCTTCCCCCTTTCCTTTCCCCTTTATAATCCACTAAATAAACTCTATACCCAAACTGTCTCTCTACATGATGTATCTGTCTATCTCTCACCAGCCACAGTCTTCCACCGCCACCCGCCAAGGCCTTGGGTGGCCTGTGGCTGCCCCTTGTGCTTTATAAAACAATAACGATGTTTATTTCACATTCTTGAGGCTTCACACTGTCAACTTCTGTTTCTCCTCAGGCAATAAATCTTCTTTTCTCATCCACTACCTGAGCCAATTCTCTATTAATATGCTTTTGAAAACATTTTGCATGTTAGTTGCTCATAAACTCAGCTATCCTCACTGCTCCCTACAGAGGCTATCCAAGGAAGCTTAGTGAAGGCCATTGTTCACTTGTATAGCACTTCACTACACATTTCTGAGTGTAGGGAAGGCCCTCCATCTGTGTAGTGTGCACTTACCAGCAAGTATCTAACACGCTTTACTGACATTTCTTTCAAGGTCTTATGACCTACTTTGCCTGGGGCCCAGACTCGGTTCTAAGGAACAGACTAGCACACTGGTCTAGAAGATGGCCGCCCAGTGCAAAACAGAAATCCATCTACTAAGGAATCTACTTCTAGGTGGAGAGCCCTGATCCCTAAACCATTTCTGATTTATTTTGTGATTTATTTATGAGCCATGTTGTACTATACCCAAGCCATAATATTTTTTTCATAATTTTTAACAATAAGTATAACATGATTTTAGATTAAACAGTTATCCAGAGGAGAAGCAGGTCCACTCTGACCTGGGAACCTTAACTGAAAGCACAGATTTATTTTTTTTTAATTTTATTTACTCTCTTTTTGGAAATGCATGTTTTGCCTGCATGTATATATGTGCACTATTTGGGTGCTTGGAACATACAGATGCCAGAAGAGGATATCATATTCCATGGAATTGGAGTGATAGGTGGCTGGATGTCACCACCTGTACCTGAGGTCCTCTGCAAGAACAATTGTAATTTTAATCACTGAACCATCTCTCCACCTCATGATTATTGTGACTATATCAGTTATTTAAAATCCCATGGGAGTATGCCAAAATCCCTGGTTGTTTGGGACAAGGCAAGACTCACAGTTGGTGGGGAGGCAATCGCCATGAGGTGACAAATGAAACTCAAGTCAGTGCCATCTTTGAAGGCACTGGTCAAACTCTTACAGAAACTAACCTTGTAGGTTACTCTTCTCACATATTTAATTATAGTAAAGTGTTAGGAATGGGTTTCTACTTAACAATTATCACAAAAATAAAAAAAATCCTTTAGGCATAGCTACTTAATAACTCTTTATAAAGGTAGCAAAGCATTTACATCCATTAAAATAAAGGTGTGTTGTACTGGCTGAGAAACAGAGAACAGGGCTAGGACCCAGAGAAAGGCTCTGTGATACACATAAGAATAAATTCTGTAAATGGAGGACGTAAAGTACATGGGGTTTCCTTTATAGGGATCTGTTTTATTTACTGAGAGACAAAGTTTAAGACTTAAACAATGCTGAGGATATTGGGAGCATTCAGGTGGAGGCTGGGTCCCAGCAGAATAACAAAGGATCAAAGTTATTTGGCCACTATCACTAACATCTCAGGTGATCAGGTATCTTTTATTTCTTTCTATTGAAGAAAATAGGCCTGTGCAATTGATAATCCTGGTTTCTCCAGTGCTTACTCTAAACTCTTCTTCCTACACTTTGTAATCATTCTGATCTTACTTTTATTCTTCCTGCAGTCATAAATATACTTCAAAACAGTTTAAAAGTAGAAAACTGTTTCTTCCATATCAAATATTCATGGTGGTCAGACATAGGGTAAATGTCTAGTGTACAAGTGTCAATATTATACAGAATACCAAGGGGAAAATTCCATGCAAATATGAATAAGATAGGTAAAGAAAAACATACAGCAGAAATGTATCTAACCCCCAGTATTATCCAGTGCCATTCTGTCAACAACTGACTATATCACCATATTTTTAAATAACCTAAAACAATTTATCCCTTCAATAACACAAGTCATGATTCTAATTCACTCATTACATTCATGCATTTAAAAAGTCAACACCAATGATGTGGTCTCTTTGCTTAGTTTGTGTGTGTGTGTGTGTGTTTTGTATGTGTGTGTATGTGTGAGTATGTTGTCCTTCCCAAGTTCATACACTCATAACTGATGCATGCTTTCACAATCTCTAATCATTTCATTTTTCATATATATTTATATCTGAAAATCTAATTGACTCAAGCATGAAAAATGCATATTTGCTTTTATTTTTGAGTTCTGGCAGTTTACTTTTGAGCTTATTTTCACAATAAATTCTTAAGACATGCAGTTAAATAACTAAATAACACAATCCTACTTGGCTTCACTGAAGTCACTTTTTCTTGGAGATGAAAGACTAATTCTAAGTGTACATTAACGATCAAGTGAGTCAAGGGACTCAGCATAGCGAGCTGTTTAGGTGTTGAACATTTACTGATTCATGTCTGGTAGATATTTGGAATAAAATACTTTTAAAACAGAAGAAAAACTCACATGTGTAAAAAACAGGATTTAGTAGCAAATTGAATTTGCCTACTCTTAGGCAGAAAAACCTAAGTTTCATATACATTTTTCAAGCTTCCTGTGGTTGGGTGAATAGACAAGGCTCCCATAGACTCATGTATTTGAATGTTTGACCAATAGGAAGGGACACTATTAGTAGGTGTGGCCTTGGTGGAAGAAGTGTATCACTGTGGAGGCAGGCTTTGAGGTTGCATTTATGTTCACACTACATGCAATGTTGGCACACTGCCACTTTTTTCTGTATGCAGAGAATTACCAGCTCCTTCTCCAGCATCCTGTCTGTCTGCACACTGTCTTGCTTCCTCTCATGAGGATAATGAACTAAAACTCTGAAATGTCAGTCAACAGAAAAGTAAATGTTTCCTTTATGAGAGATGTTGTATTCATGGTGTCTCTTCACAACAATAAAAACCCTAAGACACTTGCTTATAGAGTTTTTTTCTTCTGTTTATTCAGTTTGTTTCAGTTACAATTTTATTTAAAAAAACATGAACTATAAATTAAAGTTCTCTATCTAAACTCAAATACAAATCTATTTTCTTTCACTGATTATACTGTGAATAGAGGATAAACCAAAGAAAAATGAGTTGTGATAGCCTGTGTTATTTATACTTTCCAAACTTTTTTCAAGGTTTCCAACACAAGATGGACATCATTGGACATTCATTACTATACTTCTTAATTGCACAGACAGCCACTTCTCAATCTTTTCCCTCTACTTTTCTCTGTAGAAAGTGGATCCAAACAATATGGAGTGACCATTGCCTTTTCAGGCAGCTAATATTGTCTGCCATCTTAGGCAGTACAATAGTACTGAAAATACTGAATAACCATAACAACTGAGTGATTTCGTGACTACTAATCTGTTAATCCCTGAGAGATGGCTCCTGAATTCTCCAATTTCAGCAGAGGTCTCATTCATCTCTCCTTCTAGCTTTGGCCTCTTTCCTGCATGGATCTTGACATTCTGTGTTGCAAGCATTCAAGTTAAGGTCTGTTGCATTTTCTTAGAGAATAAAGTCCTTTATCATTTAAATAAGTTCACCACTTTTTTTCTGATAATTTTACTTGCTAAGATGTTAGTTTTGCCTGAAACCAACATAGCTACTCTAACTTTTTAAATTAAGTGTCAGCATGGTGTCTCTTGTTCCATTTTCTGCCTTCACTAATTTAAATTGAAAATTTTTATATGATTCTGTTTCTTTCCTCTTAGCACATCCAACATATTTCTTTTTAAATAGCTTGTCTTTTTCCTGCATTACACAATGTGTTATACCTCATTTGTGCTTGCTTTGACATGATGTCACAATAATGCAAGCGCCTTGAACCAGTTTTCAGTGCTCCATGTCCTTTCTCATGGCACTGCTGTCATTCACTCCACTCATCCACATACTGTCATTACCCAATACATTTTTTTGCTATTATTATTTTGGACTAATTAGACCAATAGTCAGTTAGTAGATTAAACAGGAAAAATAAGAATTTGATTTTTCTTGTATTTATTTCTTCTCGGATACTCTCTACATATTTATTATGATCCTATATTCTGATTCTTGCCACTTCCCTTCTTGCAGACCTTGATCTTTAGTTATATTTTCATTAAAAGAAGCCTCATTTACCTCCTTTTCTTCAGTCCCCCCCCCACGTACTCCCTTAGTTCTCTATTAAAAATCAGACCATTTTTCTGTCATTCCTGTTCCTTTTCTTTAGGTCTGTGCAGCGAGCAACAATGCCAGCACATCCACAGAAGAAAGACAAGACAGGAGAATTAGCCAGAAGCTCTCACACCAGCTGGCATGGTGTATGAACAGTGAAGAAGAGATTCAGCTTAAAGCCAGGTATCTCCTGACCTCCATAGATGCACCACGGCACTTTTGTGTTCAAACACGCATACACACATGTGCACACATATGCACTATAATTATATATATATATATACACTGAATAAAAATAAAAATAATCTGAACAATTCTCATCCATATTCTTTTATGGGTGGGTATTTAACCTCTTGCTTTCTCCTTTTCACTTTCCTGCTCTTTTCCCCTGTCTTTTTCTCTGCTCCTGCCTCCTACTCAACGACAAAGAGTGAGCAGCCTCCTCTGCCACAAACATGGACCACTGTGCATGACCTCATGAAAGCTCCCAAAACATCAGGACCATGAACTAAGGATTTTGAAATTCTAAGCTAATATCTTCCCTCTTTCTGATAGGTTCAGTCAGACATATTTTCACATAACAGAAAACAAACTAACACGATTGCCAGCAGTCCTGGCATGTTTTTCATTATTTCCATTGAACCTCTTAGTATGTCAAATATGCTTGTTTTCAATTACCAATCAGATTATTTCAGAATACTTAGCCTGTGGAATATTTGCTATGTCTTTTCAAGTTATGTCTATCTTGCCTTTTATCGTGCAAAATACCAAATACTAAAGATCAATGTGATGATGGGAGAGTAAGCGTGAGGGGCTAGCATCAGCATAAATAAAGAGATCTGGGACATTGAAGGAAATGATGATTTAAATTCATTAAAACACACTAAAAGCATTTTTCTAAAGCTTGGAAATCATCCACAAATGAAATAGGCATGTTTGAAATGCAAGACAAGTGTCAAGAGAAAAAAAGGAAGGAAACAGCTTTGGTTTAGATAATTAATGGCACAGACTCATTAATCTAAATATTTATAAAAAATTAATTGATTTAATCAACTATTTTGATTGTCTAATGTCAATAATATTTTAAGTTAACAAAATTGCTCTAACTGATGAAAAGCATCTTAATTCATATTTATTTCGGAATGCTAAGTGAAGAGTGTATAATAGAATTGGAAAATCAACTTCTAGGGAAATAAAATAGGAAGATCCAAATGATAGGCCTACCGGGATGTTTAGCCAGCAAGGATTTCTTAGGGAGACACCATAAGAGAAACTGATCAGCACAATTATGTGAAGTCACACTTGGGAAGAAGAGGTCTCTTCTCATTATGTAAGGCACACCAATGAGTAGATGCTGATGTTTCCTAAGCAATGACATTGTAAAAAGGAGATATAGCAAACGGTTGCATCATTTCGTTGCTAAAACACAGTTCTTAGGGAAGAAAGCCTTGTACTCCAGCTGCACTCTTCCTCCAACAAGCCATTTTCTTGAAAATTATTTCAGCTGCCATTTTCCAACTCTGGGCTATATTATGAATGAAGTTGAAAGTATTGGTGATTCAGCAACTAAAATACCTCCTCTTTTATTTATTTATTTATTATTTGGTTTTTTGAGACTAGGTTTCACTGTGTATCTTTCTTTGGCTGTCCTGGAACTCGCTCTGACTGACCTTGAACTCACAGAGTTCCATCTACCTCTGCCTCCTCAGTGCTGGAATTAAAGACATGAATCACAAAGCCAGGCTCCATTTTTAATTCTTTTTTAAAAAGATTTATTTATTATTTGTATAGTGTTTGCCCTGCATGTATGCCTTCACGTCAGAAGAGAGCATCAGATCTTATTGTAGATGGTTGTAAACCACCATGTGGTTGCTGGAAATTGATCTCAGGATCTCTTGAAGACCAGCCAATGCTCTTAAACTCTAAGCCATCTCTCCAGTTCCCCAATTTTAATTCTTAAATGAGGTTCAAAATACTTTAGTGATTATGTTTCATAATATGGTTCACTGTAAAGTAATTAACTGCACAGGTTGCTGTTTTGCAGGGTGATGACTACAGTGATGTACTATGGTTACTTCATTTTGATAGAATGTACAGATATGAATTGGAGTAGATTGCTGAAATCATACAAGCTTTGTGGAAAAGTAATTGTTCCATGTAAATTTTCATAAATGTTGTTACTTGATTTATTGAAACTTAGAGTTAAATGATTATTTGCTCTACCTTTTTATGAACAAAAGTTTTTGACTTAGTGAATACTTAGTAACAGTAACCTCGGCATTGATGGTACTGACTCTTAAGGTATGCATGTAAATTATATGCTAGTACTTACATTTTAATTAAATATTATATCACTAAAATACAAACTTCCATATTTATTACTACACATTAGAATTGACTCGATCTAATTGTTTGAATAATCAGCTTATGTCTAATGGCAACTGATATGTATCCTTCTATGGAATACATCAAGCCTTAACTATTCATATCTATGTAGGTAGATTTGGAGAGATTAGAGAGGGAAGAGAATAATAGGATTTCAAGATATTTTAAATTCTATTTCTTTTACTTATTGTGGAACTATTGCTTCTCGTGAGGATATATCTAGTTTATAAATGCTGTTCATTGTTGGGGATGAAGATCAAATACTGAGACAGCAGGATTTAATAATTAGATTTGAAATAAAGAATTATGCTGATATTCTGTTTGTGCTCTAACAAATAAAGCTTGCCTGAAGATCAGATGGTGGAGCTGGCCACTAGTTAACCATAGTGGCCAGATTGTGGCGGCTCACACCTTTGATCCCAGCACTTGGGATCTTATCCCTTTGATCCCAGTAATTGGAAGGCACACACCTACAAGTAGGAGACAAAATCTCAACACTGTTTAGTCTGGGATTCAAATAGACAGGATCACCCTTGTTTTTGGTCTGAGACTTCATAGATGTGAGAAGTCTTTGGTGGCTGTTCTGCTTCTCTGATTGTCCAGCTTTTAACTCCTAATATCTGACTCCATGTTTTTGTTATTAAGACCTATTAAGATTGGTGCTACAAAGAATCCTTTTGGAACTATTTTCTAATTCTCAAAAACTTTCAAAATGCTCATTTTATTTATATTTTAATTCTTTACCTTCTATGTTGAAGCCAAATTAAATTTGTGATGAATTTGCAAACCACCATAAGACAGATATATACATGAAAGACTGAAGGTGGGCTCATCATTGTCATTGCAGATGCAGTCAATTGTCATGTCATATGTACTACTTTGTAGATGTCATAAAAGTTATCTCATTAGTTATTAGAGGAATCACCTCACCTTCTAATCCAGGCTCAGCATAAAAAGAATTTTCAAGCTCTGTTACTGTAAATGCTTAGTGCAATTGAGTGGAACTAACTTAACATGTAAATAGCTTCAAAGCAATCCACCAAGAAATTTATTATAAAAAATAAAATCTAATGTGATGAACTAGAATTTCCCCCAAAGAATGCCATAATATTTTCCTTTTCAACATAAATGTGCATATCCAGTTGATTGAGTGTTTCATTATAAGTCTTATTAGACAATAAAATAAATTAAATAAATTCAGAAGTGCTGCAGAAATTCTGGAGTCCCACTTTTTTACAGCATTAGCAAATAATAGTTTAAAGGTGGCCCATGAGCTGAATGTCACATACTATTTTTAAGTTGTCTAATCACAGTTTTACAAAATAGATTCTAATGACATTAATCAAGAACATGTGTGTTGGTTGGATTATTTTAAGAACTACTATAAATACATATCTAGCAATAATTTAGGCAAAAGAAGTATGCTAATATTCAAGGCCTAGAAAATTCACAAAAAGGCACATTATTCTGTGATGAGTCTAAAATTCTGGACATTCCTCCATTTGTAATTGTTCTACTTTTTAAAACTTATCTTTCGCCGGGCGGTGGTGGCGCACGCCTTTAATCCCAGCACTCGGGAGGCAGAGGCGGGCGGATCTTTGTGAGTTCGAGGCCAGCCTGGTCTACAAGAGCTAGCTCCAGGACAGGCACCAAAGCTACAGAGAAACCCTGTCTCGAAAAACCAAAATAAAAAAAAATAAAAAAATAAAACTTATCTTTAGAATAATGAGAAGTTGAAAATATTTTTATAAAGTTTATTTCTTCATATATTTAATATACAAAGAGAATACAATGTTTTGTGTTCTTACATAGTTGAAGCCACATACCACTGATAGCTATAGCATGTTCTATATGCCTGAATGACAAAATGAAATGTCTTTGTGATAGATAGGTACAGATTTCTATTCTAATTATGGAGGGATTGAATAAATGAAATGTTTAATTTAAACAGTTTTATAAAATATGGAAAACTTATGTTAGAGCTCAGAGATTTGGACATGAATTAAGTACTACCCAAAGAATTTTAACAATAAAAGTGTTATAAGTTTCCCATTCAGCATCTGTCAAGGTATCAGTCATTAACACTAGCACTGTAAATGCACATGCTGAAGCAAGACAAAAAAGTTTTGCAGAGTATTATTTTCATGCTCTTAATATAATATTTTTCAACCTGACAATAAATCAAAGAAGTGGGAAGGTAATATTGGGTTTTTAAAACAAACAAAAAAAAATCATGGTTTCCAATCATTACTATGTAGTGAGATCTTGCTCAATCATGCTCAAACTCAGATCCTCCTAAGAAAAGCGGTTGAAAATAGTATGGGCAATATGTCTTCCATGAGGACTACTAGCATATGGGTATACTGTTCATGCCCACGGTTTGATCCATATGAAAGGTTCAGTTATCTGTCTGATGTATAATTTGTGGCCATTATCTATAAATCCTTTTTAAGGAGAAGGGCAGAGGATATATAAGCAATGCTGATGGAAAATGAACAGCTGAGTAGTGTAAGACAGAATTAACGATAAATATAAAGTTGATCTTCACTCCCTTAGCCCATTAAGTCATCCCGTGGACTTCTCCCTTCGCCCTCTGGTGCTTCCAGATAGTTGCGTGAATAAGGTCCACATTCTACGATATGAAAAATTTAATTTTAATCTGAACAACGAAGTCACTTTTAAAGACACATGCTGTCTTTCCCCTTTTATAAAGCAGAAATATATGGCATATCAAAGTTTAAATATGCAATTTTCTGAGATTTTTATTTAAAATTCCTAACAGGCATCCTCTGCGATGGATCAAGTATGTTGTCAAAGCATATCAAAAGAACAAGGTTGATTCTAACCAGTCAGACAAAGAAATGTCACTTGAGGAAGTGGACACACACCATATCAAGGAAAGGGGAGGAGTTCCCAGTAAGGTAACACTGGAGAAGAGAAATTTTCACTAGAATGTCATGTGAGTAAATCAAATCCAATGTTTGCACAATGTGGAGAGCCTTGAGCCCATCTGAGAATGGGAGTGGTGACACAGTGGAATTTAAAGTCTGCAAAGTGCAAAGAGTTGTGAGAATTTCTGCATTTGGCTGATAATTGGCTACAATAGAAAAATTCCATTGATAATGACAAGTGACTACATTTTCTCCCTTTTTCTAGGAGGTCGTAAATCACTTGTCTAACTGCAGAAATTACTCATTAAAAATACAAATCATTAATTAATTCACCAAAGTTAATGGACTCAATGTACTAGTTTTGAAATACAGGGAATAAAACCACCAGTTCCTTAATGAAAGACTTTCATCAATAGTCAACATCCATGAAATTTATATTAAATTTGAATTTGTCTCATGCTAAGATTTTTTACAAACCCTTATTTAATCTTTAGCCCTGTGAAGTAAGGTCTATAGTTCCCTTAGAGCTAGATAAATGGAGAACAAGAGAAAGAATGCAACTTATCCAAAACTCTTATCTAAGGATGTCAAAACATACTCCAAACTGGGGTGTAAGATCAGAGTATTTATCTGGTGTGGGAGGTTCTTCTGTCTGTGTGCTGTTTTTATTGGTTGATAAGTAAAGAAACTGCTTGGCCTGATAGGGTAGAACAGAGCTAGGTGGGAAAGTCTAAACTGAATGCCTGAAGAAAGGAGACAGTCAGAGAGAAGCCATGTAGACCTGCTAGAGACAGATGCTAGAACTTTAGTTGGTAAGCCACAGCCATGTGGCAATACACAGATTAATGGAGATGGGTGTTGGAGGAGAGAGTTTGTTAGTTCCCGGCTGCCCAGCTAGCTTAGATCTGAAATAATCACACAGAAATTGTATTAATTACCCATTTCTATTAATCCATTTATTACCATGTGGCTGTGGCTTACTGACTAAAGTTCCATCATCTGTCTCTGGCAGGGCTACATGGCATCTTTCTGACTCCACCCTCTTTCTCCCATCATACAGCCTAGCTTTCCTTGCCTAGTTCTTAGTCCTTGCCATAGGCTCAAAGCAATTCTTTATTCATTATCCAATAAAAGCAACACATAGACAGAAGGACCTCCCACACCAGATGGGTTAAATTGAGAAGTAAGGGTTATCTAATAAGAAGCTAGAACTAATGGGCCAAGCAGAGTTTTAAATAACATAGTTTCTCTGTGATTATTTCAGGGCTGTGAAGCTGGGGACCAAGAAGCAGCCTCCTCCAACATTTATCTATTATGTATTATTCTTACCTACAATTTCCGATCTATAAAACAGAAATCTTACATTGGAGATTTGCTTACCGTTGGGCCAAATAATTTTACTGTAAGACCAAAGCCACTGAACACTCACTTTAGAATCAAGATTCTGAAAGCTTTTGTTAACAGTCACTGGATATGTAGGAATTTTAACTTAAATTTCCCAGGTGAATATACACATGGGATTTCATGTCTGAAGCATATGTTAATAGTTTGGATTTCCTTAAGAGTATTCTCTTTTAAAAGAAATGACATCTATTTCCACAAAGTATTCCTTTGCCAACTATTTTGTTTCGTGATGAAAATACATAATTTTCTAGTTAAGCAAATAACTACTCCAAAAGTATAAAAGATTAAATATCATGAAAAACCAATTTAGCTGTTGGAATCTAAGTCCAGGAAAAAAAAACTCTGAAGGAGCACATCGTACTTTCATTGCTGTTTCCATCATTCCCTCTCAGTGTCTTCCTGTAATTTGAGAGCATTTACAGCAAGGCTGAGGGAAGTCCCTTTCTCCAAGTTTTCTTTTGTTCTGGCATTCAGTATACCTTGTGGGCAGGAATGTCTCTGTAAAGTTTGAAAGCTAAATATTTATTTCCATATAAGACTGTTCCTTCAGCTTGAGTGTGGCTGCCTGCTGAGAGACTTCTGCACCATTTCCCATTCCCACCTATGAAGTTCTTTCCACTAGACATAAACACATATTTGAAAAAGTCTTAGGAGTAGCTAATAACACTACAAAGGGAGAAGAATTAAATATTACTTTTAAATGATTAATTAGTGTTACCTAATGCCAACAAATATACCTCCATCACATTTCTTCGCATCTTAATGTTAAGTTATTAAGCCTTCCTATGCTCCTACTGATAATAAAATTTTTGTTGTTCTGGAATCATAATCCATTATTGTCCTCTGATGTATCACAGTTTTATAGAATTTGATTATCTTTCATTGTCTTGATAATTTTAAAGACTGTATGCCTAGAAGGATAAATTTACCCTGTGTTTCACATCTTCCTGGAAGTGCAGTTATGATCAACTATGCAATTGTGTTCTTTAGGATCCCTTGGTTTCTCTGGAGATATTTTGAGGTATCTTGTTTTGTGCATGCAAGTTGCATATAGTGAGTATAATCCAGGCAGGGAGTTGTGTTAGCCTTGAAAAGGGTCTTTAATGTAAGCTACACTGCCCAAAGTCAAGAATGATCTGGAACAGTAATCGATAGCACTCAAATTGAGACTCATTTGACTCATTTAAGCATCATAATGATGTTAAACCTTCAAGAAGAAGGAATGAGAAGGTATAACACAACCTCATGTAATAACAGATACTTTAAAAGATACATAACTTCACAATTTATAAGTATGAAAGTTTTGAATACAATTAATAACACATTATAATACATACAAAAAGATGACAGCAACCTGTAACACAACTTGGTAGAAATCTCCCAAGATTTAGGCCACATGTGAAGCTTTTTAATAGTTGCTTTGCCATAGATTTACTTTGGGGAGGAGGAAAACAATCCAAATAAATAATCTTATGAAATACAATATGGACACTCTGAATGCCTTTGCTTTCCTTTTCTACATCAGTTTTTCCAAATTCAAGTTTAATAGAAATAGTGGACATGCTTGTTCTTTAGCAGGAAAATGTCATATCTCCCAATGTGTGTGTGTGTATGTGTGTGTGCCTATGTGTGTGAAATATTAAAATTATAACCACTATTAATTTAAAGTTCTTAATATACTTTATTATAGATTCTGTTAAATGCGTGTATACATTTCAAATTTAGTAAAGAACTTGTTCAATGGTTGAATGAGTTTCAGGACGGTTTGATCATATAATTTTCTTTTACCTCTGTGTACTGTGAGTGTAAGTGTTTTCAATAGTAGACTAATTTCAAAAGATATATGAAATATGAACACGTTACGGAATATCAAGCATGAATGGGATGAACAGTCTGGTGTGTATAATCAAAGTTCCAGGGAAATGTTCTAGAACTGATGGAAGACACTGAGCTTTAAGGTATCTCTAAATGTCTGAGTTTTGAAAATTCACATGGAGGCTTCCTAGAAAAACAAATGAGACTGTCTAATAGCATTTGCAAAGTGCGTCTATGCATGGCCAGTAGAAACAGCTTCCACACAGCAGTGCTAATTCTCAGACAGGTGGATGGAGAATACCAGAAGCCCTGCTATGCTAATATTCATTATACTAAATGACAAGCCTTAATGCTGTTTGCTTTGATTCCATGAAAGTCTCGCTTATGAGACATTAATTCTTTGATCTCTTGGAGAATAAGAAATAGCTTGAATTACCTGCATCCTGGTACTCCCAATGTGATTCTTCTTAGCAGCAGTGTCTCATTGTAAGAGTCACAAGAAAAGTTGGTTTCCAAAGTCAGCTCCTTCAGAAAAACTCATGGCTCAGCCTCCAGTAGTTTTCTAGCCTACTGTTTAAGTCCATTATTCAAAGTGAATCATAACAAGTTATAGTTAATTAAATTATATTAAAAGGAAATAATGATTATTTAAAAGTATCAAGTTGAGTTGTTTTAGAACAGGTCACAGTTCCTGGTGCTCTTGAGAGTGTTTGAGTTGTCTGCACGTAGTAGAATGGTGGTAGATAGGAGAACTTTCTCACTTGCCTTCCTGCTAGACTTAGTGTCCTGAGACTGCTCTGTGTTTATAAGAAACCTCTCTAGGTGTTCCTCTAACATTAGTTATTTGCAGTCTTTTAAACCTGACAGGTTCTGAGAGATGGGACCCATGCACACCTGAACAAGCTACTACAACATTTTATTTTTATTGCTAGTCTTAGCCTTATGTGTTTTTATGCTTTGTTGTTTTTGAATAATAATCAATTATGGACAAGTCTTTCGTAAGTTGTAATAATAATATGATTGCGATTCTGTTAACATTTTACCTTATCTTTTTATATAACTAATAGTTATATATCTGATTGATATTTTCCCTATATATTTTGATATGTGTTACTTATGAAAGACTATATTCAGCTAGATTTACCTTTTATTAAAATGAGAATCTCTAGAAAATGTAAGTAACTGTAGGCATTAAACACATGAAAAAGTATCCAACCAATAAGTGAGCTAAAGAACTGAATAGAGAGTTCTACCAAGATGAACTATATATGACCAGTAAATATCTGAAACATGTTCAACATCCTGGACCATCAGGAAAATGCAAGTTAAAGCTGAGTTGAGATTCAGTTCAACTCTAAAAAATGGTTCTTAGGAAGAAAACAAGTGATACAAATACTGGGGAGAAAGTAGAGAAAAACAAAACACCTGTCCACCAAGAGTGGGACTGTAAACTAGAACTTAAGTTCAGAGATTTCTTAACAAAGTAAAACAAGAACTACTATAGCACCCAGCTATGCCATTCCTGAATACAGACCCAGAGAATTATAAGTCCGTGCACCACAGAGGCTTCCACATTCACGTTAATGCTGTAGTATTTGTCATAGATCGGTAATGGAACCATGAGATGTGTCCATCAAGTACTGAATGGATAATAAAATTTATGTAAACATAATAGAATTATAATCAGTCGTAAACAAAATTGAGATGATGTTATTTGCAGAAAATTAATGACGCTGGAAATTGATATTTTCTGTTAAGAAAGATGGATTAAGAAAGATAAATAGTGAATGTTTTTTTCTCATCTATGGAACCTAGATTTAAAATTACCAGTGTGTTTGCTTACATGTGTGTGACTGTGTATAAGGAAGTCACGAAACTTGATGGGAGAATCATAAGAAGGGAAGAAGAGGTCTGAAGAGCCAGGGGGAAGAGAGTAATGGAGCCACATGAAAGCAAGAGTAGGAGACAAAGAGGAAATCAGAGTGTGACATAGGCAGAGCAGAGCGGGTCAGGGAGGGAGACAGGTTGAAAATAAATATAGCAGAATGTATATGTGAACACCATAAACAAAACTCTTTCTGGGAACTTTAAAATTTGATAACAAATTTTTAAGAGAAAATATGCCTTTTAAGTTAAAAAAATACCATTGGACATATTTTCATTCCTAATATTCTTGATCTATTTTCAGCAAAATAATTTTGCTGCAATATGCTTCACATAATTACTTTGAAGTCCTTTTCAAGTTCCCCCCTAAGAACATGTTGTCAAACTCTGCTAAGTTTCCTCATTATGCATTAATTATTATTGTGAACCATTGAGGAGGAAAACAGAGATTTTCACATCTTGAAAACACATCTTGAAAGAGAATGACATTTTTAATTAACAACAGAGCCCAACTATCAATAATGCCTGAGAAACTCCTTCAGTCTCAGCGGCTGCTACTCCGAGACTCAAGGCTATTGATTCCAGTCTGTGGCAGTCATCTTTATCAGGATTCTTTTTAGACCCATCTCAACTTCCAAGGGCTTGTGGTTGCTTACACTTTCCACATCACCACTGAAGGAGCAATGCCCCTGTTATCTGAATATAATAGCACATTGTTTTAAGAAGACATCGCTTCTCTGAGATTTCCCTCACTTTATTGTTAAATCTCTCTTCTCCATATCATTGGCATTCCTTTTTATGAGTACAAACTTAATCTCTCTGCTCTCCGCAGGCGTAATACATGATAGCAAGAAGCATACCTTAATCATACGACCCAAAAATATTAGTTAGCATTATATTTTAATTCATACACCTACTGTATGAATTCATAAACTGTGAAAAATGTTTATGCCTAGGGATTAGAAAAAGGCTTTCCTTCATAAACTAAAATTAAAGCTAGCTTGATGCTGCGTCTTTTCTCTAAGGATAATGTCAAGAGATTTTAGCTGTCACATTTTCACACTTATTTGGGGCAGGAGCTCATATTTCATATCAGAAATGCTGAGGTTTTGCTTCCATTGTGCATTGGCTTGCAGTATGACCTGGGGAAGTACTCAGATTGATAGGACAGGTAAAGCTGTATCTTAATTGGCACTGGAATCGACTAATGCATATCATTCTGAGTGGATGTGGGAGCTTCTTTACAGCAGAACTCACCTGAGGAAAGGACACTCCCCTCAAGTGGAAGATGATGTCCAGAACCAGGTCAAGTATAAATTGGCTCAAAGGAAAGGAGTGATGATTTTGCATGCACATTGTTATTTCCTGCTGATGAGTGTGTCTGTCTGATTGCTGTTGTTCCTGCATCCACAATCCTTTGCTTACATCAGAACCCATTCTTGTTAGTTAAATAGTCACAAATTTGAAAAAAAAAAAATACTGATCCTTCAAGAGAAGACAATACTTTCCAGCCTTAAGATATTTGTTGAAGAATTCTTTCTCCACTTAGCAAAAACTGCTCCTTCACTAGTTTGGACATTTTGTTTGTTTGATTAGTTGGTTTGGGTTGATTTTAGAGACAAGGCATCACACAGCTAATGCTGGCCCAAATTTGGTGAGCATGTATTCCTAAGTGTGAGAACTTCAACCATGTTACCCCTTCCCTGCATTGCTCTTATTAAGCTGGATGACTGTCATCAACCCAGTGAGCCCCACTGTGATGCCTACCTCCACTCTCACTCTATCCTTAGTAATTCTTGAAGGACTTGGTCTAACCTATGTTCATTTGGCAGCTGCTTTATCCTAATGGGGACTCTCACCTTGATATTCCCACCGACTCCCTTGATACTAAGAACAAAAGAAGTAATGAAAAACAATCAATTAATGAAATTCAGTGAATAAGTGAATTCAAACTTAAGCATCAATGCTTAAGGGATATGTGGTTAGGAAGTAACTTACATTTAATCCATTTTTCTATATATAGACAAAGTCAGCCTGTGATTGATCATTTCATTTTTACATTAATGTAAAATGTAAGTTTACGTTAATACATAGTAGTGGTCATTATGCTATTTATCAAATCATTACTGCATCATAAAACTGATACTAAAGAAGTAAGAAATATACTGCTTTAATTTGCATAAATTAGGGGCAAATATTCAAAACATACACACAAAAAAATCTTTGCACATTATATTAGGGCTCATACTTTGAGATTTACTCCCATCTCTTAGAGCAAAAATAATAAATAAAATGTAAAACTAAAACTAAATTATTCAAAGATAAGTAACTAACATGACAGTATTTACATTTTAGTTAGCAGAATTATCTAATGTTTTTAGGATAAAAATATGTGGCATTTCAAAAAAAAGTGACTAAATTGTTATTTTGTTTCCTAGAACTATCCATAAATATCCAATATTGAAATATAATCTAGGTGAATAAGTACAGTGTGACTTCCAACTCCAGCAAAGGTAGCAAAGGAGAAAGATATTCAGTTACATAATTAACAAATATATGGTGAAGCATGATTTCCCGGTGCTACATTTGTGTCTACAATAAACAATAAAAGTCCAAAAACTAACTGTTGTACCAAATTACAATCTTTCTTAGTTTTATTATTTTTATTACTTGTATTCTCTCTCTTAATGAGTTATATTGTAACTAAATCTCATATTTACAGTTTTGCAAGCATCCCATTTATTAGTAATTTTCAGTTCAAGTACTTCTAACAATTTTAATTATTAGATTCAACTTACTTGATATTTATAAAACTAGTGAAAACATAGAAATTATATGCATTTTCTGATGACTATAAAACATTTTTGCATAATAAAGAGGCTCATTATATAAGGGCATACAAATAAAGACATAGAAAAATAGACTCTGTGCAACAACAATGTGACTATGTCCATTTACAGTTCCAACGTGGACCATTCTATGTATATTTATACAATCATAATTTCTAAAATCATGAATTCTGTTATTCAGAGATATATTAATACTGCCAGCACAGATCATGATCCAAAAGTCCTCAGGGAAGAGGAAATTATACAGACAAACAATACCTAATATAAAAGGGTATTGTCATGTTGGTAACATTGGCAATATCCAATTAAAGTCACCTTTGGAATTTAAGATGAACACATTGTTCACTTTTGTGACAATTAAGATTCCAATCAATTCATGCAAATACTTAGTATTAAAAATCATCAACACAGTTTACAAACAGCCTAAGACTCAAGTCAATCAAAGTTTGAGAGGCACATTAAAAAAGAGAAAATAAGTGATATTTTAATAATAGAAATTCGATCTAACAAGGCATTCCTTATTAGAAATTTACTTCTACTAGCTTAAAAATCTTTCTTCAAAAATCTATCCAGATATTTGGGTAAATAAATAAAAAGTCCAAGAATGACCAAAAATGCTCAATGGTTATCAGCTTTGCATTCGTATTATGGATTATTCTGAGTTCTTTCCTAATGTTTGATAAGGGACATTTTTCTATAATGGTCATACATGATCTTAATATACAAATAAAATGTACAATATTTTACACAGAAATATTTAAAAGTGATTAACATTTAAGACTGTTTGCTTGTTCTTTTCTGAGAAAGTTCAAATTTAGTTCTCAGAACCCATACTGGGAGGCTTCCTCCATGGCATACAGTCCTCTGCCTGTCAGACACTAGGAAACACATGTGCGTGTGTACACAGTGAAAATCAAGCATACACAAATTAGAATAAATGATTCTTTTTTTTTGTACTTTTATTAAATTATAAAAAGTTTCCATTTACGCCCCTCCTCCCAACGCCCTCCCACTCCCCCCCTCCCACTCCTCCTCCCTCTTTGTACCCTAGGGAAGTCAGGGTCTCCTGCCCTGTGGGAAGTCCAAGTTCCTCCCCCCCTCCCTCCAGGTCCAGGAAGGTGAGCATCCAAACAGACTGGATCCCAAAAATCCAGTATATGCAGAGGAAACCAGTCCCAGTGTCATTGTCAATGGCTTCTCGGAAAGACTGCAGGCCAGCCACATTCAGAAAATCCGGCCACATTCAAAGAATCTGGTTGGATCACATGCTCGTTCAGTCACGGTCCAACTGGCCTTGGTAAACTCTCATTAGATCCGACCCCTTGTATCAGTGGGTGATAGTATCCCTCGCAGTCCTTCGTCATTTTCTTCCTCCTTTTGCTCCTCGTTTGGATCTTGGGGGGCTCAGTTCGGTGCTCCAACGCGGGCCCCCATCTGTATCGTCATCCAACGCCAGATGAGGGATCTATGGTGATAAGCAAAATATTCATCAGTATGGTCACGGGCCAAGGCCGGTTCAGGCACCCCCTCCTCTGTCCAGAGAACAATCTGGGGATCTCTCCTTGGACCTGGGATCCCATATATAATCAAGTTTCCTGTAAACTCTAATATGACTCCCTTAGTTGAAATATATTCTTCCCTGATCCCACATTCATCCTTCCTCCCTTCCCCCCATCCCGGTCAACCGAGCTTTCTCCATTCCTCCCCTACTCCCTTCTCTCTAACCCTCTCCCCTTCCATCAACCCTCCCACCCCCCCCCCCATGCACCCAAGGTTACCTGGGACTCTTGACTATTTCCTACCTCCTGGCGGATAGGTAAATAATCTTCATCAGGTTCGTCTTCTTATTTAGCTTCTCTAGGATCACGAATAATAGGCTCAAAGACCTTAAATTATGGTTAGAATCCACTTATGAGTGAATACATACCGTGTTCCTCTTTTTGGGTCTGGCTTACCTCACTCAGTAAAGCGTTTTCTATGTCCATCCATTTGCATGCAAAATTCAAGATGTCATTATTTTTTACCGCTGAGTAAAACTCTAATGTGTATATGTTCCACACCTTTTTTAACCATTCTTCTATTGAGGGGCACCTAGGCTGTTTCCAGGTTCTGGCTATTACAAATAGTGCTGCTATGAACATAGTTGAACAAATGCTTTTATAGTATGTTTGGGCATCTCTAGGGTATATTCCCAAGAGAGGAATTGCTGGGTCCTGAGGGAGGTTGACTCCCAGTTTCCTGAGAAACCTCCACACTGATTTCCAAAGTGGCTGCACAAGTTTGCATTCCCACCAACAATGGATGAGTGTTCCCCTCATTCCACATCCCCTCCAGCATAGGTTATCATTGGTGTTTTTAACTTTAGCTATTCTGACAGGTTTAAGATGGTATCTCAAAGTGGTTTTGATTTGCATTTCCCTGATCGCTAAGGAGGTTGAGCATGACCTTAAGTGTCTTCTGGCCATTCGAAGTTCATCTGTTGTGAATTCTCTGTTCAGATCAGTACCCCATTTTTTAATTGGGTTAATTAGAGTTTTAGTGTCTAGTTTCTTGAGTTCTTTGTATATTCTGGAGATCAGACCTTTGTCTGATGAGGGGTTGGTGAAGATCTTCTCCCAGTCAGAAGGCAGCCTTTTTGTCTTACTGACAGTGTCCTTTGCTTTACAGAAGCTTCTCAGTTTCAGCAGGTCCCATTTATTCATTGTTTCTCTTATTGTCTGTGCTGTTGGGGTCCTACTTAGGAAGTGGCCTCCTGTGCCTATATCTTGTAGACTACTTCCCACTTTCTCTTCTATCAGGTTCAAAGTGGACAGATTGATGTTGATGTCTTTAATCCATTTGGACTTGAGTTTTGTGCAAGGTGATAGATATGGATCTATTTTCATTCTTCTACAGGTTGACATCCAGTTATGCCAGCACCATTTGTTAAAGACGCTTTCCTTCTTCCATTGTATACCTTTAGCTCCCTTGTCAAAAATTAGGTGTTCGTAGGTTTGAGGGTTAGTATCTGGGTCTTCTATTCGATTCCATAGGTCGACTTCTCTGTTCTTATGCCAATACCAAGCTGTTTTCAATACTGTAGCTCTGTAATAGAGTTTGAAGTCAGGGATAGTAATGCCTCCAGAAGTTCCTTTATTGTATAAGATTGTTTTGGCTATCCTGGGTTTTTTGTTTTTCCATATAAACTTAATTATTGTTCTCTCAAGGTCTGTGAAGAAGTTTGATGGGATTTTGATGGGGATTGCATTGAATCTGTAGATTGCTTTTGGTAGAATTGCCATTTTTACTATGTTGATTCTCCCAATCCAAGAGCAGGGGAGGTCTTTCCATTTTCTGGTATCCTCCTCAATTTCTCTTTTCAAAGGCTTAAAGTTCTTGTCAAATAGGTCTTTCACATACTTGGTTAGAGTAACCCCAAGATATTTTATGGTGTTTGTGGCTATCGTGAAAGGTGATGTTTCTCTGATTTCCCTCTCCGTTTCTTTATCCTTTGTGTATAGGAGTGCCACTGATTTTTTGGAGTTGATCTTGTATCCTGCCACGTTACTAAAGGTGTTTATCAGCTGTAGGAGTTCTTTGGTAGAGTTTTGGGGGTCGCTTATGTACACTATCATATTGTCTGCAAATAACGAAAGTTTCACTTCATCCTTTCCAATTCGAATCCCCTTGATCCCCTTATGTTGTCTTATTGCTATTGCTAGAACTTCAAGCACTATATTGAAGAGAAATGGTGAGAGTGGACAGCCTTGTCGTGTTCCTGATTTTAGTGGAAAGGCTTTGAGTTTCTCTCCATTCAATTTGATGTTAGCTGTCGGCTTGCTGTATATTGCTTTTATTATATTTAGGTATGATCCTTGTATCCCCAGTCTCTCCAACACCTTTATCATAAAAGGGTGTTGAATTTTGTCAAACGCTTTTTCAGCATCCAATGAAATGATCATATGGTTTTTTTCTTTCAGTTTATTTATATGATGGATTACATTGATAGATTTGCGTATGTTGAACCAGCCCTGCATCTCTGGAATGAAGCCGACTTGATCATAATGGATAATTTTTCTTATGTGCTCTTGGATTCGGTTTGCCAGTATTTTATTGAGAATTTTTGCATCGATGTTCATGAGTGAGATTGGCCTGTAATTCTCTTTCTTGGTTGTGTCTTTGTGTGGTTTTGGTATTAGGGTGACTGTAGCTTCATAAAAGGAGTTTGGCAGTGACTTTTCTTTTTCTATATTGTGGAATACATTAAGGAGTATAGGTATTAGCTCTTCCTGGAAGTTCTGGTAGAATTCTGCATTGAAACCATCTGGTCCTGGGCTTTTTTTGGTAGGGAGATTTTTGATAACATCTTCTAGTTCTTCACGACTAACAGGTCTATTTAGATTGTTCACCTGGTCTTGGTTCAACTTTGGTATATGGTACTTATCTAAAAAAATGTCCATTTCTTTTACATTTTCCAACTTTGTGGCATATAAACTTTCGTAGTAAGATCTAATGATTCTCTGTATTTCCTCTGTGTCTGTGGTTATGTCCCCCTTTTCATTTCTGATCCTATTAATTTGCAAGTTCTCTCTCTGCCGTTTGATTAGTTTGGATAGGGGTTTGTCAATCTTGTTAATTTTCTCCAAGAACCAGCTTTTTGCTTCATTGATTCTTTGAATTGTTTTCTGTGTTTCTATTTTGTTGATTTCAGCCCTCAGTTTGATTATTTCCAGTCTTCTACTCCTCCTGGGTAAATCAGCTTCTTTTTTTTCTAGAGCTTTCAAGTGTGTTGTTAAGTCTCCAATGTGTGCTTTCTCTGTTTTCTTTAGGTGGGCACTTAGTGCTATGAACTTTCCTCTTAGCACTGCTTTCATTGTGTCCCATAGGTTTGAATACGTTGTGTCTTTGTTTTCATTATATTCAAGGAAGACTTTAATTTCTTTCTTTATTTCTTCCTTGACCCAGGGGTGATTTAGTAGTTGACTGTTCAACTTCCATGAGTTTGTTGGCTTCATGGGGGTACCATTGTTGTTGAATTCTAATTTTAATCCATGGTGATCTGACAAGACACAGGTGGTCACTAATATTTTTTTGTATCTGTGGAAGTTTGCTTTGTTACCAACTATGTTGTCAATTTTCGAGAAGGTTCCATGAGCTGCAGAGAAGAAGGTATACTCTTTCCTATTTGGGTGGAGTGTTCTATAGATGTCTGTTAAGTCCATTTGATTCAGTACCTCCAGTAAATCTCTTATTTCTCTGTTTCGTTTCTGTCTGATTGACCTGTCCATTGGTGAGAGAGGAGTGTTGAAGTCTCCTACTATTAGTGTGTGTGGTTTGATGACTGCCTTGAGTTCTAGAAGAGTTTCTTTTACATATGTGGGTGCCTTTATATTAGGGGCATAGATATTCAAGAATGAGACTTCTTCCTGATGAATTGTTCCTGTTATGAGTATGAAATGTCCATCTCCATCTCTTCTGATTGATTTTAGTTTGAAGTCGATTTTGTTAGATATTAGAATGGCCACACCCGCTTGTTTCTTAGGTCCATTTGCTTGGAAAACCTTTTCCCAACCCTTTACTCTGAGTAGGTGTCTGTCTTTGTGGTTGAGGTGTGTTTCTTGTAGACAGCAGAATGTTGGATCCTGTTTTCGTATCCAATCTCTAAGTCTGTGCCTCTTTATAGGTGAGTTGAGACCATTGATATTAAGTGATATTAATGACCAGTGATCGATGACTCTGGTCATTTTTTTGGGTAGTAGCGTGTATGTGTTTTCCTTCTTTGAGTTTTGCTTGTGGAGGGTCGCTAAATGTCTGAGTTAATGTAGGCAGTGTTGGGAATGTTGGATTCCTTGGGTTGTGATTTTCCTTCTAGTATTCTCTGTAAGGCTGGATTAGTAGCTACGTATTGTTTAAATTTGTTTTTATCCTGGAATATTTTGTTTTCTCCGTTGATAGTGAACAATAGCTTGGCTGGGTAAAGTAGTCTGGGTTTGCATCCATTGTCTCTTAGTTTCTGCAGTACCTCTATCCAGGACCTTCTGGCTTTCATGGTTTCCATAGAGAAGTCTGGTGTAAGTCTGATAGGTTTACCTTTATAAGTTACTTGACCTTTTTCCTTTGCAGCTTTCAATATCCTTTCTTTAGTCTGAATGCTTTGTGTTTTGATTACTATATGACGAGGGGATGTTTTTTTCTGATCCAGTCTATTCGGTGTTCTGTATGCTTCTTGAACCTTCATAGGAATATCGTTCTTTAGGATGGGAAAGTTTTCTTCTATAATTTTGTTGAGTATATTTTCTGGACCTTTGAAATGCAATTCTTCTCCTTCTTCTACTCCTATTATTCTTAGATTTGGTTTTTTTATTGTGTCCCACAGTTCCTGAATGTTTTGTGATGAGAATTTGTTGGATTTGCTGTTTTCTTTGGACAGAGTGTTTAATTTCTCTATGGTGTCCTCAGAGTCTGAGATTCTTTCTTCTATCTCTTGTATTCTATTGGTTAAGCTTGTTTCTGAAGTCTCTGTTCGTTTACCCAGATTTTCCATAGCCAGCCGGCCCTCGGTTTGTGATTTCTTCATTGACTCCATTTCAGTTTTCAAATCTTGAACTGTTTCTATTACCTGTTTGATTGTTTTTTCTTGGTTTCCCAGAATTTCATTTACGGATTTACTCATTTCTTCAAATTTTTTGGTATATTTCTCTTCCATTTCTTTACTCATTTCCTCAATTTTTTTGTTATACTTATCTTCCATTTCTTTACAGCAGATTTTCACCTCCTGTTTAATTTCCTCTATTATTTTCATAAAGAAGCGCTTAGAGTCAATTTCTTCTATTTCTTCTGGCGTAGGGTGTTCAATTCTTCTAGTTTCGAGCTCCCTGGATTCTGGCGGTGTCATGTTGCCTTTCAGGTTGTTGGAGGAATTCTTGCATTGGCGCCTGCCCATTTCTTCCACTCTGGATGAAACTCCTCAGCACTTTCTGGATAGAACTCCTCAGCACTCTCTGGGTAGGACTTCACAGCACTCTCTGGATAGAGCTCCTCAGCCCTCTCTGGGAAGAACTGCTCAGCAGGGCAACAGGGCTAGCTGGTCTTCCAGGACTCAGGAGACAAAGGGCCCGCAGCAGTGGGGGAAGGGGAGGGGTCCCTTGGAACACCAAAGACCCTGCTGCAGATGCTGGGGGGGGGGCTGTGCTCTCTTCCTGGGCAGTGGTGAGCACCCACTCACCTCTCTGGGAAGAACTGCTCAGCAGGGCAACAGGGCTAGCTGGTCTTCCCAGGACTCAGGAGACAAAGGGCCCGCAGCAGTGGGGGGAGGGGAGGGGTCCCTTGGAACACCGAAGACCCTGCCGCAGAAGCTGAGGGGGGGAGGGCTGTGCTCCCTTCCCAGACAGGCAGGCAGGCTGCCCAGGCTAGCACCCACTCACCTCTCTGGGAAGAACTGCTCAGCAGGGCAACAGGGCTAGCTGGTCTTCCTAGAATAAATGATTCTTAAAATCATGTTGAGATTTGCTATTTGTTTCAGTGCAGCCTCCTTTGGTGTTATGGTTTTATGGGGAGAGGAGAACAAAATGTCTTTTTAGAGGCCTTGTTCCACAGATAACAGAGAACATTTTTGGATACTGAGAAGTGTCCACTGTTCATACACATTTCACGTTACATTTTAATTTCTATTATTTTTATGTATGCTCATATTCTGCTTTTTCTCACTATCTGTTCCAAGTTTCATTATAGGACAGCAAGTACTCAGACATGCCAGTGTTCAGCCTGCTACTGCCTTCAGTTAATCACCAAAAAGAAGGGCTGAATGAGAGACCCACTTCCCTTTTCTGGAGACTGAGCTATAGCTAGCTGGAACTGACTTTTCATCATCCAAGGTAAAGAAAGGTATTGGGGATCATCCATTTTATTGCCAGGTTTTCAGAGAACACCTGTAGTTCAAAACAAAACAAAAAACAAAAACAAAAAACCAAAACAAAACAAATAAACATCAAGTGTGCCTGCCTCATAGAGTAAAATAAAGATTTCTTTATAAGATCAGAGAAAGATGTTTGTAGTGAGACAAAGGAAAGGCTCTGGAGTCAATCAACAAGCAGAGAAATGTAAGATGTAGCTGTCAAATATGGCAAGTTACCCGTTGGCCTTGTACCTGGAGAGAGTAGCCCCCATCCAGAGGCACAGAATCAGGCAGAAAATAGTCCCACAAATCAACCTCCATACCTGGGTTGTGTAAGACACTTTTAGTAAGGGGTCTTATACCAGTACAATAAACACATCACTTAATTATGGAGACTCCCAAAGTGCATCAAATATTTTGCTTCATTTTTTCCTACATTTCCATTGTATAGACAAAATATTATTGCCATGAGGTGTGACCATAAAAAATGAGACCTTGCTTAATCAGTCAGTGAGCACCTATTAAACTAGACAATTCTTTCCCTAAGGTCTACACAGGACCTTTGTAATTTAAAGAACCTGCTACATGTTGTAGAGTAGTACCAGGGAAAATAGGGGGGACTGGGCAGATGACTTAGTCAATGAGGAATTTGTCATGCAAGCGTGAGGAATCCATTTAATTCTCCAAGAATCCATGTTTAAAAAAAGTTGGACATAGTTATACATGTTATACATGTGCAGTGGAAACAGACAGGTGTGTCCCTGGCATTTGCTGGCCAGCCAGCCTTGCTAAGTCAGCTATGCTCGAAAGAAAATGGGAAAGGTGATTGAGAAGTAAACTTGAGGTCAGCTCCTGGCTTCCACATGTGCAACCAGAGGTGAACATGTACACACACACACACACACACACACACACACACACACACACTCACACCACACACTCAAAGGGGAAGATAGAGAGAAAGAGATGGACAGAGATATAGAAAGAAAGAAAGAAAGAAAGAAAGAAAGGAAGGAAGGAAGGAAGGAAGGAAGGAAGGAAGGAAGGAAGGAAGGAAGAAAAAAAATAAATACAGGAAAAATTTTTTAAGGGGTAGCATTGGGCTCGTGTGTTTATACATGTGGATTTATTGATGTCAGACAAGAACTACTCTAATTCCTTGGGTAGAAATCTTAGAGAAATCCAGGCATGCATTTTCAGTGGGATAGAGGGGCACCCTGTCATTGATGTGTGCTTTGATAACTAGGACTGGAGACACCTGCTTTGCATTCCATTTTCTCCACAGTAAATATGAATTTCTTTCTGTCCCACTAAAATTACTGCACCAGTGTCTGTAGCTCCTAGTTTTAAGAATTATCTGCACACAAGTGTGCATGCAACATAACGATGCAGGTGTGCTGCCTTTATTTGCTGTGATTTTGTTTTGTTAAAAGAACAAACTAGAAACGATTAAACTCCTGCTTCAAACCAACATAGACTGAATCCCCACAGAGGTAATTTCTGTGAGTTTGTCCTGAGCTTCAGCATAAATAAATAAAATGTAATCTATTTCCATGCCATTTATTAGTTACTAATACAATCACGAGTAACATAAAAAGCCCTGGCATTCGTCACAATGAGATTTTAAAAGTTGCTACTTACTCAGTGATGAGTTAAAGAACCGAGGAGGATCAATTTCTACTATTATTTACCCAGAAGGTTTTTGTTTATCTCGTTTTTGTTAATAACCTCTATTTTATAATGGGCTTGGAAGAAAGCCACAATGTAAGGTGAAAGAGAATAATTGCATTATTCTTTAAATGACCCCAATGGAAAGACAAAGAAGGGACATTATAAATCTTTTATACTGGGATATGTAATAAGATTTTATGGATATATATTTTTGGAATGCTTCACCTTAATACTATTTCCAGATTCCCATGAAGGGGTGTGGCCATAATAGCAATCATAATAATTACAGATGTAGATAGTAACTATCTACTAATCAACCAGTGGTCTCTAAGCAACCAAGTGTAATAACACTAAGAACTGTCACCTCAAAAACTCCTGTAAAAGAAAAAGTCTCCAAATTTAGTTATTACAAAACTATTGTCACAATCTCCTGACCTTTAATTGATTCCTTATTTATTTCTGATTTTTGCAGCTTAATCTAGCACTACTAGACATGATGAGGACTGTAGAAGGAACGGCCGGCTGCATTCCCGCCCGCCACCCGGCTAGCTTTACCCGAAATAATTACACGGAAACTGTATTCATTTAAACACTGCCTGGCCCATTAGGTCAGACTACTTGTTAACTCTTATAGCTTATATTAACCCATTATTCTGATCTATGTTAGCCATATGACTTGGTACCTTTTCCAGCTGTCAGTTCACATGTTGCTTCTTTGGTGATCTGGGCAGTTATGGCGGAGGGAGCTTCCTCCTCCCTAGCCTTCTCCTATTCTCATTGCCCCGCCTCTATTTCTTGTCTGGTTGACCTGCCTATACTTCCTGCCTGGCCAATCAGTGTTTTATTAAATACATGATTGACAGAATGCAGACAATTCTCCCGCACCAGAGGACCACTATTATTTTGTGCCAAATTCTTGCTGCTTTGTGCAAATATATTTTGCTTTTATAAAAATCATAGTTGGGTCCTGCTAAACTCATATAAATCATTCTTGGCAAACTTTGTGATTGCACTGGGAATTAGAGTATATGTTCCTCAAAAGTATCAATCTAATTAGTCTTTATCAGCAAAAAATCAAGAGTCAGCTATCAGCATAAGAACCTAAAAGATCAAAGAAGCAGGAAGTGGTTACCAGTAACCTCCTACCTCTTCCATTATTTTCTCCAAAAGGGCCAAGATCCTCTCTCTGCCCCTTTTTACAACTTCCTGTTTTCTTTCTTGTCTATAGTTCTCCAAACTTCTATGCCTAATTTTGGTTGGCTAGTGGCTAGCTCTGCCCTCTTACTCTAAACAAGCTTTATTTGTCAAATCACAATTCAAATATCACAGTTTTCCCATTTTGTCTAAATAAAAAGTAAAGGTTTTAGCTAAAATAGTAAAAACTATATACAATAAGTACAATACCTATATATAAATATATACCGGCAAGAATTACATTGACAATGTCCAATCCATTTGCATTTAGCAATTCAGAGATAACACTCCTCTCCATAAACAAAGTTACTGCAAGCTCTTTGCTGATGTTTATTTTCCAACTATTAAGAAGAAATTTCAGAATTAGTAAAGGGCACTACAATTTTTTTTGAGTTTATCCCTGCTAATTGATGAATTCTCAATTTTCCTTTTAAAACCAAGTTGTAAAAACTTTTCTACATAGGTCTTTGCTTTGTTTGAGTGGTGAAAATATCCATTCTAAGACATTATCATCTCTCTGCATTAAAATCCCTGTGGGATAATGTGTAGAAGATAAAATAATCAAAATGTAATCCAGCTATTGATCAAACAATCCACATGTGCATCATGTAATTTCTTTTCTACAAAGTCAGTTCTCTCTTATCTTTAGCTGATAATTTTTGGACTATTTAAGTCTTTATCACCTTTTATATTTTGAAATAAATTACTTAGTTCTTGAGTTGTTAATTCAGTTTTGGGCATAGCCAGTTATTGTCTTTCAACAATTTTTGAAAGTCATTAACAGTCTGTAATTGATTTCTCCTAATTTGTACCTTTGGGGGTTGAATTTTTTTGTAAGTCTATTTTAAATTTAGACAATTAATAGAATCTCCTCTGTATTTTTTTGAGGAGTAATTTGTAATGTCCAACAAAGCAAAATTTTATTTATTACTTTAAACATTTTCTCTAAGGTATCTACATCTGAATTGGATAGCAAGTTATTGTCTATATAATGGTAAATTATAGATTGAGGAAACTGTTTGCAAATCATTTCCAATGGTTGATGTACAAGATATTGGCACAAGGTGTGTCTGTTTATCATCCCTTTTTGGAGAATTATCCACTGATACCTTTTAATAGGCTGATAATTATTATAATTAGGACTCTGAAGGCAAATTTTTCTCTGTCCTATTCTATATGGTGAAGAAATAGTTTTAAAAATCAACCACAATAATAGACCATCCTTTAGGTAATAAAAAAGGCAGGGGAACACCAGGTTGTAGAGAGAACATTGGCTAAATTACTTTATTTATGGTTCTCAAATCTGTTAACACTCTCCATTTCCCAGATATTTTTTATTGAAAAGTATAGTAGATATCCAATAACTAGTCAATTCTTCAAAATGTTGAGCATTTATTTACTCCTGTATCAGCTGTTCTAAGCCCTGTAATTTTTCTGATGTCAAAGGTCATTGTTCCACCCATAAAGTTTTGTCAGTTAACCATTTTAAAGGTAGGGCAGTTGCGTTCCTTTGAAATATCAGCAGCTACTGTGCCCTGTTTATGTATAACCTGAATGGTCAGTGACTATTCTTTATAATACTTTTCAATATTTTCCCCAGAAGTACACATCTGTTTATAATTTATTTCCGAGATTAGAAAAATATTAATCTAGGTATTCCATTGCTGTAAAAAACATCACATACTCAATATTTGTTTTCTACGTTAGCCACATATGGTATTAATTTTCTTCACTGTCCTTTTGGACCTATACATTTTACCCATCTTGCACTTTGCTTACCTGAGATAAAGTTCCAGTTCCTAAAAGCTGAACATTTACCTCATGAAGAGGCCAATTTGGATGACAAGATTCTGGTGCACTTATAGCTACATCTTCCCCTTTGTCTGTCTACCAAACCATCAATTACAATATCACTTATTAGTGTTTATAACTTTGGTCTTTGATCATCTATAGAAGTTTGTCAAAATATTTGCTTTTAGTTTCCCCTGAAGTTTTTGTTTTATCTTCTGAAGCTAATCTATCATGCAGAGCAGTATAATCTTTTATAATATGCATTAGATACTGCAATTGCTCTGTGGAGGAGTTTCCCTCACAGTGATGGGGAACAATTGAACCAAATTTCACGTGGGGTCCACCAAGATGTTTCCCAATGGTAATTGGCCCTTGTCGATCTGCCTTAATTGATCCAATGTCAGTCTTTGATGCACCTTCTGTTACTCCAAAGGGCAAGGGCCTTCTGCCTAGATTCTGGATTTGGTTTCATTCTATTTAAAGTTATAGTCAAACTTTGTAAAGAAAAAAAAACCCACAAACAAAAGTTAAGTTTGCTTTTGGGTCATATATAACTTCAGTATATAAAACAGTGCTCTTTCCAACTACTTCGACTTTTTCCCATGCATCCAAAGATGCTGTGTAGCATAGAGCAAAGGTGGGCTCATTGTGTATAGACTGTCCTCATATATCAGCATAAATGCCCTCTCCCAGAAGTTGGTCTTGGGAAATTTCAATACCTCTAGCACAATTTCATTGATCAATGGTTCTAGTCTCATCTTTATACCAGGTCCTCTACTGTATCTCATGAATTCATGTTCCAAAAATTGAATGCCAGATGAAGCATTAATCTAATTAATCTTTATCAATAATAACCAGGAGTAAGATATCAGGTTAAGAACCTGAAAGATCAGAGAAGCAGACAGCAGCTACCAGTCACCTCCTATCTCTTCCCTTCCTCCATGCAAAAGAGCCAAGATTCTTTCTCTGCCCTGCCTTACTACTTCCTGTCTACAGTTTGCCAAACCTCTATGGTTATAATTTTGGTCAGTTAGTGGCTAACTCGGCCTTCTGACTCCAAGCAAGCTTTATTTATCACAATACAATCAAAATATCACACAACAAATGCCCAAATAAAGTAGCACAGGCTTTGGATCAGGCAAATTGACTTGGAACCATTCAGAACTCTTCAAGAGTTATGAAGGAAAGAACAGGGCAGTTAAATACAAACACTTCAAGGATATCATTCTGCAAAATATATGTTATAAAATTGTTAGCCTGTTTCTGACTGAATACTTTCAGTTTCTGAAGATCAGGGATCAGAGTAATGAAACCTAAACTTACAAACATATTCTTTAATGCCAGCTAACATATTTTATAACAGTTTATGCCCTTTCCAGATTTTCATGTGCATGGTATCATTTGATTGATACTCAGTATGAAATCTCAACAGGGTAAGATCTTTAATATGCTTGTTTTTACTAAAAGAAATGAACAATAAAGCATCCTATGGTTTATCTAAGTTTAGCGTGGCAGAAAATAGACAAGCTTCTTTGACACATGTTTCCAGACCCATTCCTCTTCAGACAATAACACACAAATGTAATTGTTATGTATGTTGTTGAATAGGACAGAAGTGGAAACAGTGAAATGTATGCTCTCATACTTCACTAGACAGTATTCATTTTGGTCTTCAGTGCATTCATAGGCCATTGCTTGGTCTGAGGTCCCATGTATTCAATTGGAAGACACTTGCTTCTGCCAGTGCTGTGCCTGTAAGAGCCCTCCCTTCGGGCTACAGGAAGTCTATTTGGCCTTGTATTAGACAGTGTCGATGAAATCTTTCTTTGTTTAGTTAATTTGGACAAGACTGCAGGGACCTCGCTCCTTATTACAAGGCTCAGTCACTGGGAAACTATGACTGTACTCTGCTGGTCATGGTCTACTTAAGTAATAACGGCATTTGTTTGAAAAGGAAAGCATTCCCTTGGAGCACTCTTATCTCTACCGACACAAGGGAGTGTACACTGGGGAAGCAGGACTGTGCCGTTTATGCTCTGTTCTGCTCTTGTATATGAACCGTCTCAAGTACGTCAGGAAATGATCAAAAAACAGGACTGCCTCATAGATGCAGAGCATAAATAAGTCTATTAGGACTGTGCACAAGAGAAAAACACCAGTGGTCAAATTTAAAGTGGTAAATCTCGATAAAGCCCTAGCTCAAGCACAGTTACAGGAAGGAAATAGTTGGTCCACAGCTCTTTTCCTTGCTTGGATGTTCAGCAAGGCATGGGCAGGACTTCCTTAGCAGGTCTCAGAACCCTTGCATTTCTCCTCATCAACAATGGTTAGGAAGATTTCCAAATGATTTATTCACATCTCAACTAATGCTCCTGATGGGAATGACACCTTGAGTAAGCTGGACTTCCAAGGGACATTTGGGTACTTAATCCCGTGATGCCCTGTGATAGAACTTTTTGGTGATCTGTTCTGTAGATATCATGTGAGTAAGTAGTCATTTGGACAGTAATTCTCAAACGATAACAAAGAAAAGTCCCTTAATACACTTACGATAATAACAATACTGTCCGTATAAAGTTATGAAACAAAATAGCTAAACAGAGAACTCTGAAAAGTTGAACCCAAAATAGCTGAAAGACACTTAAGGAAATGCTCAACATCTTTAGTCATCAGAGAAATGCTAATCCAAACAACCCTGAGATTCCATCTTACATCTATAAGAATGGCCAAGATCAAAAACACTAATGATAACTTATGCTGGAGATGTTGTGGGATAAAGTGAACACTCCTGTATTGCTGGTGGGAATGAAAGATGGTACAGTCCCTATGGATGTCAGTGTAGCGATTTCACAGAAAATTAGAAATCAACCAGCTCAAGACCCAGTAATACCACTTTTGGGTATATATTCAAAAGATGCTCAATTGTATCACAAGGACATTTGCTCAATTATGCTCATAGCAGCTTTGTTTGTCATACTGGAAACAACCTAAATGTCCTTAACAGAAGAATGGGTAAGGAAAATGTGATGCATTTACACAGTGGAGTACTACACAGGAGAAAAAAATAACATCTTGAATTTTGCAGGCAAATGAATGAAGCTGGAAAACATCATTTTGAGTGAGGTAACCCATACACAGAAAGACAATTATCACATGGACTCACTCATAAGTGAATTTTAAACACAAAGCAAAGAAAAGCAGCCTACAAATCACAATCCCAGAGATCCTAGACAACAATGAGGACCCATAAGAGATACATATATAGATCTAATCCACATGGGAAGTAGAAAAAGATAAGATCTCCTGAGTAAATTGGGGGCATGGGGACCGTGGGAGAGGGTAGAAGGGGAGGGGAGAGGTAGGGAGGGAAGCAAAGAAAAATGTAGAGCTCAATAAAAATAATAATAATAAATAGCTTTTGGAATGATAAAGATAAATATTCTTAATGTAAAGCAAAAGATGATAAAGAAACTAGTATTTTCCCCAATAATTTCTTTTAAATCATTTATCTATCTTTTAGCATACTTTTGTAATTTGCACATGCTAAGTCTCAACATTTTGGCAAAATTAAGCTACCCTCCACTCACATTTGCCTACCTGTCATTTTTCTTTCATCAATTTGTTTGGCAGTTAAAGTAAGATTCCTTTGAAAGTGACAGTCAAGGACTACAGAGATGACTTAGGTTAAGGATGTTACTATTGCAGTACACCTGAGTTCAGCAATTCATACACCCTTGTCTGCTGGGTCACAACTGCCTGTAATTCCAGCTCCAGGGACTTTGATGCCTGTTTTTGTCTTCTACTGGCACATGTATGCATGTGCATACACACATGCACAGCTACAAATATATACACATAATTAGAAATAAATCTTTTTTGAGAAAGTGGAATACAATACATATCACATGACTAATAAAACATCATAGGCGTTCATTCAATAGCACTCCTTTAGCAGGTTTGTAGTAGCCTTCTGACTCAGATATTGCTTTGATATAAATAAATCTGAACACTTGTTATTTGAAGATCATCTCTTGACTGAATGTGCATCAGACATGGTGTCAGATGCTTGGGTAGAGCAGCTGGAAATGGTACCGATAAGGAACTTACATTCTAGCAGTAGCGGTGCTTTAAGTGCAAAACGTAGATTGCCCAGATTCTTCGCTACTAACCCCCTAGCCTGATTTCCCACCTGGAGAAAGAAAAAGTGTAAAATGAACATCAAATAACCAATCCAAGTTTACTTAACTTACTGGAGGGGGATCGGAAATCCCCAAATGTGACATGACTCTGGTTGTAATATGCATGCCTGGCTGGTTATATAGCTTTCACTAAAGCAAAGTGAAAATTCAAGGATACTCATCAAAAATTAAAGAAAAAGAAACAAACAAACACAGAACACTCTCTACTCCCCACAAAACCTGACAATGTACTTGTGAATTTTCAGTTATTGTATTGCAAATGATTATTACACCTTTTGCAAATCATATATATGTGCTACAATGACAGAATACAAGGTAAATGGAGAGCATTTGACTAAAGCACAGAACCAGTGAAATAAAATCACATAATTCGTATTTCTTTGCTAGCACAATACATTTCCTTCTTGGCAGAATAACAAAAGTAGCTCATAAAGCTAGTCCAGGTAAATTTATTTCTCTTCTTGATAGAGAAATATTGTACAAAACATATATTGAGCTGACATACCCACGTTTCATTGGTTAGGAAGAAAGGACCAAAAGAAAACAAGAAAGCATGTGTTACCTCCCTACCTCGTCTTCCATGTCATTGGGGGTCTGTGCTGGAGCAGTGTTTTTTTTCCATGTTTGAAGAAAGTTCACACTCAAATGAACAATGTGGCCTCTCTTGACAATAAATGACTATACACAGTTGAAAGAGCAAGGAATAAACTTATCCTAGTTTTTATTTTTATAAGTATATTTTTATGTATTCTCTCATATATTGCAAGCTGACCATAGTTCTCCTTCCCTCCTCTACTTCCAGTCTCTTTCCCCCACTTCCTTCTTCCAACAACCCACTCCTTCATTTTCCTTCAGAAAAGGCCAGGCCTCCCAGGGATATCAACCAAACATAGCAATCAAGTTTCAATAAGACTAAACACCTTCCCTCATATTAAAGCTAGATGAAGCAATCCAGTATGAGAGAAAAAGGTTCCCAAAGTCAACAAAAGAGTCAGAGACAGCCTTGCTCTCACTTTTAGGAGTTTCACAAGAAAAGAAAGCTAAACCACCATAACACTTACATAAAGGGCTTAGGTCATACCCATACACGGTTCCTGATTGTCAGTTTAATCTCTGAAAGTTCCCATGAGCCCAGGTTAGTGAATTTTGTACTTTTTCTTGAAGTGCCCTAGACCACTGACTCCTACAATCCTTCCTTTCCCCCTCTTAGGCAGGATTCACTAAGTTCTACCTAATGTTTTGCTGTGGGTCTCCGCATCTGCTTCCATCAGTTGCTGGATGAAGCCTCTCTGATGACAAATGGGTTAGACAACAATCTGTGAGTATAGAAGAAAATCATTAGGAATCATTTTATTGATTTTTGCTTTGTTTTGTTTTTGGCCAGTCATGTTTGGTTCTATCCAGTTCTCTGGGCTATAAAGCCCCTGGTTACTGGTTCTCACTGACATGTAAAATTATAAAAGTTGTGGAGTGCATGCAATGTTCAAATGTTTACATTGCATAATTTTATTGTAGGTTGAATACATTTTATCTCCTCAAAAGTATATCACCAGTTAATCTTTTATAATTTTACAATTTATTGCCAGTGTAGTGTGATGGGGAAGAGCACACATGCTATAACGTCCTTGCAGAGAGTTCAGAGGACAGCTTTTTGAAGTTGCTTCTCTCCTTTTCCTTTTACATGGGTTCCATGATGAACTCAGATCATCATGTTCGTACAGCAAGAAAATTTATTAACTAACCCATCTCACCATTTCCTCTAAAAGGTATCATTTCATTTGTGATTAAAATCTTTTTACAACATTTCTCTTATAATTTATAAATGTATAATATTCTCTTACTACCTATAGTCATCATGTAGTAGCTCCTGGGATAGCATCCTTCCCTTAAACGTACTTTGGGTTGAACTGAACTTTCACACATTATATCCATGGTATGTTATGAATGCTTCATGAGTAAAGGGTGAAAAGAACATGTACATTGCATAAATTTTGTAGTCTATCACAGATACCCCAGTGTCTTACCATACTTTAATAAATGAGAAAAGCTATTTCATATTGATCATGAAATAGCATAAATTTATCCATGGGGATATATATATAAGTCATCTGTGTAATTGCACATGATCCATGATGTCAGGCATGCTCCTCCTTCACTGTGTATGTATTGAATATATCTGTGTCAGCTTTGAATTAAACCTCATCATCAAAAATGACCCACAGCCCAACATTAGGTGGAACTTGGAAATCCTACCTAAGATGGGGAAACCAAAAATTGTAGGAGTCAGTGGTCAAGGGCACCACAAGAAAAAGCACAGAATTGACTGAGGTTTTCTGTCTTGCCCAGTTAAGTCCTGCAATAATTAAGTTACAAAGAAATCACACAGAGGTCTACGTTAGTTATAAACTAATTGGCCCATTAGCTCAGGCTTCTTATTAACTCTTATAACTTATATAGCCCATTATTAGCCATTATTCTTATCTATGTTAGCCATATAGCTCAGTACTTTATTCAGCGTGGCAGTCACATCTTGCTTCTTCTGTGATCAGAAGTCAGAACTGCAGAGGAATAGGCTTCCTCCTTCCCAGAAATCCCCTGTTTTCATTGACTCGCCTCTACTTCCTGTCTGGTTGTCCCACCTATACTTCCTGCCTGGCTACTGGCCAATCATCATTAATTTAAAATATAATTGACAGAATACAGAAAATTCTCCCACACCACAGAATCAACTAACTGGAGCTCATAGGACCTGGCAAACTAAACCAACAACCAGGAACACTGTATGGTTCTGACCTAACCCCTTTTGCTTGTGTGTTATAGTTGTGCAGGTTGGTGTTCTTGTGGAACTCCTAACAGCGAGAGCAGAAGCTGTCTCTGCCTCTTTGCTGGTTTTTAGAACTTTTTTTCTCAAACTAAGTTGCTTCATCCGGTCTTAATATGAGGGTATGTATTTAGTTGTATTGAAGCTTGATTGCTATGTCTGGTTAATATTCCTGGAAGGTCTTCCTTTTTCTGAAGAGAAATGGAGGGGGTGTGGATTGGGGAAAGAGGAAAGAGAGAGGGAGGGAAAGATGGAGGGGGAACTATGGTCAGATTTTCATACATGAGAGAATAAATAAAATATATTTTCAGATAAAAAAGGATAAGTTTGTTTTACATATAGTGTCAGGAAACGAAGTATCATCTCCTCCCCTCACTAACAAACACTCTAGGTAGGGTGACATGCTGCACTGGGCAGTTGTGTGTACCCAAGCATCATATTCTCCCTTCACCAACAAACACACTAGGTATTGTGACATGCTGCATTGGGGAGTTTTGGTGTCCCCAAGCATCATCTCCTCCCTTCACTAAAACTCTAGGTATAGTGACAGACATGCTACACTGGGCAGTTGTGTATTCCTAAGCATCATCTCCTCCCTTCACTAACACTCTAGGTATAGTGACATGCTGCACTGGGCAGTTGTGTGTCCCTAAGCATCATCTCCTCCCTTCACTAACACTCTAGGTATAGAGACATGCTGCACTGAGCAGTTTTGGTGTCCCCGCTAACCCACCATCTTTTATCTTTCAGTGTTATGTCACTTTTGGAATTACTCTATACCAGTAGCTTTTCAAAGCTCTTCTCCTGCTACTTTTAATCTCCACTGAAATACAGTGGATGAAGAAGGCCCATGACCTGATTTTTGAAAGCTATGAATATGTCACCTTACATGGCAAAAAGTAGTTAAAGGAACTTAAGAAATTAAGTCTAAGAGCCAGCATTGAAACATTGGAGGTGACTCTTTAGCATAAGGACTTATAAATGTGGAAAAGAAGATGGGAAGTTGAGGTTGGGGAGAATCGTTACAGGAGACATTCAACCAATAACATGTTCTTTGGAAGAAGGATCCAAGATCCTTATAATATGGGTGGCCTCTGAAGCTAGAAATAAAAAGACACACGTTTTCTCAGTTTCCAGAAAGAATATAGCTTTATCAGTGCCTAAATTTTTAATACAGGGCTCTGCATCACAGCTCTGACGCCTGAGAACATGTTTCATGTCTGTAATCCTATCAGTGTCCATTGGATAGAACTAACACGATATGGTTTATGCTGGTTTAATAAATATTTTCTTTTTTTGGTAATTTTATTAAATTATAAAAGTTTAGATTTCCACCCCTCTTCCCACCACCCTCCCACTCCCCCCACTCCCTCTCCTCCCTCTCCATCCCTAAGAGCAGTCAGGGTTTCCTGCCCAGTGGGAAGTTCAAGTTCCTCCCGCCTCCCCCAGGTCCAGAAAGGTGATTGTCCAGACGGAATGGATCCGCAAAATGCAGTAAATGCAGAGGAAACAAGTCCCAGTGCCATTGTCAATGGCTTTTCAGAAAGACTCCGGCCAGCCACATTCAGAGAATCTGGCCACATTCAGAGAATCTGGTTGGATTGTGTCCTCGTTCAGTCCCAGTCCAACTGGCCTTGGTAAACTCTCATTAGATCCGTCCCCTTGTATCAGTGGGTGATCACATCCCTCGCAGTCCTTATTTCCTTTTTCATTTTCTTCCTCCTTCTGTTCCAAATTTGGACCTTGGAGGGCTCAGTCCGGAGCTCCAATGTGGGTCTCCATCTGTATCGCCATCCATCATGGGATGAAGGTTCTCTCTCATCTTGCCGTCTTTGCTCACGTTCTCTTTCCTTCTGCTTCTTGTTTGGACCTAGGGAGTTAAGTCTAGTGTTACGATGTGGGTCTCTGTCTCTATCTCCATCCATCACCAGATGAAGGTTCTATGGTGATAAGCAAAATATTCATCAGTATGGTTATGGGCCTAGGCCGTTTAAGGCACCCTCTCTTCTGTCCAGAGAACAATCTGGGGATCTCCTTGGACCTGTGATCCCATTTATAATCAAGTCTCCTGTAAACCCTAAGATGACTCCCTTTGTTGAAATATATTCTTCCCTGATCTCATATCCATCCTTCCTGCCTCCCCCATCCCAGCCCACCTAGCTTTCCCCATTCCTCCCCTACACCCTTCTCTCTAACCCTCTCCCCTTCCAACAACCATCCCACCCCCCCATGCACCCGAGGTTACCTGGCACTCTTGTCTATTTACAATCTCCAGGCAGATAGCTACATGATTTTCATCAGGTTCACCTTCTTATTTAGCTTCTCTGGGATCATGAATAATAGGCTCAAAGACCTTTAATTATGGTTAGAATCCACATATGAGTGAATACATATCATATTCCTCTTTTTGGGTCTGGCTTACCTCACTCAGTAAGGCGTTTTCTATTTCCATCCATTTGCATGCAAAATTCAAGATGTCATTGTTTTTTACCGCTGAGTAGAACTCTAATGTGTATATGTTCCACACCTTCTTTAACTATTCTTCTATTGAGGGGCACCTAGGTTGTTTCCAGGTTCTGGCTATTACAAATAGTGCTGCTATGAACATAGTTGAACAAATGCTTTTGTAGTATGATAGGGCATCTCTTGGGTATATTCCCAAGAGTGGAATTGCTGGGTCCTGAGGGAGGTTGACTCCCAGTTTCCTGAGAAACCGCCACACTGATTTCCACAGTGGCTGCACAAGTTTGCATTCCCACCAACAATGGATGAGTGTTCCCCTCATTCCACATCCTCTCCAGCATAGGCTATCATTGGTGTTTTTGAGTTTGGCTATTCTGACAGGTGTAAGATGATATCTCAAAGTTGTTTTGATTTGCATTTCCCTAATCGCTAAGGAGGTTGAGCATGACCTTAAGTGCCTTTTGGCCATTCGGAGTTCATCTGTTGTGAATTCTCTGTTCAGTTCAGTACCCCCATTTTTTAATTGGGTTAATTAGAGTTTTAGTGTCTGGATTCTTGAGTTCTTTGTATATTTTGGAGATCAGACCTTTGTCTGATGAGGGATAAAAGAAGATCTTCTCACAGTTGGAAGGTAGCCTTTTGGTCTTACTGACAGTGTCCTTTGCTTTACAGAAGCTTCTCAGTTTCAGTAGGTCCCATTTATTCATTGCTTCTCTTTTTGTCTGCGCTTCTGGGGTTCTGCTTAAGAAATGGTCTCCTGTGCCTATATCTTGTAGACTACTTCCCACTTTCTCTTCTATCAGGTTCAAAGTGGTCGGATTAATGTGGATGTCTTTAATCCATTTGGACCTGAGTTTTGTGCATGGTGATAGATATGGATCTATTTTCATTCTTCTACAGGTTGACATCCAGTTATGCCAGCACCATTTGTTAAAGATGCTTTCTTCTTCCATTGTATGCCTTTAGCTCCCTTGTCAAATATCAGGTGTTCATAGGTTTGTGGGTTAATATCCGGATCTTCTATTCGATTCCATAGGTCGACTTCTCTGTTGTTATGCCAATACCAAGCTGTTTTCCATACTGTTGCTCTGTAATAGAGTTTGAAGTCAGGGATGGTAATGCCTCCAGAAGTTCCTTTATTGTATAAGATTGTTTTGGCTATCCTGGGTTTTTTGTTTTTCCATATAAACTTGATTATTGTTCTCTCAAGGTCTGTGAAGAAGTTTGATGGAATTTTGATGGGAATTGCATTGAATCTATAGATTGCTTTTGGTAGAATTGCCATTTTTACAATGTTGATTCTCCCAATCCAAGAACAGGAGAGGTCTTTCCATTTTCTGGTATCCTCCTCAATTTCTTTCTTCAAGGACTTAAAGTTCTTGTCAAATAGGTCTTTCACTTCCTTGGTTAGAGTTACCCCAAGTTTAACTTCATCCTTTCCAATTCGAATACCCTTGATCCCCTTATGTTGTCTTATAACATAACATAAGGGTAACTATAGCTTCATAAAAAGAGTTTGGCAATGATTCTTCTGTTTCTATATTGTGAAATACATTGAGAAGTATAGGTATTTGCTCTTCCTCGAAGTTCTGGTAGAATTCGGCATTGAAACCATCTGGTCCTGGGCTTTTTTTGGTGGGGAGGTTTTTGATAACAGCTTCTAATTTTTCGCGACTAACAGGTCTATTTAGATTGTTCACTTGCTCTTGATTTAACTTTGGTAAATGGTATTTATCTAAAAACCAATCCATTTCTTGTACATTTTCCAACTTTGTGACATATAAACTCTCGTAGTAAGATCTAATTATTCTCTGAATTTCCACTGTGTCTGTTGTTATATCCCCCTTTTCATTTCTGATCTTATTAATTTGATTGTTCTCTCTCTGCTGTTTGATTAGTTTGGCTAGGGGTTTGTCAATCTTGTTGATTTTCTCCAAGAACCAACTTTTTGTTTCGTTGATTTTTTTGGATTGTTTTCTGTGTTTCTATTTTGTTGATTTCAGCCCTCAGTTTGATTATTTCAAATCTTGTACTCCTCCTGGGAGAGTCTGCTTCTTTTTTTTCCAGAGCTTTTAGGTGTGCTGTTAAGTCTCCAATATATGCTTTCTCCGTTTTCTTTAATTGGGCACTTAGTGCTGTGAACTTTCCTCTTAGCACTGCTTTCATTGTGTCCCATAGGTTTGAGTATGTTGTGTCTTTATTTTCATTAAATTCAAGGAAGAGTTTAATTTCTTTCTTTATTTCTTCCTTGACCCAAGGATGATTCAGTAGTTGACTGTTCAACTTCCACACATTTGTAGGCTTTCTGGAATTCGAATTGTTATTGAATTCTAACTTTAGTCCGTGGTGATCCGACAAGACATAGGTGATTACTAATATTTTTTTGTATCTGTGTAAGTTTGCTTTGTTACCGAGTATGTGGTCAGTTTTCGAGAAGGTTCCATGAGCTGCAGAGAAGAAGGTATATTCTTTCCTTTTTGGGTAGAATGTTCTATAGATATCTGTTATGTCCATTTGATTCAGTACCTCTAGTAATTCTCTTATTTCTCTGTTGAGTTTCTGTTTGATTGATCTGTCCATTGGTGAGAGAGGTGTGTTGAAGTCTCCTACTATTAGTGTGTGTGATTTGATGACTGCCTTGAGTTCTAAAAGTTTTTCTTTTACATAAGTGGATGCTTATATATTAGGGGCGTAGATATTCAGGATTGAGACTTTCTCCTGATGAATTGTTCCTGTTATGAGTATGAAATGTCCATCTCCATCTCTTCTGATTGATTTTAGTTTGAAGTCAATTTTGTTAGATATTAGAATGGCCACACCAGCTTGTTTCTTAGGTCCGTTTGCTTGGGAAACCTTTTCCCAACCCTTTACTCTGAGTAGATGTCTATCTCTGTGGTTGAGGTGTGTTTCTTGTAAACAGCAGAATGTAGGATCCTGTTTTCTTATCCAGTCTCTAAGTCTGTGCCTTTTTATAGGTGTGTTGAGTCCATTAATATTATGTGATATTAATGACCAGTGGTTGTTGATTCTGTTTATTATTTGTGTGTGTGTGTGTGTGTCTGTGTGTGTGTGTAGTAGAGTTTGTGTGTTTCTCTTCTTTGAGTTGTGGTTGTGAAGGGTCGCTAGATGTCTGGGTTATTGTAGGCAGTGATGGCAATGTTGGATTCCTTGGGTTGTGATTTTCCTTCTATTACTTTCTGTAGGGCTAGATTTGTGGCTATGAATTGTTTAAATTTATTTTTATCCTGGAATATTTTGTTTTCTCCGTTGATAGTGAACAATAGCTTGGCTGGGTATATTAGTCTGGGTTTGCATCCATGGTCTCTTAGTTTCTGCAGTACCTCTATCCAGGATCTTCTGGCTTTCATGATTTCCATAGAGAAGTCTGGTGTAAGCCTGATAGGTTTACCTTTATAAGTCACTTGACCTTTTTCCTTTGCAGCTCTTAATATTCTTTCTTTAATCTGAATGTTTTGTGTTTTGATTATTATATGGCGAGGGGACTTTTTTTTTGATCCAGTCTATTCGGTGTTCTGTATGCTTCTTGAACCTTCATAGGAATATCGTTCTTTAGATTGGGAAAGTTTTCTTCTATAATTTTCTTAAATATATTTTCTGGGCCTTTGATCTGCAGTTCTTCTCCTTCTTCAATCCCTATTATTCTTAGATTTGGTTTTTTTATTGTGTCCCAGATTTCCTGAATGTTTTGTGAATAGAATTTGTTGGATTTGCCGTTTTCTTTGACCAGAGCATTTATTTTCTCTATGGTATCCTCAGAATCTGAGATTCATTCTTCTATCTCTTGTATTCTATTGTTTATGCTTGATTCTGTAGTCTCCGTTCGTTTACCTAGGTTTTCCATATCCAGACGGTTCTCAGTTTGTGTTTTTTTCATTGCCTCCATTTCAGTTTTCAATTCTTGGACTGTTTCCTTTACTTGTTTGATTGTTTTTTCTTGGTTTCTCAGGGTATCATTCACGGATTTACTTATTTCTTCAAACTTTTTGTTATATTTCTCATCCATTTCTATACTCAATTCTTCAAACTTTTTGTTATACTTCTCGTCCAATTCTTTAAGGGAATTATTCATATCCTGTTTAAGGGACTCTATTGCTTTCATAATGGCACTTTTTTTCCACTTCATCTGGGTTAGAGTGTTCAAGTCCTTCTGTTGTAGGGTCGTTGGGATCTGGTGTTTTCATGTTGTTTTTCAGATTGTTGGAGGAGGTCTTGCCTTGGCGTCTGCCCATCTCTTCGTTCAAGTGCTCTCTATTGGAACTTCTGGTAGCGGGTCATGTTCCCTTGTTGGGCAGGGAGTTCACTGATAGAATGCCTACCTTTCCTCAGGCAGGCTATTGAAGCACAGGCACTCCCTCTTTCCAGGATGCGCCTACAGAGCAGGCCCAGTGTGCAAGGCAGCTGAGCTGGGGAAATTTTATGGCCCCAGTGGGAAGAGAGAAATTTAGAAATTTGTACCTGGATGGAAGCTGGGATGGCAGGCGGGAGAGCTTAGTAGGGTGGAACCAGCACTGCAGGTTGACCTGGGAGTCTATGGGGTCGGGGAAAGTCCGAGCTCCTCCTCACAGGGCCCCTGCCACAGGCCCTAAGCAAACTCACCCCTCCGATGGCCCTCTGGCTGGAGGCTGGGATGACTGGCGGAGGCGCTAGCAGGGTGGAGCCAGCAGTGCAGCCTGACCTGGGAGTCTATGGGGTCGGGGAAAGACCAAGCTCCTCCTCGCTGGGCCCCTGCCACAGGCCCGAAGCAAACTCACCCTTCCGATGGCCCTCTGGATGGAAGCTGGGATGGCTGGCGGGGGCGCTAGCAGGGTGGAGCCAGCAGTGCAGGCTGACCTGGGAGTCTATGGGGTCGGGGAAAGTCCGAGCTCCTCCTTGCTGGGCCCCTGCCGCAGACCTGAAGCAAACTCACCTCTCCGATCAATAAATATTTTCATAGAAGCAAACTCTTAAGAAAATAATTTTTTTTTCTGAGAAATGTCTAATGTAGCTGATGGCCTCAACAGTTAATTCTTGTCTTTCCTTCCACTAAGGAGAAGTTACTATGCTAAGTGAACAAGACATGTCTTGCAAAAAATAAAGAAGTTAACAGTAACCTCAGACAGTCACATTGCCTGAGCATTTTGCATTCCCCATCTGTCATGTTTTCTCAAATGATATCCCAAGAAGAGGCTGTATTTATCATTCCACAACATGAAAAATATATGTCAAAGATCCTATCAAGAGACCACGTGCGTTAGGAAGACATTTATTTGCTATGTTATACAGTATGTTGCCTTTCTACTGCACTGCTAGTGAATCCTTCTAAAGAAAGGAAATAAATGACAAAAACAAGGTGTTTAATTTCTGTAGGAAGGACGTGAACCTCGAACTAACTATGCTGTTGAGCAAACTATTAGCTGATATTGTTAATTTAGGTTATTATACCTTCAATGTTGCAGCTCAATACCGAAGCTATATGACCCACACCTTTCTTACCTCTGCTCTCAGGTTGCAGCCCCCCAGAGCTGTGGTATTCACACTATTTCAGGGCCCTGCCCCTAGTTCTCTGGTTTTCAGCACTGCACTCACCTCTGCCAGGCCTGGAAGCAAAACTGCACTTTCACTACAATGAAGCAACCTATTCCATATTCCCTGAATAATTTACATGTGCAGCAGGGGGAAATTGCCAGCATAATTCCACCGTGACACTTAAACAGTTACACCCAATTGCTCTTCCCTAAGGGCAGACCATTTTTATTTTGAAACACCATCTTTTTCATGTCTGTCTTTCATTTCATTCTGTCACCAGGCTGTGTCCCCATAATCCATGAGGACAATTAGAACAAACTCCTCTGAACTGTCCTTGTATTTGGTCTCTTTGTTTGCTGTAACATCACAGGTCACCATGGAACACAGAAGAAAATACGTTGCTCTTACAGCACGTCTTTATTTCCTATGAAGAACTGAAAAATATGCAAGCTCAGAACTGCACTTTAAAGGACCCTTTTATTTTCCCTCATAGTCTGCAGCTTTGAATTTAGATGCTGATTTTCTGTGCTTTTGAGTTCCCAGTATACAATCACCTTGGCTAGTTACCAGGGCAGGTTCAGTTTAAATGAAACCAGATACAGAAGGAATGGATTGCTTTGTCTCTGCCTCGTGTAATCCTCCCTTTAATCCAAATCCCTCTTCCTTTCCTTCCTAAGGGTTGCAAATCCAGAAATTCCTGCATGTTCGCTATGCTACCCCGCACTCTACCAACCCAGTTACATTCCCAGCATCTCGGGTGTCTCAAAATTTTGGCATAATTTCTGATAGTTCCAAAGCATGCTGCTTCTTTTTTTATTCCTTCCTCCAACAACTTAAAAAATATAGGTGTAAGAATGGAGTACAGGGCCTTGCAAACTCTAGGCAACAGTTCTACCAATTAACTAGACTGCCACCTTGATATGCTTTTAATTTGAATCAGTGTTTGCCACTGAGGTCCCTAGGCTGACCTTGAACTTGTCATTCAACCCAGAGAGACCTCAAATTTCTAATATCCCTACCTTGACTATCTGAGCCATTAGGAATACAGGCATGTGCCATCACCCCTGGCTAACAACTTTCCTTTATGGTTCCTAACTCAAAGTCAGATTTTCTGGCTAATGACAGAATAACCCATAAATATACCTAGATTAGAAAGAATTCCTTCTACTTTTCCCAGGTGAAAACCCAGGATTCTTTTCACAGATGGTCTCTTGATCCTTCTCGAAATCAGGAGTTTTAGAGGAATCAATGTATATAACTGAAAGTACTTTGGTTACAAAGAAAGAACTTGCTCAAATTGGGAGAAAAGCCAATTAAAATGACTCAGAAACCCACTTTGTTAGCCCTCCTGTCAAGTAAAATGCCTGGAGGACTGTCTTACTGCCCCAGAGTCAGTACTCCACGGAGTTTGGGGAAGTCTCACAAAGAACAAATATATATATGAAAATGTGGTGTCTAGTAGGGTTGAAAAATTGGAAATAATATGTTCCCAGGGTATTTACACTGTATTTCTTCAGTGATTTCTTTGAATTCTGCCTGAGCAGCTTCAGGGAGATTAAGGTTATACTTTAGAACACCTTGTTACCTCTAAGAGAGAAAGTTACTATGTACCCCTAAAGGGGAAGTGCCAGAGTACCCCCAGTGTTTGACTTCTATGGAACAAGGTCATGACGGTGTAGAACATGTTCTACTTAGGGAATATTTTCACCAACACTGCCCAATGCATGGAAAACACACAAAATAACTGAATTGAAAAGAATGTACTGGGAACGTGATACATTAAACTAATCTCATATAGCCCGCAGCAACTAAGCACAGAATAGAAACAAGTCAATGGTTGTTTTGTTTAAAATAATAAGTGAACAAGATAAAGAAGAGAAAAAAATGAACAAGTTCTACCCTAAAAAACATGAGTATCTTATTCCAACAATGTTGTAAAGAATTCATTACTTGGGTTTACAAGAATCACTTTTTGAAAAATTATTTATTTTAAGAAGTGGCCTTTATCAATAATAAGGCACATAACAGAGAAAATCCATGGATAAAAAAAAAAAATCTCCCGGAACTAACAGTCTGCATTTCTAGTTATCTTGACCACATATTGATACTCGTTTTCCTCAGCTGTAAAGTCTGCACTGAATTTGTGATTTTTCAGTTTCTTGTTATAGCTAGTGTTACACTAAATAGGGACAATACCTTGCGTGTCTGCATGTGGGGTGCAAGGGGCTTAGGTTACATTATTTGAATTATCAATGGCCCAATAGTTTAAGATAAAGTAACTCTCCTCAAGGAATTGTAGGTTTTAAGAACAACCCATCCTTCTGTGATAAACAGCAATGTTGCCCTTGTACATTGGAAGGGTTTCAGCAACTCACTTCTTATAATGACTTACAAAGCATAAACATGGTTAAGGTCCACAGCAGAAACACTGATTGTACATTGTTGTACCTCTCACACCCTATGGTAATTACTAGGTCAACTTAAGAAATCTGAACTCTCTTGAGAGTGCACCTCTTATTGTGTTTGTACGGAATTATCATGGTAACTATATTTGTTGTGGGAAAAGCCGTCATAATTGTGGTGGGATCCTTGCCTAGCCTATATAAAGTGGAAAAAGCAAGCTGAGAGCTAGCATGCATACACCAGTCACTCTCTTCTGTGTGCAGAGATATTGTGAGCAGCTGCTTAAGCTTGTTCTGCCCTGTCTTGCCTGCCCTGGTGGACTGTACTTTGAACCAAAGTTAACCCTTTCTCCCATAATTGCCTTTCTCATAGCATTTCACCACAACAGCAGACAAGGAAACTGAGGCACTTCCATATCCACATATATTTTATACTTTTGTAAGCTATACTCTAGTGAAATAGGATACCTATGTCCTTCTGATGAAAACATCATCATCATCAACAACAAAAACCATAGGTTTTATTAACAGCGATCACATATCTAAACTCTGTGTATACCATGACCATACTTGTGGGGGATGGTGGTCCTGTCTCTTCCCATCTCTCATCCTCTTCTTCTCCATATATGCTCTTGATATACAGCCTTCCTGATGAGAAGTGAGCCTTTCGGCCCTGAAAATATCTACTGCAAAGTGCAATTAAGCACGCGGTTGCTATGGACTGAGCAGAAACTCCTTGTATCCAACATCACTGATAGAGACAAGATTTTTTCAGATTTTTGCAGTCATTTATTATTTCTGGGCTATGGATTGTCACATTTACTGCCTCATCCACAAACTAATTTCCTAGTGGACAAGTTGAAATAACAGAGATCTAACAAATGGAAAAAACTGTAAACTTCCTACTTAAACCAAGAGGATAGTTTGTACTGAAAAATCTACAAAGTACCATAAAGCTGCCCTTTTACTTTCCAAATTTATTGTAAAATTATGAGTAGATATCTTGTAATATTTGAAATATCTTTTAATTTTCAAATTCTGTGTGTATAATGAAAATATAAAGTAAAATGAGGGAATCATAAAATTTCCAACAAGGAGGGGCCAAACATGAAGCAATGTACATTTAAAATATTTAGATAATCAAGATACATATTTATTATAATTAATTCTAAATATTTACATATTATTTTAATTTTAAATATATTCAAGTTGGAGAGAATGAAAAACAAGTATAGTTTAATAAAACTGATTAGTAGTGTGAGTCAATATTATACTAAATTTACTTCACATTGTAAGTCATTGAATATTATATGTGTAATTATAATTCCTGGATAGTTGTCTCTGATTTCATATTATTTTCTCCTTGCCCAGGACAACAACTCTCCTAAAATATTAGAAAAGTAATCCCTTGTGTTTATTTCACTCTCACTGTTAAAAGCATTAGTTAAAAACTTTTATGGCCTACTTACAGAATTTTTCTTCGCATGCCAAGTGATAAAACTTGGTTATTTGTGAATTATAGCGTTCTGATGGTTTTGATGTTAATATATTGAATACATATTTCATGCCAAGCATGTTATGTTTCTGAGGTCAATGCCCACCAATAACAATACCCATTCATTTGTCTGAGTGACTATATTATATGATGCTTTGAATATACAGAAATGTATAGTCTACTTATGATCAAGTCATTTGCAAAAATGTATTATAATCAGTGTCAAAATAGCATCTTTTGCACTTTCCCACACACACATGTGATATAGATATGTACCTGACACCAGAACCTAAAATCTAATAGGCACTGCAAATGTGTTCCTTAGAGTAAATGAAACAATTTATACTACAAAGGCGTCCCTCTACGCATTCCTCAGTAAATTTTGTGAGAATTGGGAAAATGTGCCTGATGAATATAAAATGCTATTTATTTTTACTTTCAATTTTCCCATTGCTAGAAAAGATGAGCATAGATTATACATAACATGAATGAGTCTCTTTCAAACTCTGCTTCTCCATAACCTTTGTAACTAGCTTGCCATATTCTTTGACTGTGATTATTTCATCTCTGTTTCACTTATTGATTTTGCAACTTCATAAATATTTATTAACCCAGAGTTTTAATATAATCCCATGTGGTAGTACATATAAGGAATTCATTATCCTAGTTTGACATTATTAGTTACCTATTAGTTGTGTTGATAATTCTTTCTTTTGAATGTAAAACTAAATATTTCTTTAATCAGTCTAGCAAATCATCTCTGTTTGGTTTTCATGGCTTGCTAAATATGTATTCCTATACTTGGGACTTGCTAGAAGAGGGTTTTAAATGTTAACATTTGGAATTTTACCTAAGGATCATTAATGTCTTAGCTATGCTTTTGTGGCCCAATGTATGTATAATTAGTTCATTTCAGCAATAATTCTATTTCTTCCTCTTACATATCAGCTTTGTGTAGAAGTGGATATACCAGTTGTCACTTCTTATCTCTCCCCTTCAATTGGATAGTCTATTTATGTCTCAGTATCAAAACTACATAGTTTTAATTAGAGTTACTTTGTCTCACTAAAAAGATGGTGCTAAGGATGAAACCTATGGTCTTGCAACTACTGTACCACTGAACCACACCCTCTGGCCCGCTTAGTTAGGTTGTCTAATGTGTGAAATAAAAGCTTTAACATGGCTTGGATTTATGCTAACTTGAAAATGAGACATTAAATGATACATTAATTAAGTCTTCCTTAATATTTTAAGGTCTTAGAGAATATTTTGTACTTTTACTGTGTGAAGTTTTCTTATACATTATTAAAGATAACCTTGAAATCATCTAGAGTCTTTGGATTGTTTTTATGATTCGGCCATATATGCACTAATTATTTTCTTAATTTGCACCTGTCCCTCATCATCAGTACAGAAAGATAATTTCATCTTTCCTCTGGCTTCATAAGATGCCATCCAATTGCCTTATCAGACTGTCATTACTACCTAAAATCAAAAGAATAATGTAGAATTAAAATATCATGAGAGACAACCCTGCCCTTTTGCTGAATTTGAATCCTCTTATACTAGTCTATTAGTTTGTTGGTGTCCAATATTTCTTGAAAACTACATACTTTTTGTCAAAGTATGAAAGATTATTTTCCTAATTTTCTAAGTGTGACTAATCTTTTGAAACTTTTATTGGATCAATGCACACTAAACAATCTGTAAAGTTAAGTGAACTGTGATATCCTCCATTCTGGTATATCCCACGGTGACAGTAGTTTGGCGTAATTATAATTATGTTCACATATAAGCATGTATACCTACAAAAGAGATAGAATTTGTTTTAGTCTATATTTATTTATTTATCTATTTTGTGTGTATGGGGATAAGTGTGAAATTCAGAGGACAAAATGTGGGAGTTGAGTTCTGGGGACTGAATTCATGTCAGCTGGCTTAGGAGCAGACATGTACCTTTCTCTCCAAGGCTTCCCATTAGCCCTGGGGAGACATTTTAATTTCTCTTTTTGTTTCACAATTTTAATAAGTTGCTAACTGACCTAGACACTTAATAAACTGAGGTAAGCAAATACAGACCTTAGTGTTAACAACTCAGTCTTGGTTTTTTATACGTTTTTTGTTTGTTTGTTTGTTTGTTTTTGTTTTTGTTTTTGTTTTCAATAGCACAGGAGCAACTTGTGACATATTTTGTTTCCAGAAAATCCTTGTCTAAAATAGAAAGTGCTCAAGAAATGGTGGCTTAAGATCCAATCTTCTAAGTCAAAATTTTATGCATCATATTCACCAAAAGAATTAGAATGGGTGGGTGGGGGAACAAGATCTAATAACTATAATTTCTTATGTAAATAGCCTAGAATCTAATAATTGAGTTCATAAGAAGCTGATGAGAACGCCACACTAGGAGACTGTTTTCACAGAACCACCCTTTAGGTTTTATAAGCAGCGTTGGCAGTATAGGCGTACTAATTTCCGTCAAGCTAAAATGCTGATTTGCATTTTATTAATGAAAGAAATGTGATTCCTTGGATTGATAAAGAGATTGCACATTTCAGGTTAGTATTGTGCTGTAGTATTTCCTTTAGGGAAGTCTCTGCAGACTGACACAGACATTATTTGAGTAAACTGAGCATGTGAATGCCCCACAGAGCTGTTACAGGAAAAAAAAGTAATTTCCCTTTGCCCTTTTCTGCCACTCTTTTTATTATAGCTTTATGGAACATTATAATATTCCTAAAGACAGGGCAAGATGCTCTGCATAGCTTGAATTACTGAACACATAAAGATTTAAAGGTTAGTCTTGAGGGATATTATTACACTCAGGTCAATAGTACCAACTAACCTTCCCCATATCTATTAGATATAAATAAAAGTTCTCCATCACTGGGTTTCCTTGTAACTAGAAGTTTCTAGAAAGTAAAAAAAAAAAGTTGGTATCAAGTTCCCAGAAGGCTTTATTTTTCCTAGAAAAACAAGAACTTAAAGGAAACCAACAGTTTTCCACACATTCTCTCTGTGGGGAAGGAAGGTTCTGATAGAGCTTCCCCCCTCAAAGAAATTTCCAGAATAATTGAGCCATCATACTGGTTCCTGTTGTCTTCTACAGTTTTCTAAAGTTTAGGAACTCGCTCTTGATAAAAATTGTTTGTTTATAGGATTTTGAAAGATAGGTTTAATAAAAAGAATGTTATTACTGTGCCTATGATGAACTACTCTCTCTTTTATTCCAGAGAACAAGCAAAAATAAATTTAAAACTGTGTCTTCTATATAAAGATATAACAACTTATCCTATTAATAATGACATCATATCACCACCACTACCATGAACTGTTAGAGCTGGACCAGAGAAAGGCACTTGCTAATCTCAAAGGGAGTTAGATTCATGAGAAGATTAGAGACTCAATTTAACCTAAATCATCAGCTCTAACTTAGGGGCTTTGATGCTCTTACCAGTAGAATACAGTTCTGGTCCATCTATCAGATCTTCAGTCCCTGGTAGTTCCTTCTTATAGTCGTAAGTTACAGACAATTCAGCAAGGTAGTATAGGTCAAGATCTGGTTCCTGCCTAAATATGACCTCAGAATGATGCTGTGTTCCACAGTTGGATAAAGAGACTCACATTCTTTGGCTTCCAGAAAGACTAAAAGGACAGGATTGTCTATACATTCAATAATCTTGGCTCGATTCGCAGAATCAAAGGCTGGTGCACTACTTGTATTGATGAGGAAACCTGTACCACCTCACCATAGCCAATTGAAGCGTGAGCTCTGCAGGCATGCTTCAGGCTAGGCATGTAAGTGAGAGAAGAGAGATGTGACAGAGGCAGTAGTTTACTGACCTCTGGGACGAAAAGCACACTCAGATGTGCCGCAGAGCAGCACGGACTCTGGTGTCTAGCACTCAGATGACACGCATTGCTTCAGTAAGCCAACACTGAAATGGTGGCTCTAAATGATCACCAGCACATGTGGTAGTCTGTCAGGCATGGTAGTCTAGAGCACCTGGCAAAATATCTTAAAAGCCCATGACCTGCCACTTAAGGGCATCCTCCAGCATCACGGTCCAAATGGGCACAAACCAGTGGCCTAGTCAGTAATTATCTTGCCTTCAGGGAAATGGCAGAGCATCCTTAGCACTGAACTAAGTTTGCCAACTCTTCACTGTCCCATAAGTTGGGTAGCATATTATGAACTAATCAGAGATCAGGTGGTTGACTGGGGCCAACAGATCAGCTATTAAATGTAATAAAATACTGGTTTTGCCATACTGACTGAAATGGTCAGGAGCTTGCTGCATGCTCTTTGACTCTGGCAACTTCCCAGACTCATGGAGGACAAAGCTATCTCACACACAGTGAAGGCTAGGAAACAGATTTCAAAGCTGGCTTTCTCTGTTTATGGTCTACCATCTGAAAATTACTGTTTTAACCTTAAATATGTGTGTATATATGCATAATTAGTACTGCCAACCCTGCAACCAAGTGGGATCAGTCAGCGGTAGGTGTTCTTTCTCTTCTTCGGTTCCTTCCCTGGACTAAGTGATGGTGCTGAGGATGAGGAAGTCAAGCATATCCAAAAGGTGTGGGGTCCACTGTCATACCTGTCAAGGAAAATGCAGGGAGCTTATTTCAGGGTGAATGTGGGCCGTGGTGTGTGGGATGGAAGTGAGACACCTATTGAGGAGAGGAATTGGCCCTACCAGTTCCTCTTCCGATCCCACTAGCTTCTGCCTTGTGCTCTCAGAGAGGTTTCAAGGGGAGAAGGGCGTGGTAGCAAGGTGGATCAAAGAGATTTACAAAATGTTCTAAAGCTTCTGAAAGACTTGATTGTCAGTCCTACAACCTGGACGCGTCCCAGGCACCTGATGGGGAATGCAAACCTGGACAGGCAAATAGAGGTTTAAAGACTGAAAAAAATAGTGAAATTCTTTCTCTGTATTCCACCTTTGTACATACTGCCCAAAATTACAGGGATTCTACCATTGAAAAGCTCACAGTGTTATGTGAGAGTCTGTGTGAGGACTAAAGCATAAAACTTAGTTTTAATGAAGAAATGAGCTAAAGACATGGCTCAGAGGTTAGTGCAATGGTTGCCCTTTTAGAGAAACCAGTTTAGAGTTCAGCACCCATTACCTGTGTCTGAATCTTCACTGTAGCTGCAGCTCCAGGAGATCAGAGACCCTCCTTGGGCCTCCTCCGGCACCAGGGATATAAGTGATGTAGAGACACACATGCAAGAAAAATATGAACACATAAAATAAAGTACAAAATTTAATGAAGAAAAAAAACATAATTTCTGGTCTATACAGAGCCTGTAAAATGCATAGCTTTTCTAAATTTTGACTATGTTGTGTGTGTGTGTGTGTGTGTGTGTGTGTGTATATATATATATATATAATATTTTTTGATTTTACCTTTATATATAATTGTGTGGTTAACACACACACACACACACACACACACATATATATATATATATATATATATTTGACATATATGCATGGTTTGATATTTACATGCATAAGAAAATAATCAGTGACTCCTGCTAGGAAATAACAAACAACAACTTGGTTTCTTCCTAATATATCCCATTTTTTCTTAATGCAATTTAAATATTTACAATCTTTAGGCTTTACTCATATATATGTATATATAAATATATAGAGAGACCTTCTTTGCTCTTTCCCCTTTCTGTCTGTGTTTTTTAATGAACCGTACATATTAAACTACATTGGTTCAACATAACTTGAACTTAGTACTTGTCTCCACTAAGAAGTGTTTTCTGTTTGAAGTAATAAAATTATTTTGTTACACAATTTTCCAAATTTTTATCCTATTGTGTTTTGCATGCAAGCCCTCAATACCCCAAAAGTGACATTTGTTCATGTATAAACAAGAATCTGAGACCGATATTGTTTATTTCTCTGTGTAGATAACCTGGCAACTTTTCCTGATCTGCCATATATCACTTTATAAATTAAGCCCCACATTATGAAAAATTAGTTTCTGGAATTTTCTCTTCAGTTGATGAGTTTGTATACAGCATGTCAACACAAAAGTCTTTTAAGTATCACTGTTCTGTATGAATGTTAATTGGTTTAGTCCTATTGCAGCCTAATAAGCACTAGGTAGTAAACCTGAAGGTAGACATATTGTAAAACCCAGAAGCTCTATTCACAGAAATGCATTCTAGGAAAATCTGTGTGTGATATGCATTTTGTATATATGAATACAAATGCATATCAACAGAGACATGAATAACAGTATTTCTAGAAGCACTTTTTGTTGTTAAAATACACTACAGACAACACAACGTTCCCTAACAGAAAACAAATCTTGAAACATTATGTGATATATAAATATGGTAAAAAAAAAAGTTAAGGAAACCAAAACTTTAGGATCTCAAAGAATATTTACTAAAGTAACAGAAGAATTCATGCAGAATGCTTCCAGTTATGTTAACTATAAAGATATGAAAAGTAAATTATGCACTGTGTGAAAACATAAGTACTTAAAGTAAAAATGAAAAGCATAAAATTATAAATAAAATAATTCAGAATTATGGCTGTCCCGGAGGATGACAGAGGACTCTGGGTCAGACAGAAGCACACAAAGGGTTTTGAAGAATTGTCAACACTAGCAGATATGCATGTGCATGTACACTAACTATAAATAAATAAGTTGACTATGGGTAGACAGATGAAAAGTCCAGACTCCAAATTCTAATAAATATCTTATGTTAGACAAGTTTTATAGTGTAACCCATTTTCAAATAGATTGTTCCATAATAACATTATAATTGCATTCATTAGAAAGATGTTATATTCTATGTAGGAAACAAATGATTTTATAAATATCAAGTCTAATCTTCATATCTTTAAAGGAATACTACAAATTCAAAATTACTATGGCTAGGACTCAGGAATCAAAACTTAAAATCTTTCTGTCTCCTCTCCTCATACATTGCGGAGCCTTGAGGAGAGGGGTTTGATTCAGTCCCATTTAGGACTGAATGTCACTCTCTACACATTGTCCAGTTGTAGGTATATGTGCTATTCCCATTTAATGAAGAAGCTACTCTTATGAGGGCTGAGACACTTGTTGAGGATACAGCAGTATGTCATCAGGGGTCATTTTATTGCAATGTTCCTTTAGCTGAATAACAGCAGTAGACTTTGCTCTAGGCCCATGATCAATATTATATGATGTTTTTTGGACCCTTTGGTCTGCTTTAGCCAAAGATAGATTCTATCTCTAGGGGTGGGCCTTAAATTCAATGATTTAAAAAGTGATTGGAAACTTCCATAACATTTGTGCCACTATTGCACCAGTATATCTTGTAGGCATGTCACTATAGGTCACAAGTTTTAGAGCTGAGTGATACTGATGTTTATTTTTCTCTTTCAGTATCATGCAGAGTACCTTCTGGTACCGTGAATGTTAGTCAGCAGTGGTGAAGCTTATAGTGGGGCACCAGCTAGACTTTGGAAAGATTGTAATGACTCTGAGAAAACAGTGTCTTTCAGATACAACAGAACTTATGCACAGGTAAACTCACATAGAATGGAATGACACAGAGGACGTGCACAGGAGTCTAGGGTGTGCCTCATGAACAGGAGTAGCTGGCCAATAGAAAACAAAATCCAAGGGTTTTTGTTTTGTAAGTAAGATGGAAGTGTTTTGCTTTCTCATTTTTGTCTTATTGGCATTTTTTATTTGATTTGGGGTTTTTATTTTGTTGTTTGTTGTAGAGCGAGAGACAGAGACAGAGAGAACATGAAGTTGGGTGGGGAGAGATGTAGAGTGAATCAGTGAGGTATTGGTGATGGGTATGATCCAATAAAAATATATTATCTGAAAAATAATTAAAAATAAAATATACCAGTGCAGAGAACAACTGTCTTGTAAACTCAAATTTATTATGTCATCAACTTTACAATTCTAAAGCTTAGGGTACAAGGGCAAGGTTTTTACAATACTGTGAACCTTAATTAGAAATGTTTATGAATCTTTCTTAAAAGTCCACAGGAAGTTTTAGAAATATTTAATCAAAATTAGAGTCCAAACTGTCTGATCTGTTATTAGACAGTTCCCTCTGAATTTTCCCTGTAAGATCATGAGAGCATGATTATGAGCAACCTTAAAAAATTAATTTTGGCTGTCAATTTATCACTGATCTATACTAATGTCAACCCTTCAATGAATTCTTTGTATCTACTAATTTAAATTTGAATTATTCCTGGGCACGTTTCTACTGCTCCTTAGGTAATCATGGTAACAAAAACCATGCTTTAAACTCAGAAAGAAATATAAAACTCACGAGGCTAATGGTCTTTATTTTGTCTCAAGTCTTCCTTGGAGATATCTTGGTGAGTTCGTTTTAGAGATGCAAAGGACATCGTTATAGAATCATAACCCATAAACAAAAGAAGGAAATCAGAATCAACGCACTGTGTACTCAGAAGTTTCTCTTACGTGTTATGAAATCAGCAACTTAATAAGTAAGCTACTTGATTAATGAACTTAATAAACTGCTGAAAAACTTATCCCTTTCAACTCCATGGGTTAAATATTTTCAACTCATGGTAGTCTTATCACTTGTACTTTTTACATGCTTGCTGTACTACAACTTTAACTTGGAGCTTTGTAGATCCATAATGACAGTGAAATAGCCACTAGCCACGTGTGGTCTTCCACACAGAAATAGGGTTAGAATAAGCAGATACTGCTGTAAATACCAAATACACACCAGAAATCAAAAACTTCAGTGAAGAAAAAAAAAGAAAAATATAACAAGAATACTATATTAGTTATAAATCATAGCAATACATTTTATAGTAAATTTAAGCTACAATTGTGATAATTCATGAAGTGATTGTGCTTTTCAAAATTATTGCTCTTAGAAAGCTGAAAATTACACATGTAACTTGTTTTTCTCATAGACACCATTGGTTAGACAGTTCTTTGGGGGACCAGGATAATGCAGTTTGGGGTGAGAGTCATTGTTCCATCCTAGTCTGTTAGCAAAATTCTATAATTTATTGAGCCATGCTTTTTATCTAGCAAATATATTCCATGGCATATGGCTGCAAAGGTTGACAATAGTATGAAAAGCAAAGTACGTATGGTGCACCCCAAGTATCTAGAACATGTAGGGGACTTGAGAGAAGAAATTAATCTCTATAAAACATGAGATACTCCATTCTGAAGACTATGTTGGTTAATATTCATTTAACTTGTTTGCAAATCAACTAGAAAGCTGGTGAAACTGGCCTGTGGTTGTCTATATAAGAGATTTTCCAGAGAGGATAAACTGAGTAAGGAAAGCGATACCTTCCTGCAAGCAGAGTGTCTCACTAACATAGTAAGGGGAGGAAAACATGAACCAAGCACAGTCATATCTGTGCCCTTACTTCCTGTTCACAAGTGGTTTTTCTATCATGAGCTCATATTGCAATGATGTCCTGCCCAAGAGCTCTGAAGGAACAAGAAACCCCAGAACACAACCCTCCAAAATGTTGAGAAAATGAAGCTTTCCCTAAGTAGTCCCTGTGAGATATTTTGGACAGAGATGAGAAAAATGTCACAAAGCTCTGTCAGGCTTTGAACTATGCAGAGTTTACTCTGTTTACTTTTTCTAAAATAAACAAAATGGTTGTTTGTGCCTCAGTTATCAGGGAGCCTCAGGATAAAGAGACAGAGATTGATGATTTAAATATTATAATCCAGCATGTATATTTATTGATAAAAATGATAATAAAACAATATTTGTGTTTGCTCTGAGAATGTTACTATTGTTGGGTATATAATTTTAATCATTATAATCATATATGATTCATTCATAGGTAATTATTACTTTCATTTTATTCTATTTGCTTTATTATATGGAAAGTCTTCATATGTTTCGCTTTAATTATTACTAGTAGACTATATACCTCAGTGCTTCAGAATAGTTGAGAGCCTCAAATGCAGAATGAGACAGATATTTCAGCTGTGAAGGTCAACTGGGATTATAAAGACTTCTTGAAATTAAGATTTATTGTAGCACTGATAATATGCAGAGATTGAGATACTTGGGAACACTCAGTCCTAAATGGGATGTTTTTATCCAACGTTTTCCCCTTCACAGCTCAAGGATCCATGTGGAAGAGGTAGCAGAAAGATTGTAAGAACCAGACAGGAAGCAGAGTCCTTCAGGCACGGCAGGACTAATGCACATAGAAACTCACATTCTGTAGCAGCATAGACAAGTTAATGGCTAAAGAAGTCTGATCACTGAGAGGGCCAAACAGACATGGGTTTCCACCCATAACTAAGATGTTATCTGCAATTGGTACTTCATTGCAAAAGAAAAATTCGTCTTCCCCCGTGAGTCTCATTGGCTAAATTAACTACAAGTAATGGTGGGCTCCATTCCCAGCAGTAAGTGGTTAACCCAAAATGAACTCAAATGTATTTCTGTAGATTTATTTTTGTTTCATAGTGCGTTGTTTTGGTATTTTTGATCTTACTTCTCTCGTACTTATGTTTCCTGATTTTGTGGTTTTCTGGGTTTGAATGTGTGTGTGTGTGTGTGTGTGTGTGTGTGTGTGTTTGTGTGTGTGTATTTCTTGTGTTTCATTTTTAATTCTGTTTTTTTTTTTTGTTTTCTAATGAGAAAAAGAATGGATGTGGACCTGGAGAGGTGGGGAGAATCTGAGAATTTCTCTTGTGGTTATCTGGCTGTAAGGAATTAATACTTCCTTAAATGACTGCAGGCTGTTTCCACCAATACCCTCTAAAGCAGAGTATCCTTTACTCTAATAAACCACTATGTGTTTTCCTTTTGATCTAAAATCACTTTAGAGTTCTCCAAGATGTTTTCTCAAACCCATGCATTCTATATTTCCATTCTGTCCAATGAGTTGTCAGGTCCTGCCCAATGTATTCTTCTGAACTTGGGGGAAAGAGTAAGGATTGAGAAATGGCAGGTGAGAAAAAAAAACAGAGATACAGAAGAAAAGACACAGAGAGATATAGGATAGCTTCAGGATGGTACCCAGTAAATACTGTGATCTGTCTGGAGTATATTATTTACAGTTTTTATATATTCTATTCCACAAAGGGAGGAAAAACCAAAGGTTTCTTTACCATGACACACAAGGAACAGATGCATGTAACTGCTTCCTTAATTCTCAAAGCATCCAGTAATCAGATGCTTTGCTAAACATTCTTGACCTTGAGGATCAAGACATTTAGTAACTACACCTTAGATCAAAACATCTTCTTTTCTCAGTAAGACTTCCTGTCAACCACACCCTATGCCAAACATCCTATCATCCAGCCTTTGAGCATGGACAAGCTCTAACTCTCTGACCCTCAGTCAAGATGAAAGTAGAATCACCTCTGTGGGTCTCTACAATAAGGAACCAGCATGGAGTTCTTCTGTGATGGTCAGAAGAAATGCTAGCCAACTGCTTATGTGGAATGCAACTTCTGGATCCAGGTAGAGGCTGAGAAAGATCTTTCACCAAGGAAAAAGGGAGCCCCATGATGCTTCTTTGGCTACAGCATGAAATGTCTATTCTAAAGTGATTGTGGACACTAAAAAGAAATCCCACACTACCTCAGAATTGAGGATAATAAAAGGTGATTTGTTTATTGGTAGACTCACAGATCACAATCTTCTGCTCAAATGGGGAACAGCAATGTAATCCAACAGCTGGAAGAGTGAGTGGGCTTTACACTGGCGTTTATAGTATAAAAGGCCATGCCCAAGTAGGTAGGTAACTTAACGATTACTGGTTGATGCATATCCTACAGCACCTCCCCCTTTTGTTTAAATAAGACAGTTCTAAGACTAATACAAAATTATATACAATAAGAACAAATATCAAGTATAAAAATTAGAATTACAACCAGCATGAACATTATCAAGCAAGAAACATGATAAATGTTTCAAGAATTATTCTATCCTAAGGAGTCTAAGTCTTGTATTATAAATAACTTGGCCAAGTCATAAGAGGAAAGTAACTATAACTATCTACCGATAACTGTTTTGTTATATGTAATTTTACTATGTTAAAGTTAAAACCTTCCTTTTTGTTTAAACAGAAAAGCGAGGTGATATAGGATCCCCCTTTGTATGCTGTGAATACCACTGGTTAATAAAAAAACTGCTTTGAGCCTATAGCAGAGCAGGACAGAACAGAGCTAGGAGGGGGAAACTAAACTGAATGCTGGAAGAAAGAAGGTGGAGTCAGAGAGAAGCCATGAAGCCACTGCTGGAAACAGACAGGCTGAAACTTTACTGATAGGTCATAGCCTCGTGGTGATACACAGATTAAGGGAGATGGGTTAAATTAAGATGTAAGAGTTAGTCAATAAGAAGCCAGAGCTAATAGGCCAAGCAATGATTTAAATAATACAGCTTCTGTGTGATTATTTTAGGAGTCTGGGCAGCCAGGAAACAAATAAGCAGCTTCACTAAAACACTAAAGTGCTTGAGAAGTTAATATTTTATGATTTTATATCTGATATTTTGTAACTTAACATCTGAAAATACTTCTTTGAGAGTAACTATGATTGTTGACCACAGTCATTTCTGTGTCCTCTATTTTCTTAGGCCTGCAGTGAAACTATCCTTTTCTAGACCTTAATTGTTGATTTGATATACCAAGTGCAAAACCAGCTCCAGATGTTTGCCTTAATTCAGTATTTGCCCTAAAATAGATAAATTCTATATTTGTGACTATACAGTTTTAGTCATATGCATTTTTCAAGTTTTATGTTGGATATCTAGCTCTAAAACATACACAAACTGTGACAAAGTCCAGTACCCCCAAGCAACTCCCAACATATTTTACCTCAGCTTACCGCATGCTTTCCTCTACCTTGGTGGAAAGCAACAATGATCATCTCTGGTTTGGTATGAATTTTCAAGACTGATATCCTAATGTGTTCTGCTTCCTAAAGAGGGACACAAGGTTCAACTCCTGAGTACCAAGGGATTCATGAAAGCTTATCTCTTAAGTGGAAAAAGTGGAACCAACCAATTTCCTGGGTTGCCTTCTTGTCTCATACTCGGCAAGAGCAGAGAGCTTGACTGGCCTGATTTTTACCTCCCATGATTCCTTTCAGCACTGGCCTTTTGCTTGTGTTGTTTCTCATTCTCAGCCTCAAAAAGAGTCTTGAACATGAGTTCAATTTTGAAAAATGTGTCCCAAGGCTTTTCTTATTTCCAGACCAATCATGTCTCAGTGTTAAAATTCTCTATCTCTCCTACAATTAAAATACCAGCATGGACAGCACGCCTTCACCGCCTCCGATCTACATGCACATATTTTCTAGCATGTTTTAGCTGAGTGAGAAATCAGCCAACTGACCAGTTTCAGTGTTTAAGAAATTGTTATTTTGTGTGCTTCTTACAAACCATATTTTCTAAAAATAATAATATAAATTTGCTTCAACCAGTATCCCTTGGCTATCATAAAAAGTCATCAAATTGTTCTTTTTCTTTCTTTTTCTTCAGCTGGTTGTAAACTCCACCTGAATACCTCCAGTCATAATCTATAGTTTTCTTCCAGAGGTTATTATAATCAGAAACCATATTAAACAGACTGTAACTTTCCACGAGGAAACAGGCACCATAGGAGACATACTTCATTCTCATTTAACTTCAGAAACCTCAGTAAACAACCAAGACCTGGCAGAAACTGATTCACTGTTTTGTGAATAAGGAGAAGAAAATGGATCATCTCCTATGCATGCATTTATTTCATTTATATTGGAAAGATTGAAATAGCATAGCCAAGAAAAAGGGGAATGATTTTACTGAAAAAATACAAATTTCACTGCCGGCAATCGTGGGCCCTTATCTCAAGAGTATAATATTTAATTATATATGTACCTCCTAACTTATATGGTCTGTGCATTTTCAGTCTATTCCTTTTGTGGAATATACAACTCTTCTCAAACCTGCACATATGAACAAACATGTGAAATGGATTCAGAAAACACCATTTCCAAAACAGTTTTGGAAAATCTTATGACCAGAAGTCAACATTCAATGTATTGATCCCCATTCTAGCAGACCTTTTAAAGGTAGAGGCTATTTGTCATGTGGGTGCAGAATCTCAAAGATTGTGTATTGTGAAGTAGGTACCAAACAAATGTTTCTGATACATTCTAGACAACAGAGTAGTCAACTGTCTTTGGGAAGCTTTTCTAGTCTTCTGCAGCCCAGGTAAAATAAAGCAGCACACAATGAGGTCTGTATCAATACCAGTCACTAGTTCATGACTCAGAAATCATGCTTGGGAGACCTAAAGGACTGACTGGATAGGCAGTGTGGAGAATCCATCAGCATGCTATTTTATTTTTATTATAATTTTATAAGTAATTTTGAAATGACATTCCTTTCCCTCCCTGATCCAATTTTCTTCCCCACTATACATGCTCATTTCCTCATTCCCAAGGAGTACATCATAGCTTTTATGGTTTCCCCTCTAAAGTATGTATCTAAACTTTTACTGTGTATGCAAGCTTTCAAGGCATATAAAGAAGCATACATATACATACACATACACACACGAGTGCACACATGCACAAGCACATCCGAGTGTGCACAGAAACACATACACACACACACACACACACACACACACACACACACACACACACCATTGCAAGGTAAAGCTTTTGTGACCTTTTTTTCACTTTAAGTGTTTATAATTGGCATCTATGCTTTTATATTTGTAATTCATTTCCCTACCACACAGTGTTGCCTTAATTTTCCACTCTTTTTCTGACTGAGCATATGGCCGTGCTTTATTTTGTTCTCTGGCAAACAATTCCAATGTAAACATCCTTTCATCTGCCTTTTTGAATATATCATCTTAGAGATTTCTAGGTTGTACATCATGCAATAAAACTGAAAGCATATATATATATATATATATATATATATATATATATATATATATGGTGAGAGATGAGAGTTTTCTTAATGTTTCAATAGATTATTGCCTGAACTCACAGCTCTGCAGCAATTTTCTTCATCTTTAGCAAAAGTTGCTGCTGTCAGGCAGGATGGATCTAAAAAGCAATTTCATGGATATTAGTGATTTTGGTCTTTATGTCAGTATTATGAAGTTCATTCCTTGCCTCAACTTTTATATATGCTTCCAGGATTCCTTAAATAAAAATACATTTATTTAGAAAAAACAAGTAATTTAGTACATATTTTCATTTTTACTCTTTTATTTTAATTCAGTAGTATTTATTTAAATCTTGGATTAGTAACTATAAATGCAATAATCAGTTGAATTTTTAAAAATGAAATACAGTCTTTGTTGCTACAGAATTTATATTTTAAAAAATACATTTTGCATTTTACCAAATGTTCAGAAAATCTAGATGATCATTTAGTAGCTGCAAAAATGAATGAATATTAAAGTGGAGACAAAGCAATCGGCTTTCCTGAAAACCTTCTGAGGTGTGACTGACAAACTCATATTAACTTCCCTTAAGGAATAGAAACAGCTTTTAGTTTAAGATAATTAACTAAATTTGTGAAATTGCCAATATACAAACATAAGAGTGTGGGGAAAAATGACAAACTTGACTTAAAATCTATCATTATGATTCCTACTAAGAATCATGGTCAGAAATTAAAGAAAAAACTCACAAGCAGATTCAATTAGAATGTCCTTGACTTCAAAAATATAGAAATGCCCTCTATGCCAAATCCCTGGACAGTTTTGGGGGTTATGTGTATGGAGAGGAAGAAGTGAAAGGATAGTACCTCACTTCTGATCTGGAAATCAGAGTGGACCTGGCTGCACAGCTTCATAGCGTTGGAAGATTATAATTGCACCATTATCATGACAGTGATGAGGATGACTCACGGTGCTTCAAAAAATTAACCATTCTTCCATTCATCTTCTACATTTTTAAATAACAAGGGGAAGGGGTCTTAACACATTTGAGTTCTTTGATGTCTCCTACATGGGACTGTTTTGTACTTTCCGCAGCACATCTCCGGAGTTTAGGAAAACTTTACTAAGGGAGAAGATACACTTATCTCATAGTATATAATTTTAAGGCTGTATGTGTAATGAAAAGCATTCTTTTCTTTTTGAAAATTTTCTCATTTATTAAAAATTGATTGTTTCCTCATACAATGTATCCTGATTACAGTTTTTCTTCCCTCTACTCCTCCCAGATCCTGTCCTCATGCCCTCCCAGCTGTATCCACTCTTTCTGTCCCTCATTAGAAAAGAACAGACTTCTAGAAAAGAACTACCAAACATAACAAAATAAAATATAATATAAAACCAAACCATCACATTAAAACTGTACAAAATAAACCAACCAAAAGAAAACAACCCTAACCAAAGTCACAAGAATCAGAGACTCATTCTTTCACATACTCGGGAGTCCCATCAAAACACTAAACTGAAAGCTGTAAGATGCGCACAGAGGACCTAGTGCAGATTCATGTAGGACCTGTGCTTGTTGTTTCATTCTCTGAGTTCATGAGAGCTGTGCGCAGTTGATTTAGGGATGCCGTCCCCCTGAAATGCTCCATCTTCTCTGACTCCCTCTCTTTCCAACTACTCAGTGGGATGGGATTTGTTGGAAAGATGCTGTTTATTGCTCTGTGTTCCAAGGTCTCTCTTTCTCTCCTCTCTCTCTCTCTCTCTCTCTCTCTCTCTCTCTCTCTCTCTCTCTCTCTCTGTGTGTGTGTGTGTGTGTGTGTGTGCAATGTCTGGCTATGGGTCTGTTTATTTGTTCCCATATGATGCAGAAGGAAGTGTCTCTGATAACGGCTGAATAAGGCACTAATTAATGAATACAGCAGGATATCATTAAGAGATATTGTCACTCTTTTTTTAGACCAGTAGTAGTAGATTTTACCTTAGAAGCCTAGGATATCTACGCTCTGTGTCTTGGTAACTCAAGTAGTATTAAGTATGGGTTCTATCTCATGGAGTGGGCCTTAAGTCGGACATTGGGTGTTTACTCCCACAAGTTTTGTGCTACTGTTGCCCCAGCATATTTTTTTCAGACAGGACAGATTGTAAATCAAAGGTTTTGTGGGGTCGGTGCTTACATTTATTTTATGGCAGCCTACAGAGTACCTTCCCATACCAAGACACCAGTTTCCTCTTTTCATTTTCCATGAGTTGTATGGGTATTCTCAGCAATGGGGCTTTGCTGTCCACAGTTTGTGGAGAGCAGTCTATTCTCTTAGCAACAGTCTAGTCTACTTGGAGATTTTAAAGGGACCTCTTGACCAACATTTTAATTAGATGTAACCCTGTCCCAGAACTGAAAGCTTCATCTGGTGATAAGAGATGGTTTCTTGGGACTCTGTCTTCCTTATTATTCGGAGACTTCATAGGATTGCCATTGCACTGTTTCCATACCATCCCTCAGATGAACTCAATTCTAGTTATTTCTCCTTGAATTTTCTCCTTCAACCCCAACTCCTCTCCCTCTCCCCACCTGACCCTCCCATTCCAGGCCCCTTAGCCCCAGTCCACCTATAAAGCATATTCTTTTCGCTCCTTTCCGAGAGATCTGCATGGCCCTCCCTTCCCAGTCCCTTGCTATAACCCCCTCTCTGGGTCCACAGATTTTAGCTTTATCCTCATTTATTTCATGGTTAATAATCTTATACTATCAAATACATACCATATTTGTCTTTCTGGGTTTGTGTTACCTCCTCAGGATGGTTTTTCTAGTTCCAGCCATTTGCCTAGTGGCAGCTTATGTCAGAGCCTGAAAGAGCAAAGGTCATCATGTGGTAAGAAACATGAATTATACAGATGTCTATGTGTGTCTCCTCCAGGTTCTCTACTTCATGCCAAAACACCACTAGCTTTCAATCATGGAAACTCTAACCTAATAATCTTATCTGATTCTATTCACCTTCTAAAGAAGCCATACATAAACACCATAGATTTTATTTTTGTTATTTCTATAGTGCAGAATGAATAATACATTTCAACATCCTGATTATTGGAAGACATGTTTTAATCATATTCAAGTCATCATATCACAGACTAAGGAAATTACATTGACATGAAAACTCAGTATTCTGAATTCTAAACCCACTCCTTATAAAATTTATTTCATTTCCCCACTACTAGAGTTTAGCTCTCAAAACAGTTATTTTCCACTAATATTATATTATTTTAAAGTGTTAAATAGACAAGAGAGAGAAGAGAGTGGGATGGCAGATAAATAGAAGATAGACAAACAGAAGACACACAGATGAATAGACATACAGAGAGATGATAGACAGAGAATTAGGAAAAGATTCTGACTTTTTTTTCAATGGCAAACACTTTAAACAGTATAAGAGACTGTTCTCAAAGATATGTCAATATGGAAACACTTCTATCTCTTATGTTTTGCTCTTCAGCTTACAGTTTTCAATTCATAAGTATATAGCTATAATTTAGAACGATAAGTTCATTGAATAACATTGACAATTGACTAAAAAATCATTCCAGTCAGTAAGGAAGTGTAGTATATTAATAAATGTAACTGAGGGAGAAACATCATTTTCTTTAATCCTCGTTAAAAAAAAAAAAGGTGATCTGGGGATAAAGCCTTTCAGGAAGAGTCCTCCGTGCATCTATTCAGACAATATATTTAAACAGTGTTTATATGCTAGTAAAACTGTATTTTATGTAACTTATTTTATGTCAGTCCTCATAATAGATTGATGAGACTGTAATTGTTAGGTTTCTTTTCAAAGACTAAGGCAGGAAAGAAGGTATTTAAACAAAAGAAGAAAGATCCTAAATATATTTTAATGCATTTTAGAAATTTATTTCTAAACAATTATGCTGAACTCTCATATCTTTTTCTTTTCGTTTTCATGCTTATAGATTTCATAGCAATAATTCCTTGGAGAATTTATTTAAGGATTTTTCAAATTCTTATGATTTCACAATTTAAGAATCTTGAATGATCCAATAATTAATACCTGAATATCATGTAAATAATTTTACAATGCCTAATACTAAAGAAATACCATATTTTTGGCTAAGCAAATTTCAGCAATCTGTGTTGTAAAAGTCATTGATTGATTTTTTTCCAGATTTCTTATATAATTGGAACTTTAATAGTGAAACAGTAGTCTTGGTTCCACCATATTATGAAAAAGCTGCGTTTACTGAACCCAGCTCACACATACTGAAGTGCAAATCTGTTGTAAAACTGTAGATTTGTAGTCCAAAATAGCATAAATCCTACTCCCTTGTCCATTCTCGAAGTTCCAATATGCTTCCTTATAAGTTTTGCTTTTTTTTTTTAAAGCACTGGTTGGTTATTCAAAAATATCACCTTGTTAATTGGTATAAAGAAGCCCAGCTGGTGAGCCAGTCTCTGGCGAGCTCAGGACTAGCCCAGCAGGAGCAGGGTGAAAAATGTGTTTAGTGAGAAACATTCCCCCATGTGTCCTTTATTCCTTGTAGTTGTAACTATAATCTCCAATATCTAATTTGGTTTAAGTCAAGCATCTTTGAATGCTCAAATGATCTATCCTGGAACCTCTATTCTCATGGTAAACAAAAAATGTGGAGAGCTTATCATGCTGAATATGAAGGGAAACTTAAGTCTGAATTTCTTCTCACTTAATAAATTTCCCTTTAACAATAAAGCAAAACAACAAAGAATCACATGAGATAGCTCGAGCACAGCCAGTCTTGTGTTGCCCATCACTACCAGCTTATCTAGCATTTCCAGCACTCTCCATGAACAATATTTTGGTTCTGTGTTTAGAACAATAAGTCTTCTTGCTCCACAAATATTACCTTTGTCTTAGGACAATAAATAAATAATCTTTGTTATAATGCAGAACTCTCTCTTTTGCTTTGCCATTTTTATGAAAACTGCTATGTAAGGATATGCATTTAGAGGGTAATGTGCTACTTAGTTTTAAATTATCCTGAACAATTACATATATTACTATGAATCCATATAAGCTAGAATCTTGGATTATCTGGCCACAATATGGTGACGCAACATGTCATGAATTATCAGTGAATTCATTAACCTGAAATTAATGTCAAAGCCCTTAGTATGCAAACATTTGTGAATTTTCTCTTTTTGAAAGTATTTTAATATACTATTGCTGAAGGCAAAATGAGAGTGCGTCTAAAAGATACATAGATAGAATATGATTCATGTAGAGTTATAAAACAGTACTTCAAAAAAACCTTTTTTTTTCCATTGGAGACTGGCTATTTTCTACTTGTATTCATTTATGTAAAACTGTATGGTACATCATATCATAAAAGCGCTGAATTTGTATAAAAACCTAGTTCATTCTTTTACTGAAACAAAATGCAATGACTAAAATATTAATATCCAAATTACTTTAATTTGCTTAAATATTTGCTATTTCTCTATTCCTCTACTTCTTAATCAGAAATTTAATTAATAATCACCTCATTTACCAAACATCTGATATCAGAATTCCAACTTTGTTTCCTTATAAACTGTATGTTTTATTATAAAGTACAATGTAAAGAAAATGGTTATAGATGTTTTCAAAAATCATAAATCAATGCCATATTCTCTACATTACAATTCAGGGTGAAGCACCACATTAGCCCAAACACTCATGCATAAGAACTATATGTACATATATATTATGCATCTATGATCTGGCATTTTTCAATGGCATAAGGGATGTCTTAAGCTAGTAGCAAGAGGCCTTGATGAACATTATAGACGATGAAACTGTCTAAAGTCGACAATTTAGCAGCTGATCATACCACCCTTAGGAACAGCTAGCTATTGGCAATATTGATGCCCTCTCCACAAAGACATTGAGACATATGGATGTCTTAAAAATCAGCCCAACATTTTAAATCAAAATTTGTCTATTTTAGTGCAAATAAGAAACAAGAAAAGAAAAGTAACCAGGAGAGGGATCGATCAAGATATCTAAATTTCTAGGAAGGGTGAAATCAAAGATAATAGAGCATGTGTGCCAAGGAGACTGAGGGAAGAAGAGGGATGAACAATGAGAAAGTAGCACAATGGATCCTTTCTTTGTATGCTAATCAAGAAATTAATACAAAACTAAATGATTAAAATTAAAAATTGTTACAAAAAACATAAGTGTTCCAACAGAAATGTAATTGTATCATAAATAAATCTCAATTGTGTTTAAAAGCAGTGAATTTAAAAGCAACGGGAATGTGCCACATTTTCTTTAACAATTCTTTGGTTGAGGGACATCTAGGTTGTTTCCAAATTCTGGCAATTACAAATAATGCTTCTATGAACATAGTTGAACAAATCCCCTTGTAGTAAGATTGAGCATCTTTTGGACATACGCCCAAGAGTGGTATTGCTGGGTCCTGGGGTAGGTTGAATGCCATTTTTCTGAGAAACTGCCAAATTTACACATTAGAGTACTACTTAGGCGTAAAAACCAATGACATCTTGAAATTTTCAGGCAAATGGATAGAAATAGAAAAGAAAAACCATTCTGAGTAAGGTAACACAGGCCCAGAAAGATGACCCTGGTATGTACTCACTCATAAGTGGATACTTTCTGTAAAGCAAAGAATATTGATCATGGTCCTAGAGAAGCTAAGTAATAACGTGAACCCAAAGAAAAACTTATATAGATCCACCTGGAAATTGGAAACAGACAAGATTGCCGGCAAAATTTGGAGCATGGGGATGGAACTTGAGGGAATGGGATAGTCAAGATGGAAAAAGGACAGAGATGAGAGCAAAGAAAAAAAATGATTGAGGGAGACATTGTGGGGCTAGCAAGAAAGCTGACACTGGAAGAATTCCCAGGATTCAACAATGATGACCCTGTTGGGAGCAGTGAACCTCGGATCCTGAAACAACTTGTTCTCCCCTGATCTGAGTGCCTACAGCTGCTCTGAGCAGGAGACCCTCAGGAGTTCCTGATGGCAGGAGAGTGGTTTCTGGTGGGTTTGGCTGGGGCGTGGCTATCTCTATATAAGCTGCCCCTGAACACAATAAAGGGGGCATTCTTGGGACATTCTGACTTCAAGGATGACCTGTGTCTCTCTGTCTTTCTGTCTCTCTGTTTCTGTGTGTCTATGTGTTTCAATCTCCAGCCCCTTGCCTGGCTCACGAACTGTCCCCAAGTAAGCCACAGACATATCCCTGGTACTCAGACATTTTTGAGGTGATAACTACTCATTGCTTAACATTTTAAATTTTGCATAAATTTATTACAATATAAAGACCAATAATATAAAGCATAAAAGAGTGATAAAATATGCTCAATAGATAAGAAAGTCAGTTAATGGAGATTCAGAGGCAACATATTTTGTAATTTGTAAGTAAACATTGCTAAATGGTCATGAATACACAGAGCATATATGAGCACATGGACACAAGGGAAAGGGAAAAGGGGTTTAATGAACAATAGAAGGAATTTTATCAGAATTGTGTATTATGCATAAAATAAAATATTTAGTCTTCATTCCTATATGTGTCTGTATATGTATACAGAGAAAACACACAAATCCTGTGCAGTTCTGTAGATCAAACCCAGCAGTGTGTGCAGCATGCCACCCAATCACACACTGAACTGCATCCCCAGCAGAACCAACAGTTTTTAATTAATATCAATTATACATCTCTTCTGTTTAATTGAATGATTTGTGTTTTGTTGCTCATAGAACCTTTACATATTTTTCAAAGTTTTACACTATATACTTTTTAAATAATTCCCAAAATTTTATTTTGGGATCTCATCAATACATAGAGACCTAAAAATGGCATCTCCCAAATGCTGCAGCAGTAATAGAGATAATATTAAGTCATTTTCTTTATGGAGAAGCCTATCTGGAGGTGTCTTTTTGTTTCATTCAATGCAAAGGATATTTACATATCAAAAGTCATAGCATATACTTAGCCAAATAAAAAACACATCTTCATAACTAAAATTTAGCCACATAAATTAGTTATAGTTACAGCCTCATAACTATAGTTTAGCCACATAGTCATTACAGCCATAAATTTGATGAATCTACAAAATCTACCAGTTATTCCCTATAAGTGACTAGATATCTATCTATAAGATGTTCAAGTATCATTTTAGTGTGTGTATGTGTGTGTGCATGCACATGTGTATGTGTGTGCACATGGGTGTGTGTGTGTGTGTGTGCGTGTGTGTGTGTGTATGCATTATATTACTTCTTGGTTAGCAGGGTGGCCTCAGACAAAAATGTGGAGGAGTTAACTGAATTTGTCAAATGCAACTGCTCTTCCTTCAAAGTTAGAGGCTTTCTCCTTGAATGATTAAGATCTCGGTTATACATTACTCCAAGCATGCATTGAGACTGCTGTTGTTGAAGTGCAGTATGTTAGAGATATTAAATATTAAATGATATTAAACATAAATAATACTTATAAATATCATAAATATTAATAAGTGATATTAAATGGTATCCTGGATAATATTTTCTTAACATTAGGACTAGGAATAAATTTCTTTAGACTGAATGAAACTTTCTTAAAAGAAAAAAAAATGGATGACAGCAGATTCAATAAAAAAACCAATATTCAAGACTCATATTAGGAAGGGTTATGGTCTATATAGCCTCAGGTCTCATTGACTACACACCTGAGACACTGTTTTTTATAATCCTTTAACCTATATTAAGACCCAAGATTTTTAAATGTGTCTTCAAGAATCATGATGTATATCATTGTCACTATGAAATATTTCTTCAAAATCGTGGTAATGGAGAAAGCAAAGAGGCAATGTTTTATTTGAAAGCTTCATACTTTTATTTTCTTTCATTGAAATTACATATTTTAAACAATATATTCTGGTTATGCCTTTCCCTCCCCAATCCTCTCCACTTCTCCTCATATCCAAATCCATTCCCTCTCTCTCTTCTCTCTCTCTTTCTCTCTCTATCTCTCTATCTCCCTCTTTCTCTAACATACACACACACACACACACACACACACACATACATGCACACACACACACACGAAAACAGACCAGTTTTAAATCCCATATTAATAGCAGCACTAGGAATTGAAATGAGGGTTCATTACCATCCTGCTTTTATTACAGTCCTTCCACCCTCTCTTCCCTGTCATTCCCTGAGTCTCCCAGGTGGTGATATAAATGCCCCATTTATCGTGGAACATTCAATAGCCACTGATTTTCAGGATTTTGACCAGTTATTGATTTCTGCATTAATAGCTACTGTCTTAGTTACTATTCTATTGCTGTGAAGAGAACCCATGACCAAAGCAACTCTTGTAAAATAAAGTATTTAAAGTTGGGGCAGACTTACTGTTTTAGAAGGTTAGTATCTGTTCAGCATGTTAGAAAGTAAACATGCATGGCGTTTTAACATTAGCTGAGAGCTTTACATTGTGATCCACAGGTAGCAGGCAAAGAGAAAACACTGACCTTGTCATCCTCAGTTATGCACTTACTCCAACAAAGCTACACCCTCTAATCCTTCTCAAAGAGTTCCACAAACTGGGGGCCAATAGTTCAAATCTATCAGCCTATGGGAGCCATTCTTATTCAAACCACCACAGCTGCCTACTGCAAAACTATTCTCTGATCAAAGTTGATGGCAACCCTAGTCTATATGTCTAAGTAAATGCTTAGAAAGCATTTGTCTATGTATCCAATTAGCAAGACTGTTCTCCCACCATGAACTGTGATCATACCAGTCTTCAGCATGAATCCACACTAAAGTGCCAGGAATGTATTTCTTTTATAAAGTCAGCCTTAAACTGAATTAAAAAGCATAAGGCTATGCATCATGCCTTTATTGCCTCAGTGGACATATCTTGCCTAGCAGTGTCTTGGTATACTTACCACCCATTGATGGCTTTTCTTCCAAGCGACCAGCATAGTACCTTCCACAACTGTGAATACGAGACAAAACAAAAAGCTGCAAGTTCAGTTCTAGCTTTGCTTATCTCTGTCCGGTATCCAAAGTCTGTGGCATCCTCAGCAATTGTCTTCCAGTCTAGTTCTAGTGAGGGTCCAAAAGTAGTGCCAATAGTCTGCATTGTTTAAAGAGGCTGTATGGTCTCTCTGACAAAAAAAAAAGACACAAAAGAACATCACCCAATCATGAAAAATTCAACTCATGTTTAAAAATTACATGTTCTACCTATTTTACAAAATAGTAGAGTTCACAATTCTTTATCCTCCAATACCATTCCTTTTTAAATCCTTTCATGGTTAGCGTTCTTCTAGATTTCATACTGTAAGAATTTCGTATTATCACTATTCTGCTAGTGACTTTGTACCAGATTCTCACTACTCGTGGTTGTGAGGCTGTATAAAGTCATGACTAAAACTGAAGTAGTGACTACTAAGTTTTGCCTTGGGAAATATTTTCCCTTGAGGGGAAAACACAAAGCTAGTCCCTTGTTAGCCCATATTCAGAGCATTTTGATGATCAAAATATAGGTGCTTGTAAAACCATCTGATAGCATTGCCAGGGAAGTCCCACTCTTCCACATATTACACATATTCCTTTATAACAGGTGGAGGGTAATCTTGTTGTCTAAGATTTGATTGTTCCAAATTCACCTAATCACTAAAGTGTGCTCATAACCCCCACATGAATAATTCCAGTGCCTCTGAAAGCATGTGTGCAGAGGATCCAAGCAGTGCTGCCTGCAGTTCAGCTTCCACCCTGAGGTTGAGTAACATTCTATTTTTTAAAAAATTATACAGTATAGGAGTATCCATTTTCAGATCCACTCGTTGTCTTGTTGTCTTATTGCACTAGTAAATATTTGAGAAAGCATGTCACTCTTTAGCCTAGGCTAGCCTAAAATTAATAATCCTTCTGGACCAGCCTCCAAGATGGTGGTATTACAAGTATGAGTCTTTTTCTTCTCCCAACTTTGAGAAACAGGGCTACCTACCTAACTTTCCTAAACACAAAAAGAACATGTGTGTGTGCTATCCGCTCTTATTCCTCACTTGAACTTTAGGAGATTAAATTCAAATCCAGGAGAGACTCACATGGTTTTATCTTAGTTACTGAAATTTATAGAATTCTTGATAGAAGTTGAGTTAATATAATCTTCTTTTAAGATTCTAACATCAATACTATTTCTCTGTTTTATGCAGAAAGAAAATGACACTTTGAATAAATACATTCAAAGTGGTTTGAATTTCAATCTCTGAAAAAGTTTATTCTGACTGAAGGTGTAATTAAAGTTACAAAGAAAAAGAAAAATCTCGCAGTTAAAGATTCTGTAATGGTGATTGATTATTTCCAACTTCCTGATTATAGAGAGCTGGACTATTACAGATCTAAAGCCAAATTATCTTCACCTATATATGGTCTCTTTAATGGTCAATTATTGTCCATGTCTGTGACCTTAAGTCTTATCAGTCATCAGTAAAAGCTTTGGACTGTATTAATTTCATTGGAATCCACCAATCCAAAAATTTAGGATGCCATCAGATAATACATTAAACTTCTAACAGAGTTATCTCTACTTTTCAGTAAACCTTCATACCATATTTTTCTCACTAATGTATTTGGGGAAATACCTGGATATATAAAGTTATTTTGTTCTGTAACTATAAAAACTCAAAGAAACCATTTCCCTTTGGAGCATGTTATGTAGGGAAACTAGAATCCATGTGTCTGGCCATGGTCATTAATTTGACTCAGAATAAACTAAATTTTAAATTTTTTGATAGTTCAAATCATGTATTCAAATCCCACTTATCTCCCCATTTCCTCGAATCTGCCTCTGCCCTTGCAACCTCTCCCCTAAATCAAAAACAATTTAAAAGAAAAACCAAAAGGCAAACCAAATAAACAAACAAAAATAATAATAAGAGTAATACCAAGAGGAAGAGAAAGAAGAAGGGAAAGAAGAACAAGATGAACAAGAACAAGAACAAAAGAAGAAGAGGAGGAAGAAAGAAGGAAGAAGAACAGGAGCAAGAATAAGAACAAGAACATTGTCATGGAAGCTGTAGTGTATCCCATTGAGGGGAGGCAGCGGTTTACTCGTCGTACATTCATCTTTACTTGCAAGTATTCATTGCCATGAGTCAGTTGGTTTGGTGGGAGGCTTCTGGTTTCTGCTACACCACTAATAACAGGTTCTTACTGGGGCTCTTCTTGGGTATCCTGTTGTCCTGTGTTATGGAGATCCTGCCAATTTGAATCTACAGGTTTGTCCCATTCACATGGTCCAATAGTTCATAGATAAGGTGGATTTCGGGGTGGGCCAACTCATAGTCCTGGTTCTGGGCCCAGGTGGTAGCTGGGTTGGTCAGTCCTTCAGCCTTCCTTCATCAATACTGTCCAGCACTGCCTCAGCTTGCCCACCCAATGCAGCCTGGAGCAAGGAGCAGGGCCAGTTCTCCTGCTCTCAGGTCCTCAGATCTTGGTCACCCACACTCACATCACCAGGGCTAGCTCTACTCTTTTGCCCAGCGGAGGCATAGGGACCTCTCTCCCGACGGCTGAAGGAGGCATACGATGGGAGAAGGATAAGCTCTCTTGCTCTCAGTCTTTCAGGGAAGACACACCTGCAAACCCCTCCATCATAGGGTTACCTCTATTGTATAGCCCACGTGGGATGCACTCACTCACCTGTCGCTAGGGCCAGTTCTTTGGCCTGACTCAGGTAGCAAGGGGCAGAGGAGGGAGAGCATCATTCCCTCGCCCATGCCACTGCATGACAGATGAGGGTGCAGAATTCAGCTCTACTGCACCTCAGACCCACAGCGCTGGCTCATCTGAGACCCCCCAAAACAGGGTCAACTCTAGTGCTAGTCCTGACCCTCCCCAGCTGCAGCACACGAGAGAGTGGGCTCTGGACCCCAGCTGGGCAGCAGAAAAAAATTCTTAATCCCTTTGAGTTGAGAGCTGCATTTTGCAACAATAACAGAAACAGTAACAAAACAAAACAATAATGAAAAGAAAGAACAAGAGAAAAAAGAAAGAGAGAAAGAAAGAAAGAAAGAAAGAAAGAAAGAGAGAGGGAGGGAGGGAGGGAGGGAGGGAGGGAGGGAGGGAGGGAGGGAGGGAGGGAGGAAGGAAGGAAGGAAGGAAGGAAGGAAGAAAGAAAGAAAGAAAGAAAGAAAGAAAGAAAGAAAGAAAGAAAGAAAGAAAGAAAGAAAGAAAGAAAGAAAGAAAGAGAAAAGAACTTCACTATGTGGTTTGCCTAAAATGGGACACATCTTCAAATGTTAGGTGTCAGATTTGAAAGGTTTACGTTATCCTGGAAGTTGTTTTAAAACAGTCCTTGCTAGCCAGGATCCACAATCTTTGGTTGTCAGTTTCCTGGATGGTGGGATCCATCACTTTACAAGTGTGTTTCTCCCTTTGCTCTAGACAACTGTATCTGATTCCTTCACCACCCCAATCAAGCATTTTTTACCTCTTTAATGAGACTTGCTCAGATAGCTGTACTGGGAAGAAATACTGCTTCTCAAAGGAGATCTCATTTCATTTTTAAAATACCTAGATATTTATAAATCTGTTTGGGAGGTAAACAAAAAAAAGTTAATACCAATGATTCATCCCATTTAGATTTTTGTAGAGAAAATAATCAATTTCTTTCTTTTCACCTGACCTTTTCATGTAGTAGACCCTTCCAAATCTTTCACTGCTGAATTCTCAGATCAACAGAGAAAGAAACATTATAAAATTAAAAAGCAGTTTGACAAATATATTTTTAAATTTTTTTGAAGACAGCAATTGTCTTCTGTCACTTGATATACATTGCCATCAATAAACAAAAGGGTTCACTAACCCCTCATTGGTAGAAAGAATTCCAACAAACATTTGGAAGTTTTTCTGTAGAAATTAATGTATGCTAAAAGAATTACATGCAAATTGGAATTGGGAGTCTAGAGAGAAGTCAGAACACAGAGTAATAGAGAGATATATGGGGAGAAATGGGGAGGAAAAGAAAAGAAAGGAAGGCATCAGAGAGGGAAGGAAACGTCAAGGTTTACTTTGTTACCATACATCATAAGCTTCTACCAGAATCATGAAAAATTATGGGATATTACCTTCATCTCTAACATTCTTCTCTTTACAAGCATAAAATGCTTTTAAATATATACTTATAAGTGAGCCCTATCTATTTTTTTTTAAATAAACACAGAATTCACAACTTTCTGTAGAAGAAGGGAAAAAAAAACAGTCATGAATGTGCAAAAGCACTATAAATAGCCAACAGATATGGAAATATGAGATGTTTTTTCTAATAAATTCTGTGGCAAAATAATTACCAGTAAGAATATGCAACTATTTTCGGCTTCCACTGAGTTATAACAGTCCATTGTTACTCCTAATAGACTGTAAATTTAGTAAGCAGAGACCCCTAAAACTTATTAAGCTTAAGTATATAAGGGCATAGAGACTTATTTCCACATATAAGCTTTAGGCTACATAGTCAATCCATAATCTTTTTCTTACAGATAAATGTTGTTTTCACCCATTACTAATTTTTAGAGAATTCATCCACAGTTTCATATTTCCTATTCACTACAACCCTGTTAAAGGTATCAGTGTTGTTATTTGGCAAACAAAGTAATTGGGCAGGCTTAGGAGGTCACCTGTTGTTATATGTCCAGAAAAATAGAGCTAAGGCTTTGTAGGTTCTGGCAGTGTCATTGGCAGAATTTTTACAATAGTACTCATAATTATGACTTGTATGAAATAGCTCTAGATTCAAAAATAGAGACTTGAAAAAAAACATGGTATCCATAAAATTTAACCATCAAATTGATCATAAAGAATGTCATAGTCAATTGTAAGTTAGGCACATTCATATGTATTCTATGATGACTGTGATAATCATTTGAAAACCAGCTGCAGATGTAAAATAATAAGAGATTTCTAAATGTTACCACAATGTTTTCACCTTATTCTCATCATCTTCCCCATGTCTCAGGACTATTAGGACAGCTTTGATATTTATACATATACGTTTTCAAATTAGATGTTTTTCAAGAAAATGTCTATTCTTGGCTCATCTCGAATTTCAGTAAGCCATCTTACATCATCCACCTGTGCTTTGGCATTTAGAGAAAAATATATTGCAGAAGAATACTTGCAGGAAATAGTTCTTCAGACTGCACAGTTATAGAATGATATGACATTAGTCTTCTGAGAAAAGCTTTGCAAAAGGATAGCATTGGAGAGGAAATATTCTTTTATGGTTAATCAAGTTGCTTCAATAGCTGGATTCAAGACATATTTCAATGAAGCCTAAAATCTTGTCCTTAAACATCTATCATTTGATTTCCCAACAGATAAATTTCTAATAGGTCTATTAGAATGTTCATTCTGTTCATAACTGTAATATTTCAGAATATATCTAATTAATACACATCTTTTCTTTGAATCTTTATCCTTCTTCTTACTTGGACCAGGCATTTATACACCTATAAAAATGCACAGTTGATAGTAGAAAAAGATACTAACTTTAAACATGTCATTGACTGGAGCACAGGAGATGGCTCAGCAAGTAAAGTGACTGCGGTGCAATAATAAGGTCCTGGGTTTGAATCCTTAGCAACCACTTTGGAGCTTGAAATAGCAGCAGGTTCCATTAATCCCAAAACTTGAGAAGTGAAGGCAGGAGGATTCCTGGGATTTCTGACCGGGAAATCTAGCCATATTCATGACCTCTAGCTTCAGTAAGGTGGGGATAACCTCGAGGGAGAACTCAGTCAGTGGGGAGGTTATGCCAGCATATATACAGAATTTAGGAACTCCAGTAACCATGTAAAAATCGGCACTGACACATGAAAATGTGTATAACCATACATGACACATAACAACACAAACAGTTTATACCAAATAAATAGATAAGTATAGTTATGACAGATATAAATATATAGATGATGAATAGGTAGGTAGATAGATAGATAGATAGATAGATAGATAGATAGATAGATAGATAGATAGATAGATAGACAGATAGGAAAGCTACATAGGGAAGAAAGCAATTGACCCCTGATCTTCAAATGCACACAGACAAACGAAGTTGAATCAATTTTTTATTAAGAAAGACATTTGAATAGCAGGGAAGGGATTCCTTCCACTTTCTGTATTTAAGATGTTCATTTCATTATTTTTTTTTGGCTTTTGAAACATCTACTTGAAATATGACAGGCAAAAACAGGGAGTACAAAGCATATGCAGCTTCATGGGTCCCTGAAAGAGATATCACTTGATTTTGCACTTATTATATGCTATCATGTAATAATCGATAGCAGAGGACACTCTGGTCCTGTGAATTAAAATAAGAAAAGTGAAATCAGTCTTTTAAAAATCTCTGAATACAAGCTGCTCACCCAATTAAGAAAGAGCATTCACTTTAGGCAAGCGTGTAGGAAGGGACAGATAATTGCAGCTGTCTATGTCAACCTTGCAAAAAGCTTTCCAAAATCATTAAGCATTCAGAAATTTTGTTCAGCCTGCAAAATTTCCGTGAACTGTACTCACACTTATTAAAACCACTCCCTGGCCATTTTCACCCACTCTTAGAATCCCCCATGTCATTAAGTCAACACCTGGCAACCACTTTCTTGAAAAAGATAATGATTTTTTTCCTCACCATCATAAATTTATATCAAAATGAAAATGAAGGGCACTAGAAATATGTCCCAGAGAATGTTAAATTTCCCTCAGGACTGTATCAAAATGATGCATAAATAGCTATGCTTTTCATATTTTTACTACATATGCCATGAAACAGATTGTACACAGATTGCCATCGAAGTGATCCTTTACTTTAGTGTCACATATATACGGTTCACAATTAATATGTGAGTTTTTAAAACTATATTCCCCCATTGCTAGAACTTGTTCATAAAGTTTAGAGTGTTTTTATGTTTAGCTATACACAGGAAACACTTGTGAGAAATCATAAATAAGGAATGAATAAAAAACCTCCCCTTGCCTGATGCACACCTTCCTGATATCCCACAGAGACCAGAGTGTCCACGGCAGTGGCCTCGGACAGGCTGCTCAGCTGCTCCCTTATTTCACATTTGTTGTGCTCGGAGCTTTATTCCTCATGGGATTTCCACGTGGTTGTCCTTCTGGCTGCATTCTCTCCTGAATCTGACAGATATCCATTGCTAAGGAACAGCTAGCAGACCTCAATCTGCTACCAGTATCAGTCTGAAAAAGTACTTCACTTCTAATTAGTTTCCCCGTTTGTATTTCCCACCTCAATTTGGAAACTAAACTCACCCAGAAAACACTACAATTCCTCTTACTGCAAATTACAAGCTTTAAAAAGAACCAAGGCCTAAGGCAGTGACCCCTAAACTGGCCTGGGTCAGTGGTCACCATGAACTATTTTCTTCTCTAACTCTTAGTGCCAAGCAGACTCCTGCTGGGCCTGGAGTGGTACTCCGGGTATCCCTGTGAATGATGACATTTAAAATTCATACTCTGTACTGCCCATCACCGATTGCTGGAACTGGTTTTCACACCAGAGGATGCAGCCCACTAGAGAAATCAGACATCTTCACCTTCCCAGCTGGAAGTGAAATCTGCAAGGAGCTTGGGCCACTGTTTCCAAAGAGATCATAGAAGAAGGCAACCCTAAATTCCTTAGCAATTCATCTCATCAATGCCAAAGACCCGATGAAAAGGCAGACTTCTGTTTTGTGCTATGTAGAAGTCAAGTCAAGGATGACTTCTAGAGCAGGATCTTAGATAAAATTTGAGAGGATGTTGGACAGTAACAATGGAGATGATAGTGGTGATGGCCGTTGAAATCATACTCGTCTGCGTTGAATTAAGGAAGGATGCCATATTTTAACATGGGCTTCCTGGGAGTGACATATTTCTTATCTCTGTCATTGTAAGGAAATGTGTTCTCAAATGTTTCCATTACTGAGTTCACATGAGCTGCATAGTGTCTTGTAAAGGAATTTTAGACTTAGTGCCACAGGGAGATCACATCTGAAGACAGCTGAGAGTGAAGAACAGTCGGAACATATAAAAGGTGACAAGCCAAAGGCCTTTCGATACTTTAGGTGGGAAATTCTATTGAATATGCTCCCACTTGTAAAGCAGATCAATATGTAGTCAGTGTTACAAAATAATGAAGATTCAAAGGTTTAAACACAAAAATCTCAGCAGAATTCACTTTTAAGGTACTGTATTCCTCGTCATAGATAAGCAAGCAATACAACTAGTCAGCCTGATTTCATCTTCTGTGGAAGCTGGAGTAACTGTGGTCTGTGGTGTGTGTGTGTGTGTGTGTGTGTGTGTGTGTGTGTGTGTGTGTGTGTGTGTGTGAGTGTGTGGTGTGTGTTCAAACTAGGTGACACACTTGTGTGTATTTGGAGAGGCCTACCCCAAGTGGCATTTATCATGTGCCAACTACCTTGTTTTGAAGACAAGGCTTTTTCACTGACATGGATGTTTCTATTAGGCCGGGCTGGTTGTACATGAACTCCAAGGATTGTTCTATCTCTGCCTCTCAGTACTATGGATTTGTACCCATGTCCTGTTTTATTACTTGGTTTCTGGGAATCAAATTCAAGACTTCATGACTGTGCTGGAAAACACTTTATGGACTGAGATACTTCCCTTCCTCTCGCTACCAATTTTTATAGTTGAATTATGGTTCCTTCCCTTGTGCACTTCTTGGGACCAAGAAACATTCAGAAAATACTTTTGAAGGGTTGTTTGTGAGGGCTAGGGTAACATTGTTTTGAATTTGAACCAAGCACAATTTTGCAGTATCACCTAACCCACTCCTTTGCCACCAAAACCTGCCAAAATAATCCCCTCCCCACCTGCAGGAGAGATGTCACATGTCAGGATCAGCAGCAACCTTGTTTCAGAGACCAGCTGCTAAGTGGGCTATTTCTGGTAGCAACATGAAACAGGAGGCAAGCAGTGCCAGAGATGATTAAAGAAAGGAAGTGCCAGGAGAAGTGGTGCACAACAGCTGGAAAGCATGCAAGAGGCTCTGAGACATGAGACTTTTCAGAGGAGCCATAATAGAAAAGACAAAGTTGAGCCTTGAGCCTAAAGAGGAATGAAAGAATTCTGTGACAGCTATGAAGACTTCCAAGCATCGTGTGCAAAGAGATTATAAGGAAAGAGAAGATGTTTGATGGTATCGTTTCTTCTGCCACCAGGATCTCCTGTTCTTTGTAAACGAATGTGTTCTGATTATTGTGGAGAACTTTATTGTCTCCTTCCAGCAGGAGAGAAGTTGGCTCCCAGAGCAGTAGGGAAGTAACAGGGCATCTAGAACCTCAGGTAAGAGGCTGGTAAACATTCACATCATACGGCCGGCCATATACATGCAGGAAGAGGGATGAAGGGTCACCCCTGTTTCACAATCCTTGAGTTGATAGTGAAGTCAGAATCTCAATGCATCTGTGGATCAGCCTTTGCTTAGCAAGCTTGTAGAGGCATGGGCAGAAAACACACACACACACACACACAAATATATAAATATACAAAGGCACAATACCAACACAGAGACAGCAAGTTTTAACACAAGTCTGACTGACTTTTTAATATTTATTTTTTATTTATTCTTTTCCTGAAAATCTGACCTCAACATTTCACGTGTACTGTATTTTTGGCTTTCTGTTGCCCTTTTCTGTGCCTGTGTGCAGCTGCATTAATGAGCCAGAGATCATCACACTGATGGTTCATTCAGAACACCAAAGGCTGCCAACGATAAGCCCTTCAAACAGCCTAATGCTGCCAGCGGAGCAGGTACCAGCATGAGATGCTCGAGATCCCACAGAGCTGGATGGCTGAATGTTCTAGTTCAGGAATCTCAAGGACCAGCCTCTGGAATGTGGTCTGCCCCTGCACTTACCAGAGGAAGGAAAGACCTCTGCATAGCTCTTCTTCAGCAAAAAGCAGAGCAATAAATGTGTGTGTTCTCATGTTTAGTTTCCTATGGTGCATTAGGAGCCCATGGCACTTGTTACAGCAGTGTGGCTAAGGCCTATTTTTATTTAATCTGTTGTCATCTATTTTTCTGCTGTGAAACCAACAAAGCTGTATGTCACAGCGTCTGCTGACTCATGTCCCTGCTCAAAATGCTCGGGCTTGGAAGGCGGGGAATGGCAAATTCGTCTCACTTATTTAAATTTTGAAGGATTCTAGGGAACCCATTCATAACTGGGCTTGTAGTTGCATCATGGCTACCTCTGACTCTATCTTCAATGGGTTTTTATTCCTCTATCTGTCTATGCTTCACTTCCAAATGCCCGCCTTGCTTAAAGATAGAGGTGGTGAGGTTCAAATTCCTGTTAAACACAGTACTTTATTTTAACTTCCTTTGGATGCCAAAACTTTATTTCTAAATAAGATTATATTCACAGACTGGTGAGTAACCTTATATGGCCATTTGTTTTCGGAAATGTCTGAGCCAATCAGAGAGGTGGGGATAAAGTAAACCAATCAAAACACATTACCTTAATCAAGAGAAGGTAGCTAAGACTAGACTTGGTGGGGCAGATGAGGGTCCAAAATATTTTACACAATACATAAACACTCTATGGATATATACTAATATATTTATGAATTTCTAACAGTTTTATTTTTGTAAAGAACCATATCAAACTTGATTTAGAGGCTTGGAGAATCTTTCAGTTGTGTATCAGAAGTTCTCCTTATTAAATTTTGCTCGTAATCAAAATATTTGGGACACTTGGATATAGAAATACTGTCAGCCTTTTGTGGTTTGAAATCTAGAGACATATTACTTTGAACTTTCCATATTTGTGCAGACTTATTTTTAATAAGAGTGATGTCAAGGGACAGGGGAGATAGTGCACACAGTCTGTAAAGTGCTTGCGGGATCCCTACATAAAAATGCCAGGCTTGGTGGGTTGTGCCTATTATGGTAGCACTGAGTGGTCAGGATGCAGCAGGAACCTTTGACTCTTTGGCTAGCCAGTCCTGCCTCATTGATGAGTCATTGCCTTGAAGAGATTTAACTCAGAAGAAGTGTATACCACTACTAAGAATGACAACAAAGGTTGGCCTCTGGCTTCACATACACACACACTGGAAACAGAGACAGCCAGCTTCCTGGGATAATAGTCTTTAATCCCATGATTGCTACACAGGAGTTTTTTAATGCACACAAACAAAGGAATTGTACAATGCAGGAGAAAAAAAAATGGACCAAAAAACAGAACAAAAGAGGCCGTACTGCGTCAGTTAATACTGGTAGAGACAAAGACAGGAATTGGGGGTATATACACACTAGCTGGTCTCCAAAAGAATAAAGATGATCTTTAAATCATAATCCCTTACATGTCTATGAATATTTAAAAGCAGTTACAGGTGACTTTAACCTTCATCTCACCTTTACCTTGAATAATTTCTGCCTACTCATGGAGGAGCAATCAGGACTCTAGAATATTTTGTCCTAGGGATCCGAACAAAGATTTCACTTCAACTCACTGCAATTAAAGTACTAGTGCCATATATGTGGATACATATATATCAATCAAATGCATTCTCGTTCAAGAGTTAGGTTTAAAATTGGGCATTTCCAATCCATTTACTCCTTAAGTTATTTGAAACCTGAAACAGGTCAGACTACCAAATTCTTGATAACAGAACACATTAAAACATACACATATAAGTAACATTATACAGACTGTGAAAGTTGTATTTAGGAGTGTGTGTGTATGTGTGTGTGTGTGTGTCTGCGCATGCACGCACGGGCGTGTGGCAGCAATTAAAGAAAAAGAGTCCATGATTTTAAAAGAGCACAAGGGGAGATGGCAGAAAGAGAAGGAAGAAATAAAATAATTGTATTATAATCTCAAGTAAATTTAAAATACAGATAAAGACTAGAAAACAGAAAAGGAAACAAAAGCCCAAAGTGAGATGGGAAATTTGCATGCTGGCTATTTTTACTCAGGAAGCAGAGGAACGCGTTCCTCCTCTGAAGCTGCAGAGTCATAAGAACATGGATGCTGCTCATGCACAATAAGACATAGTGCCGGTGAAGTTACGCGTGTGTTGTTATGTAAAATGCTTTGTTCTCTGGAAGACTTTTGGTAAATGTAATCAAGAACACTAAATATGAAAATAAGGAAAAAACATTTAACACTGTTGAAAAGTAATTAAAAATATAGTTTACCATATGGTGCTCTGTCATTAATTCTCTTTGGCAAAACAAAGTCTGGAAGCATTTATTATCCTGTGTCATTTTTTAAAGAGGCCTAATGTTCACATATGCCACTTATGTCATGAACAAAGTGAATCAGATTTGAGAGAATGACAAGAGATTCATTTGTCTGAATTCAAGAAATTATACAAAATGAGACAATGGGACTGTCCTTCCCCTTGTGCAAAAGTTGTTAAAAGCATTTCTCTCTGCACAGGCATAACTCAGACCGTGCTGGTTAGAAGACGTGGTTAGACTAACCAGATTCAAGCTTTCTAGTTGTCAAGGAAATGGTTTTAGAGGCATGACCTCTGTAATAAGCTTATATGAGGCCACGAGGGTTGGATCCTCATGAGGATGGGAGTGTCTTTACTCAGAGAATAACAGATTAGAGAGGCCTTTTAGTCAGGTAAGGAAACACTGAGAAGGCAACAGTTTGGACCCAGATGAGGGTTCTCCCCAATAACCTGACCACACTAATAGCCTGGCCTGTGATACATGGATCTCTGTTTTTATAACCACCCTGCATTCAATGATGTGTTACAGCAGCCAAAGCTGATGAAGTCTTTTAGAAGGCAACACAATCTGTGCCAGTCCTTTAATGATGTGAAACAGGAGAGTTTTCTGTTTAATTAAAAGAAGTAAATCAAAGACACAGTTTTCATTTAAAACTTCTGTGCTGTTCTTCTAAACTAGAGATGTTCATCCTAGTTTATTCAATATGACTTATGAATTTATGAAGAATATTCAAAGGAGATGCTTTTCTTGAGATGACATAAAAGCTTTTGAGTACAGGAATATACTATCTGCAAAATAGAGCAGTTAATAAGGAAATACACTGAGCAAAGGCTTCACAGATAACATAATATCCTTCTGAGTGGTAACAGCATTTTTCACACAGTTGGAGCCAATATCCCATTGTTATATGCAGGCTTATGCTTGTTTCTGGGTTGGCCTATGACTCTCACATGACTGTAGTTGCAATGTGCTCTTATCCAACAGACTTTTTCAAGATTTCCTTTAGACTTAGGTCTCAAGAAGGCAGACACCAAATTTTGGTCCTGCATCTATTTTGATCAAGCAGTCAAGTAAGGACTAAGATAGTTTTAGGAAACATAGGAGAGTCTATTAATGTTGCTTTGTGATTGGTCACACTGGCAAACTGCCTTCTGTAGATTTGAGTTACTCCTACTCTTCTGCTACCACACCCTCTGAGGACAGCTGGATGAATGGATACATATGTGCAGAAATGGAAAAATAGAAGACAATTAGCTGTGGGAATAGATAAGCATATAATTCTGTAGCTTTGATATCACAGGATTTTTAGGAAATAAGTTACTTCATAGGAAAGGATGGCCATGAAATTTCACATTAATAAAGAAATACAATCTCAAATGATGGTATTTATCCCAGAAGCCAAATCACAGAAACTTCTTATTGAAGTGGATACTAAGAAAAAGTAATTATGAGTAATCAGCTATACATGGGACATTTACATCAGCACCAACCCTCAGTAATGATCGAGTAAAAGAGGGCAGGAAGTACATAAGTACCAAAAGAAGGATGTTGTGAACTGCTGAACTGTAGACATGATATGGATGTTACACACATGAACTCAAAGCACATGTGATTATCTTCACAGCACCTATACAGGTTCAAGCCAATTAAAAATTCTAAGATAGAAGGAGAAAGAGTTCTCAAGGCCCTATACCTGGCTGAGGAGCAATTGACTTTTGATGTCTACTATTGAGGGAAATTTATGTTTCACTAGGTGGGTTCCATTAGTAGGCTGTCCTTGCCCCATTGGATAACCCCACATACATTCTTATGTAGGGATCACTATTTGAACTCAGAGACTTATTTATATACTTTAAAATGGTACTGAAGTTTGGAAAGAGAACTGTTGGGGAGCAGAGAAAGTTGGAATGGAAGGAATGGGGGTGAATATGTTCAAGGTAATGTGTGTGTGTATGAAAATTTGTAAAGAATAAAAAACAAACAATGAATCCCATCATCATTGATCTGTTTACCCTAACCTTAAGACTTTCTCCTGTATCTGAAACTTTTGTCAGTTTTGATGATGACACCTAACACAACCTGACCTCAGAAACTTTGCCTCCTTAGTGTTCCAAGACAAACAGGATGGCCTATTGGTTGTGAATGTGTGATGGTTATTGACTTGACTATATCTGAAATTAACTAAAATCCCAAAATGGAGGACACACCTGTGGAAGATTTTTGATTAATTTAAAATAAGAATATCCACTTCTACATAGGATCTTTGATATAGAAAGCCATAAATTTAATTCAGATCTTTTGAGATGGGAAATAAAACATAATAATATGGATATTGTGGAGATGAAATACAACTTTAATTTGGGCTGCACCTTCAGTTGAAAGCATATAAAAATGTGGAAAAAGGAAGCTTTTATTCTTTTTATTCTTGCCTGCTATCAAGTCCATTCTTTGACTGGCATTAGAGTCTACTTCTTTAGAATTCAAGCATCTACTGAAAATCAGTCTCATGCGCTGAATAACTTTTGGTTTCTTGGACTTTCCTTTCTCAGTCATCCATTTTTGGATTAGCCTGTAAGCCATTCTAATAAATCCCTTTCTACATACATACTTACACATTTATATATGTGTATGTACGTGTATATGTATGTGAATGTGTGTGGGTCTGTGTGTGTGTGCATGTGTGTGTTGTCTTAGAGTTTCAATTGCTGTGAAGAGACACTATGATCATATTAGATCACATCAACTCTTTTAAAGGAAAACATTTAATTGGGGGTGATTTACAGTTTCAGAGGTTTAGTCCATTATATTATGGTGAGACATGGCAGCATGCAGGCAGACATGGTGCTGGAGTAGGAGCTGAGATTTCTACACCTTTATCTGAAGCTTGAGCATAGAAGACCTCAAAGCCCACCCTCATAGTGACCCTTCCTCCAACAAAGCCACACTCATTCCAAAGTTACACTTCCCAATAGTTCCACTCCATATGTGTGTGTGTGTGTGTGTATGTGTGTGTGTGTGTGTGTATATATATATATATATATATATATATATATAGACAGAGAGAGAGAGAGAGAGAGAGAGAGAGAGAGAGATTCATTCTATAAGTTCTATTACTATAGAGAACTTTGAATCTTTGAACAATACACAATGCAGGATCATGTCAGTAGTTCTCAGAGTAGTCATGTACCCAGAGATGATGGACTTTTACTGTATATTTGTTCGTTTCCTTCTTTATTCTAATTGATGAATTGATGTCACCCAAGGTCCTCCACAAATATCACTTCATGGACTTTTCTGGCCCTTTTATTTAAAATAGTGCCCCTCCCCAACACTTTCTCTACTTTAATTTTTATGAGTTTATATCCTCTGACTTTCCTTTCCCTACAGTAGGTATTATTGGTTTCCATGATTGACAAGAAATATCTCTGTCTTGCACACACATTACCTGTAATCAAAATGACTCCTAAATATATTATAATGAATGGATGAAAATCCAGTTATACTGGATTCTTATAGAAATGGAAGCTTTTGCTCATTTCAACAGCACGTATACTGAAATTAGAGTGCCAGAGAGAAGAGTAGCATGGCCCCTGGACAAGGATGACTCATAAATTCGACTTATTAGAAGCCTTCCTCTGGTAGATATGGTACACCACTTTACCCCTCAAAGTCACACGTTACTCCAAGTATATGGCAGATAATATTAGGAGATCAGTTTGGGGGAAGTAGTCTAGGTGTCTCGTTCATTCAGTTATTGCGTAGGACAGAGGAGGAAATAAGAGAAGGAACTGGAAATAAGCATATGCTGGCTCTTCAGACAGTCGTTGAAAATGGGTTTGCTCCTCTGTAAGGTCCCATTCCTCTTTGTTTTCCAACACAAAAAAAAGAAAGAAATGAAAATAAAGTGGAAATCTGAGGAGATGGGGGGAAGGAAGGAATTAAGAAATTATATTTTAATTAGGCCACAATGTAAATAGAGTCAAGTCCTATTTAGAGTTAGCCTGGTGCAAGATTCTACACTTAACACTACTGACATCCCTTCTATTGTCTTACAGATACGGAACAAAAAACTCTCCTCCACTTCAATTTTCACTTTAAATAGCCAGAGAAACTTTAATATCACTCCTACACTTTTCAGAATAATTTCAACTGTGGCTAAATCTCACTAGTGCCATAGATGTCAATATCACTAAATTTTATTGGAGTCAATAGTGTTTCTTTTTGAAAGGTAAAGGGATATTTATGAATATAAACACACACATACATATGTACGCACAAATGTATTATATGCATGCGTATGCACATTCATATGTATATACTTATATATGCAAATACACATCTAATTTTGATATAATACAGTTTTTGAGCATAGTTAGATTCAGATTTATATATTTTTATAAATGTACTTTTCTACAAATTCTATATTTTGCAACGTCATTGAGGTGAGATATAATCAACGTGCCGTAAGCTGAATATTTTTAAAATATGCAATTTTGTCCACATTGATGTACAGATAGATCATAAAACCATTGCCAGCAAGAAAATAAGAATTTCCATTATACTCCAAAGTATGTCTATAACAATTTTTATCCAATTCTAGATAACCACTAATCTGCCTTATGTAACCAGTTTGCTTCTAAAGAAATTTATATAAAAGGAATAAGATATGTGCTTTTTTGTGCAGCTTATTTGCCTTCATATCTTGAAAAGGCATACAAAGATAGGGAAAGCACAGTTTTTAAAAGAACAAAATTAATTTGCAGAAACTATTCATGAGAAAGTCTAGGCATCAGCATTACAAGGCAAAGACTTTAAAAGCAGAGTATAAGTATATCCAAGAACACATGAACATAGTGGCTGAAGCTGGGTGTGGTGGCCAGGCTGTAACCCTAGGATTTATGAAGCTGAGACAAGCTAATCATCACACATTTGAGGCCAACCTTAACCCTACATAGAGAGGCTCCTGAAATAAACAGGAAAATATATTAAAGAGAGAAAAGGAACCAAACAAAGTAGTATAGGCATACTATGAATAGAGAAGATAGTTTAAACTAAGAATCAAGTTGTAACTATAACATTAAGAAGTACACTTACAGTCATAATATAATCAACAAAACTCAAAACTAAGATTTGAACAAGTAGAGAAAATATTCAGATGTTGGAAAAAAAGTTAGTATTTTGAGTCTGATATATAAAAAAATGAAGGAAGCATTTTAATATGTCCTAGCAAACATATAACATGCCACCAAGTGTACCTACATTTGAACTGTGAGTGTCCCAAGAGGAAAAGAGACAAAGAATGTAGTATGAGACTACTTGTTCATTTCCTGGCCGCCCAAAATAACCACAAAGAAACTGTAGTAATTACAACACTGCTTGGCCTGTTAGCTTATGCATATTTCTAGCTCACTCTCATCTAATAAATTAACCAATTTCTATATTTTTGTATTTTACCACGTGGGTCCTGGTGCACCAGCAAGGTTCCAGCGTGTCTGTCTCTGGCAGTGGTACCATGGCTTCTCTCTGACTCTGCCTTCTTTTCTCCCAGTATTCAGTTTGGTTTTTCCCGCCTATCTCTACTCTATCCTATTACAGGCCAAGGCAGTTTTCTTTATTTATTAACCAATCAAAGCAACACATATATAAAAGTACCTCCCACACGACAGGATGGATTACTTGAAAAAAATAAAGGTTAAATGCCTCCTACATTTGATAAACACACACAGAGACACATACATACACACGTGCATGTACACATACACATGTGCGCACACATTAGCATTTACATATCCAAGAATTTAATCTAAAAATCTCAATCAGCTTCAGAAAGTATAAACTGAAAAGGACACACATTTATTGTATGATAAACAAAAGACATGAAAAGAGAAATAGCTTGTCAAAAGGGAGACTTCCAGGTTTACACCAGAATCAATGGAGAACAGAAGACAGAGGGTTAACAAATTTCACATTATAAACGTTGGAAAAAAGAAAACAATCAATCAGGAAGCCTATGGCACAACAAAATTGATTCAGAAATAAGGTAAGACATTACCAAATTTTAAAAAACTGTGGGAATTAATTCACCCAAGTATTTAAAAATGTTTAAATTTTTTTAAGAAAAAAATGGCTAATGTAATTTTAGTGAATTTTTAGAAGTTAGAATTTCTGTATGTCAAAGACTGTGTTTGAGAAAATGAAAAGATAACTTCCGAATGGGAAAAAAACAGTATCTGCAAATTGTATGCCATTAGGATCTGTTGTCCATCACTTATTATATCTAATACTTAACTCTTATAGTTCAGCAAAAAGAAAACATGCTTCACAAACTGGCAGAAGTTCAAATCTGATTTTTTTAAATCAAATATGAAAATGGCCATTAAACCCATGAAAGGGGATTGAGATTATTAAATATATGGGACATGCAAATAAAAGTCTCAATGAAAACTTATCCACACCAAGAGAACAATGTACCCAACATACAGAAAATATGACATGTATTGTGGAGAACCTAGAAAACTAGGAATATGTACACCAAAGCTCAATGTGATGGAGAAGTGGTTGGCATTTACAGACAAAGCTAAAGCAGAAATACTACCCAATCATTGTACTTCCTAAAATTTAACTAAAAAGTTGGGAGTAGGTAGTTTATCAAAAACATTGCATGCCAGTATTCACTGAAACATTATCCACAGCAAACAAAAAAGTATTTATTAGTGAAGTGTATATGGAACCTGGGTACATGTTGAAATATAAAGAACTTTCCATCACTACTTAGTTTGAAATATGTTTTACATAACATAAAGCAAATTAAATGATTCGGGTATATATGAAATATTGGCAGAGACCACTCATTCAATTCCCGGCCACCCTGACCTAAATAATCACACAGAAACTATATTAATAACAACACTATTTGGTCAATAGCTTAAGTGTATCCCTAGTTAGCCCTTACATGTTAAATTAAACCATTTCTATTAATCTGTGTATCACCACGACGCTGTGGCCTACTGGTAAAGTTCTGGCAACTGTCTCCTTTGGAAGCTACATGGCGTCTCTCTGACTCTGCCTCCTCTTTCTATATATCTTTCAGCTTGTCTGTATTGGGCCCTTCTATAGGCCAAGGCAGTTTCTTTATTAACCAATGATAAAAAAAAACTTATTCATAACATGCATAGGGAATCCCACATCAATGAAATATTTAAAATGTACAAATTATAGACACAGAAATTAAGAGACTATAGGAAAATGAGATGATGGATATTTAGAGTTCTTGTTTAATGGTTTCAAACTTCTTGTTTGGAATGAGGGAGAGATTTCAGGAACAGATAGTGGTAATGGCTACAACATGTAGCCATATGTAGACTATAATGAGTAACACTGAGTTGAACATGTTAAAAGTTTAAAAAAGTAAATTTTGCTACATTTGTCCATTAAATATAAATATAAACCAATATCATTAAAGCCAGTATTTGACATACATGGTCATTACTCTGAGTCATTTTTTTCTAAAATGTTTAGTCAGGATAAGAACAATATTTTTTTTATTAATTTACAAAAATTTCCACTTCCTCCCCTCCTCCCAATACCCTCACACTACCCCCACTCCCTCTCCTCCTCCCTCTCCAGTCCTAAGAGCAGTCAGGGTTTCCTGCCCTGTGGGAAGTTCAAGTTCCTCCCCGCTCCCTCCAGGTCTAGGAAGGTGAGCATCCAAACAGAAAAATGTCATTGAAATCAAACAGTTTAGATATTCTCCAACTAAAGAAGGCTAATTCCTGGTACAAACATGATAGATTAAAATAGTTGTAAGTTAAAATGTATTTGCTACTTCTAGTCAGCAAACACCAGAGTCGAACAAGTCAGGTCGCTGGAAAACATCAGTGTTCTCTTGTCCCTGTGTAGCTAGCTGAGAACTATAGCCCACTCTTCCTGTTCACTTTACTGATCAATTTATAATTTGAGTCATAAGGAAGTAAAGCATTGTTTGTAACATAGTTATGAAATTAAAGGTTTCTACTTACCTTTTATAGTAGATAAATAGGAAGGAAAAATTAGTCACCAAAAGTTGGAGACAGTGGAAGTTTGTACCATGTTAAGTAAAATTGCTAGTCAAAGAATCATATGATCATTGGGTTTAAGTCATATTCTTAATAAATTGGAATAAAAAGGAGGTCAAGACCATTGTAATATTTTGATTTGGTGTTACATTTATCTGATATATGTTTTCATAACTACACTTACCTTATTGTGTACATTTGCACACAATTGATGCTGACATACATTGTCAGTAAATAAAATTAGGACCTGAGATAAAGAAAGTGTTCTCCTTCCAACAAGCACACCATCCATTGCCTCTTCTCTGAAAACTTACTATTTTCAATGTGCTACTTATTGTCTTCAAGAGATCAAAAATAGCATGATACTGGAAGAAGAATTAATTGTCTTAACATCATGTCTTTTTCATGAATTTTATGCAAACCTAGGAAAAAGCAGGGAGGTGTAAAGTTACGTTTTGAAGAACTACTAGAAATATTAAATATTGGTTTGGTTAATCTTACTTAACATGGGAAAACATGAGCTATTCCTCGTTTAGATGCAAAACATCAGCTATTCTTCCTTTAGATGTGTGATCAGGGAGATAAAGTGGATTACCCAAGATCACCTGGTTAGTAATTATCAGAATCCTCATTGCATAAATCCTATGTTTATTGAACTGCCCCCTGTTGATCTGAAGGAGATGCTAGTGCAAGAGGCTCATTTGTTACCATGTAAGAACCACAGTGGAGGAAAATTATATAATAAGGAATATTTTATCTCTCTCAAGCAAGAGGTCAGTATCTAGATATTGTTTACAAGATGTGTATTGGATTTAGTTTTGATTTTTTCCCCTACTGATAGGTATTTTGGACTTCACTTCTAATGATAGTAACAATGAAAAGGACACCATCTTTAACTTTAGCTTCTTCAATGTACAGTGTTAAAATTCAACAGCTAGTGTGGTGATCTGAAGGGAAATATCCTGCTGAGGCTCACGCATGCAAACAGTTGGTGCCCAGCTAATTTGCTGTTAGACAGTGAAATGTTTAAGACTTGGATCCTTGTAGAATGAAGCACATCATTGGGGGGGGGTTGAGTGTTTATAGCTTCACCCCACTTCTAGCTTTTTTTTTCTGTATTGAAAAGAAAAAAGATGTGATTGACCTGCTTCTGTTCAGGTTATATACTGCCATACCTCCCTTCCCTTAGAGACTCTTAGTCTAGAACTGTAAGCCAAATAAATATTTTCTTCTATAGGCTATTTTGGCCATGATATTTATAGTAGCAAAATAAAGGAACTAATAAAGATATGATGTAGGTAGGTAGGTAGAAGTCATTTCTAGCTATATCATTATCTACATTAGACAAAAGGAGATGTAAATGTATTTCTCACTTGGCCAGAGGTGGGTAAGGAATTTAATCAACACATAAGTTTGTTTCTGAGTAGGTCAATGAGAAAAAGCAAACTTCTTGAACTAGGTTGATTATAATTACCTGAATCTACCCATATTCATTGTTGGTCATCAAAGCCTATAATTTCCCCTGTAGTCCTGAAGCAGGTGATCTTAGACAGTGAGAATAGACAGAAACAGAGGCAGATACATCCATTTTTGATTTTTGAGAGAAGGTCAGTGTATAGCAGGAATAATAAAAACCTAGAGACAGATATTGGGGTTCAAGTTGAAAGATCAGAGAAGCAAAACAGCCAACCACTAGAGAGCTCTTACTTCTGTGAATTCTTTAGACTGAAAATAGAGCAAGTTCCTGTCTCACCCCAGTTTATATTCCTTTTTAGTGCTTGAATTAAAGGCATGCACCACTGCTACCCAGCTTCTATGGCTAAGTAGTGTGGCTGTTGGGATTAAAGGTGTGTGCCACCACTGCGTGGCCTGTATGACTGACCCCTATGACTAACTTTGCACTCTGATCTTCAGGCAAACTTTATTTATTAAAACATAATGAAAATTCACTATATCAGTCAAAAGTCTTGAAATATTTGATTCACTTCAATCAAACTTCACACAGAATCTCCTGATTAGACAAAATTGATCCTATAATTCTTGAAGCAGACATGGTCCTTGTTTTCTAAGCTACACCCCAAATATTTGGACTTTGTCTCTGATCTCCACTGAACACCTTCATGAGTTTCAGTACTCAAGGGCTTGCACCTTTCCTAAGTAATGAGTAACTGGCTTTTCATAACCAGCTCCACACTATCTGGATGACTGTAACATATCACAACAGACACTACAACTGTACTCTGCATTTCACTAACATAATACTAAATATTATGTCACTTAACCTAACAGGCACAATTAGTCTAGATTTCAGAAGAAAACTCAGTCTTGAAACGTTAGCAAGGTCAGAATTCCCTGTATCTATAGTGTTCAATAAATATATTTTAATAAAATGACATATTTATGAAATGGAAATAAGATTGAAATATGGAGCTATTCCTAAAGTGCGTACAGTACTCAGTAAACATCAGTAGTTACTTAGTTTTGATTGGTTTGTTTCACTTAGCCATTTTTTCACGTAAAAATCGTAACCAAAAATATTACATGCTAGAACATAATTCCTAATTCAGCTGGTCTCCAAACCTGTGATACATCAGTTAGCAGGTGTTAGGAGAAAACCACATTTCAATCTAAAAATTTCTGTATAAAGTCAAATAGTTTCTTTGTATTTGATATTATTCTAATCTTAGGACTGGACCACAGACACACTTTTCCTTAAGAATTATAAGGTACCAGCTGAGAAAATTCCTGTTACATTGTCCTTCCCTATAATTAGATGAGAATATAAACATCACATTTGTTTCTCGTGGTCATGGATTGTTGAACTAAAGTTGTATTCACTCAATCATTTTTTAAAATGATTTCGTTCGTGTTTGTACATGTTTTGCCTGCATGTATGTGTGTGTCCTGTGCCCAGTGAGGTCAAATGCAGGCATTGGCCTTCCTTGAACTGGAGTTACAGAAAATTGTGTTTGTATCATATCATTATATTTTGTTTCTTTTTATAAGTTGCTAGTTTGCTGGAGGTTTGATTTTTGACACTGTCATGGAGTCCAGACTGGCTCAAAACTGTCATAGATGACACTGAAATCATGATTTTCCTGCCCGAATCTTCAAAGTGTTCGGTATAGGTCTGTGCCACTGTTCCTTGCTTCATGTTGTTATATTTTCTATTATGTCACATAAAGATGGTTTTGAAACCATCTTTAAGCAATGCATGCAGTAAAAGTCTTAATATTTTATAGTCACTAAAAATCCTATTAATAATATTTTACCCTCTATATGAGATAAAATCTTGAAAGTATGGGTTAATGGCAAATTAAATCATCTCTGCCAATCTAAACCTCACATTCGTGAGTGTTCATGCTGGAGTTAGAGTAAGACATATTCAAAACATTATCAAGTTCTTTCTCTGTGATTAGACCACCTGAGAATTGTCATTTTGGTTGGTTCCAATAAAAGAAAAAGACAGTGATCATGAATAGGCCAAAGAAAGATGATTCACTCAAAATGGAATAATAAAGTTTTAAAATGGGCAAGTTTATTTTTGAATGGAAGCAGTCATGACATAAATAATAAAGAAATATTTAGATGACTTCAATGACTGGGACAATGGACCGTGTTCTCCCATTTATCAATAGTTGAACACTTTGCTTAAAACCTAAACAACATAAACAGATTTTTGTAAAACCTACAATGTTTCATTATTCAAATAATTGCTAGAGAATAGATATCAAAGGGTTTGCAGTTTTCCTCATGAATCCTTACTGCTTTCTGTCTCCCAACAGATTTGGATAAGAAGAAGCTGCCCATTGCGGATGTTGGTCTCAGTGCAATGCCCCAGAGTTGTGACTTAATGAATGTTACATCAATCGTACCGACTGCCTTTCTCCCAGTGTTTTCATATCATTCCTTCCTCTAGTTGTAGACTCTGGTCATTCACCCACAATTCTATGAACAAAGTCTTGATTGCTGCTTCCAGAACATGAAAGAAGAACACATTTTAATAAGTTTTTGGTTGACAGGACTTTATTTCCTCACAGCGTCATTTATAAACCTTTTAAGCAGCAGCCTGAGTCTCCGGTCGTAAAAATATGCTTAGCAATTAGTGGTGAAGGTGTGGACTTTAAAAGTCTTTTCAATTACACTCTGAAAGATCCTCACACAATGGGCTTTCACTAAGCAGGGTGAAATCCATGTATTCCACCCATTTTTGCGTTACAACTCCCAAGTTCTTCTTTTGGAGTCACTCAGAAAGATTGGCAGCTGCAATTTGCTGTATTCAAAGACTTACAGGGTAGCATGCTTGTAAAGGGAAACCCAATTTCAATTTCATATGGAAATTGCCTTTTTTCCCCTTTGCTTTTAGTGGACTAATGAGCAAACTTCAAAAAAAATTCTTTAGGTTTGATTCCTGCTTGTCTAAAGTAGAACCAAGGGCATCTGTAGCACTTTGAACTGGCAAAAAGCAGAATCCTCTCTTCAGTAAAGGGCCCAAAAGCCTGGAGACCTCAGACGTGGTCCAAATACATCCTGGGCAATGAAGTGGCTAGAAAAGATAAGAGTTTCGACCCTGAACTGCTCTCTATCCAAGAGCAGAAGTACTTAACTATGTCTAGATTTTAGTAAAGTCAGCTGCACTGTAGAGTGTCAGGGTCAGAGATTCCCAGTCACAACAAAAGATGCTTGGCTGCCACAGTCCATGTGTGTGTGTGTCTGTGTGTGTGTGTGCTTGTGTGTCTGTGAATCAGTCAATCCTCAAATATCCTGGGAGGGCAACTGGTTTAGCTGTACACGTATGAATCGCTTTTTGTATCAGTTATTTTCCACACTGGTGTTTTCACTGTGTTGTCAGGAAGAAAAAGAAAGCAAATGTCCTGAGCGAGTGCACTTGAGAAAAGCTGCGGAAAAGGCTCGGTGCTAAAGTCATTGATTTGCAAGCATGTTTGATATCCAGAGACCACATTAAAAAGTCAGGCATGAAGGAAGTCCATTTAATTCCAGTTTCACCAAGACTAAGAGGGGCATATCCTTGGGTCTGGTTAGATAGCCACCTGTTCCAATTAGCAAGCATTGAGCCATAAACAAGGTGCACAGTGCCTGAGAAAGGATGCCTGAGGTTGTCCTCTGGTTTTCAGATGAACGTAGCCCCCTGTGTGCCTATAGACTCATGAACTTCATACAAACATACACAGAAAAACTCAACCATGCAGAAGTCGATACAGAAAATGGGCTTTAGTCTTGCCAATACAATGGCCTTAAGTCTCTTAAATTTGTTAATGGCTGTGAACTGGGTTGCAAAGACACACACAGTAGCCTCAGAAGCAGTATTTAAATATGGAAGTTCCACAGGCTTCCAGACCAAAGACTTTTTTATCTTTCAGGGAGGATCAATCGCAGAACTTAATATCTTCATCTGGAAATAGACTCCTACAACGTTACCTGAATGATCTTTACTCAGAAGATCAGTAGTGCTCAAAGGCAATGCCATTCTCTCCCTCCTGCCAGCTTTCCAGGGCTGAGGTGACCTTCCAACACACACAGACACACAGACACACACACACACACACACACACACACACACACATACACACACAGACTCACCAAACAGCTTTTCCAGGCCAAGAGAATGTCTTTGCTTTATTGCTTAAGGCATGTGTAAGCCCAGTTGGCATGCTGCATTAACATTTCAGTAAACCTTGCCTTTTGTGAGGCAGTCTGAAGTTCTGCAGGGTTTCTTCACAAGTTCACTGGTGACTGTTTACACAAGTTGAAATTTTCTGTCAATTTACTCTTATGATTAGATGGAAATTATTACTCTGCTTTTATTTTCTACTAATATAATTTGATAATAAGCTGTATGTACTGTTCAGTTGGTAAAAGATCATATGGAAAGGAAATACAACAAAGTGACAAATCTTGTGTGAGCTCTGCCTGCTTTTTCTTTCTATGATTTTCTTGTGTCTGTATGTATACTGTCTTCTCATTCACTGCCTTGAAACTACCAAGTAAACAATAGTTTTTGAAAACATGGATTTCCATTCTTCTCAGGAGAATTTCACTTGACTGCTGACCTTCTACAGCCTTGGTTTCAGAACTTTGGGATATGCCTGCTGCTTCTGGAATTAATGGTTTGGATGGAAAAAAGGACTCTGTCTCCTGGGAGACTTAGCTTCTTCATCCATTGCTGAAAAAAACTCCCAGAATAAACACTGTGGCACCCGGGACTGTACAGCCACATGCTCACTTTCCCATCCCATGAAAGGAGCTTCCCATTCCCCTTTCTCTGTTGAAGGAAGTGAAACATGACTGCAAGGTTTCTGTCTTTAAATCACAAGCTGCCCCGGCCCCATCCACTCCCAGACCCATATTTCTACCTGAAGAATGAAATGACAGGCCATGGACCAGTGGACCCTGACCTGGTTTCTGATCCTGAGACAGACACAGTGAAGCACGTGGCCTCTATGACTCATTTTTCTCACACCAGTTTTCTCATTCACAAACTGGACATAATGTCTTAGTTCATTCTCTTCTCATGGCCACTTAAGAAAAATTAATATTTATGTATTTTTAAATGTAATGTAAAGCTCCATTTTATAATCATACATATGATTGATAAATCATATATAAATGATAAATATACTAAAACCAAAAATCCTGTTAAGTGAAGAATTAAGAAGACATTGAATTTATTCTATTGATAATATTTTTTCAAGAATGATTTTTTTTACTATGGTTGTTGCTTTATTTATTCATTTATTTATTTAAAATGAGACAGGATCTCACTGTCAAACTCAGACTGGTTTCATACTCATGCTATGAACTGGTAAACTCTGTTTATTAATTATTAATTTGGTATCATATTGCTCATCTCCTATGCTTATAAAAGATCATAAAATATACACAATAACCATATCCAGCTTTTAAGTTAAAAACAATATATCAGAAAATTTTTTGAAAATGAAAAACATTATTCTTTATCAATTAAAATAATTGCATTTCTATTTAAGGGAAAATGGCATTCTTACATAGATCCTGAAAATAGAAACACAAATATATAAAATTCCCAGCACATAATCATTTTACTTTTTGATTTGCTACCGCCCTGTATTGATCCCGCCTACTATAGGATATCCCTAAATTGCCCGACTCCATTGTTTAACCTTTGTCCTCCTTAAATCTATTTATTTCCTGAAGGAGATGAACAGGCACTGTAAACTGAATGGTCAGATTAAGATGACTCTAGCAGAGTCTCATGTAGATTATTCGCATGTTGATGATGACAGGGCATACTGTAGATGTTGGGATTCACTTAAGACATATGTGTAGGAAAGATCTCCAAGACTGACAATAGAGGAAAAGCAGGAGAGGTCAAAACTGAAGAATTCCTAATTTGTGTGCCTTTGTCTAAGTTTTTCACAAAATTTTATGACCTTCCTCGAGTTTGTCCTCCAAGACAAAATGGCGGTCTTTCTCCAGCTCATCTGTTTCCTAGAATGTCAAATTGAGATCTCTAAAAAACAGTTGTTTCCTGGCAGGTGCTGCGCTGGAATGTGCTCAGTCACCAAGGCAGGAGCATGGACCTGAAGTAGAATGACAGCGAAGGTGACGTCCAAGGACACCTCACAGCCAAAGTTTCTCCTTTCCTCAGACATCAAGAAAGACAAGAAAAACTCAATACAAATAAACGGGAGGAGCAATGAAATAATAACTCAAAATTAAAGAATTGGATCAATTTTGTATTGGATTTTATTGCTGCTACTTTACCTCTGCAAAAATCAGTAAACCAAATGCAGTGGAGATTTTCATATATCTGAAATTGCATTTGTTTTTGAGAAGCCCAAGATACAGTGTTCCCTTTCTACACCCATAATAACACATATATTGTTCCTTTCACCAGATTCAATTTTTGAAGGTTAATTCTTGAAGATACTCAAGACAGTCAATAATAACTTTTATTTAAATACAGTATATAGCCATGTCACTTCCACACAGCCATTGGAAATGGGACACAAATGGTGATTTCCAAAGTGTGGGGTCTTCACTTCCCAAACCAAATATCATTTATAAATATGACATGGGTATGAATTTATTTTATGTCTTTCAAGTACTTACTATATAATCTGCTCTTTTCAGTAATAATTCTTTATGTATTCTTCCAGGTATCTTTAAAGATTCTTCAAGCTGATGCTTACAGATGCTGGAGTTGGAGAAGGAACACTGGAATCACATTCTCGAGGACTCAGTAACGGTGCCTGGGAGCTATGGAGTGCCGTCTAGGGAGACATACAGCAAAACTGCTTAATTTACCAGAAATTTGGAAAGTGTGGAAGAAGTTACTGTATGCTTACTCCAATGATCACCTGGAAGGGTTTAGAAAATGTAGTACCCTAGAGGTCACGTAGTCACAGAAATGAAGTAGCTCAAGAGGAAGCAGAATAATATTTTGTTTAGTGAAGTGCAGATGTCTCACTGTAGAACTTCTTGCATTTTCTGTGGTTGTTTTGAAGTAACCAGAATATCCAATGTATTTCTGAGGAGACTTCATGGAAACACTTCTGATTTGTGAGCACCAGAGAAATTTTATTGAGATTGTTTATCATTGGGAGTCCTGGGAGATAGAGCACGGAAAATCATCCTAAGCAGTCCTACCATGTGTGAGCAATACCCATGCATTAGTCATCGCAACAGTCTGGAATATCAAAGTCGAGAGTCACTCACATTTTGGGAGTTTTCTCAGTCCACAATCTGTACCCTAAGACTGGATCAAGGATTAGAAAATGACAGACTGAATCCCAGTTTGGCCTACTTTATGAGGAGTATTCTGGACCAAGCTGCACTCCTAAGTTGTCTGTGGCTGTTTCCATAGAGAAAAGAAGTGGGACCAGTTTGTGAACCTTACGGTAATTACTATCTGGAACTTTACAGAAAATGTTTACTAGTGTTCTAGATGAACTCTCAGAGAACACAGAGTATAGCAGACAATGAGAACTGAGCATGTCACAAGAAGAGGAAAGTCTTTCAGGAGGTTGGCTCACATTCCTGCTGGCAAATTCTCTCTACTGCCTAAGTACTAAATTTATAGAAATAAGACCATTGCCGCATTTGGCTTATTCTAAGAAGGACTTGCTGAAACATTACTTAAATTCAACTTAAACATTATAAGATGTCTCTGCCATTTATTTAGAAACCACTGGTATGTGTTTATCCTGTACCTAAAGAAATGGCAGGGCGTAGATAATCTGAGACATTAGAAATTACTACAGTACAGCACTCCACCTACAGGGAGATGTGTGGGTCATCACAGGAAAAGGAGTTATGATTGAGGCAGAGAACTAATCATACAGAATGCACGACTCGCCTGAAAATTGTAGAATGAATAGGAATTACTCAGGTGAAGGAAGTGATAGGTGATTCCAGAAGGAGGAAGTGGCTATGGAAACCATTGACTACGGTTTGTAGAAGACAAAGTGTAGTTAATAAAGAGGTAAGAGGGGGACAAGAATTGATGCTAGAGAACTGCAGCAAAACCAAACGTCTTAACTTGTAGGTGATATGCTGATGGGTTTGGAATATTCTTGCTTTTCAAATAAATATGATGTAATCCTATATATATTTCATAAAAATAATTAGATGCCACGTTTGAAAAAAGTAAATTGCAAAACTACATTTGAAAACAAAAAAAAATCAAGACAATTTTTGGACAAGAAAAAGAAACAAACACTAGGTATTTGGGCAGAAGAATGAGCATAGATCTAAAGATGTCATAGTTTAAATGATAGCAAGCCAATAGTGAATGTGGAGGAGAGGAGCGCAGAAGTCTATCTTAAATGACTTTAAAAAGAACAACAAGCTAGCATGGATTTCTGTAAAATTATCTTGTTTATAGAATGAGTCCATAGGGAAAAGAGACACATACTGAGCAAAGTAGGAGAGAAAGGGAGAGAAAGAGAGAGAGAGAAAGAAAGAGAGAGAGAGAGAGAGAGAGAGAGAGAGAGAGAGAGAGATTGAGAACAAACTGAGAATGGTACTAAAACGGATTCTTTTCCTCGTTTAGGCCAAGTTAGATTTCAATATCAGCTGAAAAACAAGAAGAAAGACCAAAAACCCTCTCAACTTTGTCTAGTAGAATTTAGGTTACCTAAAAATAAGTTTCTTGCTGTGATGGGAAAACTGTTGAAGGCAAACATTAACAGGAAGTCTTTGATATGTGATCTTTTTGATGTTAAACTATCTTATAGTAGCAATTTTTGAAACTTTTACTTACAAGTTCTTGAAAGATAGAAAGCAGAAGTCATTCCATTAAATATGTCATCTACAGAAAGACACAAAAAATAAGGAAAGAGAAACAACCAGTGTTAAATTTTTGCTACAGTCCATTTTAATACTAAAGACAACTTTTACTTAGGATATTCTCTTTCTGTCATTGTTCATTGAGCAAGTGTTTTCTTATATTACTGAATACATTTTTTCCAGGCCCTCAATTTGTAATCCTTTTCCACTTTGTAAAGCTAATACTGTACTACACAGCAAAAAAAAAAAGACATTTTAAATTTTGCAGGAAAATGGATGGAGCTAGAAAACATCATTTTGAGAGAGGTAACCCAGACACAGAAAAACAAGTATCACATGTACTCAGTCATAAGTAGTTTTTAAACATAAAGCAAAGAAAACCAGCCCACAGCTCACAATCGCAGAGAACTTAGACAACAAAGAGAACACTAAGAGAGACATACATAGATCTAATTTACATGGGAAGTAGAAAAAGACAAGGTCTTTTGAGTAAATTGGGAGCATGGCGAACTTGGAGGAGGGTTGGAGGGGAGAGGCAGGGAGGCACAGAGAAAAATGTATAGCTCAATACAAATCACTAAAAATAATTTAAAAAGCAAATACTGGCACAAACACCAAAATATTTATAGAAGAAATTTTAAAAATATTCAGCATATTTAAGGAAATTTTTATTTGTGTGTCTGCATGCATGTGCATGTGTGCTTAGGAATGTACCTGTGAATTCATGTAGGAACCAAATAAGATAGAGGTCCTACTTTATCATTCTCCACCCTTTTCCTTTGAGACAGAGTCTCTCACTGGACCAAGAACTAAGCAGTCAAACCCATGAAATCATTATATCTCTGCCACGGAGCAGGGATTATAAAATCAAGTCAGGATACGCCTAGCTTTTAAAGGGAGTGTTTGGATTCAATTCTGATCCTCATGCTTGGAATTCTTACCCATTGCATCACCCCTCTAGACTCTGTTTCTGCAAGGCTACTTCTTTAAAACTATACCCTCCTCCAGGTCACTTACTTTCTGCTTCCACTTAATCCTTGATGCTGTCTCTATATGTCATCACCCTTGAGGGTTTCAATTTTTCCATAATCTGTGAACAACCTCCAAGAAATTTATTCCACAGTTTATTATTTCAGAGACTGTACATACTCACTTCACTGAGGTTCTCATAAAACCAAAGCAACATTGTTTTCTTGGGCAGTACAAACAAGATATAAAATTGACAAGCTTATATTCTTCTTAAAATTCCATAAATATCATCCATTGTTGGTGGGAATGCAAACTTGTGCAGCCACTGTGGAAATCAGTGTGGCGGTTTCTCAGGAAACTGGGAGTCAACCTCCCTCAGGACCCAGCAATTCCACTCTTGGGAATATACCCAAGAGAGGCCCTATCATACTACAAAAGCAGTTGTTCAACTATGTTCATAGCTGCACTATTTGTAATAGCCCGAACCTGGAAACAACCTAGGTGCCCCTCAATAGAAGAATGGTTAAGGAAGGTGTGGAACATATACACATTAGAGTTTTACTCAGCGGTAAAAAACAATGACATCTTGAATTTTGCATGCAAATGGATGGACATAGAAAACGCTTTACTGAGTGAGGTAAGCCAGACCCAAAAAAAGGAATATGGTATGTACTCACTCATAAGTGGATTCTAGCCATAGTTAAAGGTCTTTGAGTCTATAATTTGTAATCCTAGAGAAGCTAAATAAGAAGGTGAACATGAAGAAAATCATATAGTTATCCTCCTGGATAGTGGAACTAGGCAAGATTGCCAGGCAAACTCGGGTGCATGGGGGGTGGGGCGTGGAAGTAAGGGAAGATGGTCAGGGAGAGGGGAGAGGGGGAGGATTGGGGATGGCTTGGGGGAATGGGATGGGGGGAGGGAGGAAGGATGGTTGTGGGAGCAGGGAGGTGTATATCTCAGCTAACGGAGCCATTTTAGGGGTTGCAAGAGACTTGATTCTGGAGGGGTTCCCAGTAAAAATTAAATAAAAAAATTTAAAAAAATTAAAAATTAAAAAAATAATAAAATAATAAAAATTAAATAATAATAATAATAAAAATAAAAAGAAAACGTTTTACTGAGTCAGGTAAACCATACCCAAAAGGAGGAATTTGGTATGTATTCACTCATAGGTGGATTCTAGCCATAATTAAAGGTCTTTGAGCCTATTTTTCGTGATCTTAGAGAAGCTGGATAGGAGGGTGAACCTGAAGTAAATTCAGGTAGTTTTCCTCCTGGAGATTGGAAATAGACAAGAGTCCCAGGTAACCTCGGGTGCATTGGGGGGTGGGAGGGTCGTGGGAAGGGGAGGGGGTTAGAGAGAAGGGAGCAGGGGAGGAATGGGGAATGCTGGGGGAATGGGGAGGGAGGAAGGATAGATATGGGATCAGGGAAGAATATATCTCAACTAAGGGAGTCAGTTTAGGGTTTACAAGAGACTTGATTATAAATGGGATTCCAGGTCCAAGGAGAGACACCCAGATTGTTCTCTGGACAGAGGAGAGGGTGCCTGAACCGGCCTTGGCCCATAACCATACTGATGAATATTTTGTATATCACCATAGATCCTTCATCTGGCGATGGATGGAGATGGAGACGGAGACTCACTTTGGAACACTGGACTTAACTCCCTAGGTCCAAACGAGAAGCAGAAGGAAAGAGAACGTGAGCAAGGAGGGCAAGATCAGAGGGAACCTTCATCCACAATGGATAGCGATACAGACGGAGACCCACATTGGAGCACCGGAATGAGTCCCCAAAAGTCCAAATGAGGAGCAGAAGCAGGAAGAAAATGAAAAAGAAAATAAGGACTGCGAGGGATGCGACCACCCACTGATACAAGGGGACTGATCTAATGAGAGTTCACCAAGGCCAGTTGTCTGGGAATGAGCGAGCACGTGATCCAGCCAGATCCTCTGAATGAGGCCGGTTTCTCTGAATAGGGCTGGCCTGGAGTCTTTCTGAAAAGCCATTGACAATGACACTGGGACTTGTTTCCTCTGCATATACTGGATTTTTGGGATCCAGTCTGTTTGGATGCTCACCTTCCTGGACCTGGAGGGAGGGGGAGGAGTTTGAACTACCCACAGGGGGGAGAACCTGACTGCTCTTGGGGATGGAGAGGGAGAAGGGGAGGGAGTGGGGGGAGTGGAAGGGTTCTGGGAGGAGGGGCGGAATTGGAGACTTTTGTATTTTAATAAATTTTGAGAAAAAAAATTTTAAAAAGTTAAAAAAATTTAAAAAATTATTATGAAGAATTAGTATATGTAGAAATATTATAATAAAATACCATATTGATAGGGCTTAGCATTTCCCCAATCATCAGTCTCACAAGAATAAATTTCTTTGGCTTCAGAGTCACAAAAAAAAAACTTCCATAAATACTCATATTGTTTTGTTAATCTCAAACCATTCCATGCAATGAAATTCTGCTTGCTTCATATCGTATTTTCACAATCTATACAAAGGTAAACATATTATATTTTTCTTGTTGTGGAATATTAATATCATACTATTCAATATATATGTATATGTAAGTTTACATATAATTCTATAAATCCAATAACTGAATTTCTCTGTGTGTATTGGAAGAAGTATTATGGAAAACAGTTCAGTCTAATCTGGATAAAAGAACAGAGGGTGATCATCTCAGACTGAGATTTTATGGAAGAAATGGGATTTATCCATAAAGGCAAAGAGTAGGAGAGAAGTCCTATCTGTTGTTAAAGTAAATAGAAAAAAGTCATGCCAGAGCAGAGACGTATGCCAGAGAGGAGAAGGAGGGGTGGTAATGGAAGAGCTGCTCTGTCATCTGCTAGAGACGGTGACATTCAATGTGGAAGAGTGTTGTAGAGTATCTGTCTGCTCCTGGCTGGAAATGGCCATAACCATCTTAAAACAAAGCAGCTGTGATCACTGCCAGGTAGTGCTGAAGACTGAACTCATCAATATGTAAAGAGAGTATGGAGGCTCATGAAGCTCACAGTTCTCACAATGCCTTCATCGGGTCTTTAGGAGACCTCTTTCCAACCACAGAATTATTTAAGAGGTAAATAATTGTGTGGATGTGAAATTGCTCACTCGTTCAGCTCTTGACAAGTGCATGTGCTGGTATAGACTTCTTGGTAGTGAGCCTGAATTTAAGTGGCCCATGCTCCTGTAGGTAACCCGAATAATCTCATAGTTTGCAAGTTGGACTATGTGATGGTTATTCTTGGTTGTCAAGTTGACCATTATCTGTGATTAACAAAAATTGAAAAAAAAAAATGAAGGGCACACATATAGGGGCTTTTTGCTTAATCTGAAGTGGGAATATCATCTTGTAATCCAGAATTTAAGACAGGGAAGATAATGCTGTAATCCAGACCTTTTGAGTTTGGAAAACCCACTTCTAATCTGGGCCCCACCTTCTGCTGGAATGCTACATAAGGACATGGAAGAAAGAAACTTTTCCCTTGTGTCAGCTTGATCACTAGTTGCTGGAAAGTCCATTCTTTTACTGACATTAGAGCCTGATTTTTCAGAATTCTAGAGTATACCCAAAACAAGTTGAGACATCCAAGCTCATGAACTGAACAACCCCTTGGCCCTTGAACCTTCTGCTCTGCTCATAGTCATTGTTGGAGTAGAAGAACCACAGCCTGTAAACCATTCTCTTAACCCCTTTTTAACACATAGAGAGGGGTTCATTATATAAGCTCTGTTACTCTAGAGAACCCTGACTAAAATAGATACTGTGTCAGGATTCTTTCCTTGAAAAGAGATTTGGGGTAGGTACATGTTTCTTTACATCTCTCCAGTAAAAGCCATGCTCCAAGCAAACACTAACAAAGTCTGAAGAAAGGAATAGCAAGTTTGTAAGTCAGATGTTTTCCAGTGGCCATATGATACTATTCTATGGAAATATGGCAGAAATTTCTGGAAGACAAGACAAAAACTAGGCCAAAGCATGGATGCGACATTTTGAAGTGGACCAGTATCAACACAAATGTGAGAAGTCAAATTCAAAAATAGCCAGATAAGTAAAATTGGCAATTCTTGATAATGAATATTTGACATAATTTGTGTAAGACTGGTGGGTAGAGGGGGAAAAGTTAAATAAATGATGGTAAATATTCTTTCTTGATCAACAAAGTGTGCAACTGTCCTGTAAGACACTTTTATTTTGAAACCTTCATCCTGGATGCTGAAATAAGTTTAGTTATTTATAATTCTCACAGGGCATTTAAAGCCCCTTTCAACTATTTTCAAAATCATTTTCCACTTAATGTTAGAGTTCAAATAAACTTTCCAAGGCATAAATATTAGGTAGAGAGAAACAAGCATCCATTTTTCCATGGACTTTCCTACTTAACGCTTTCTGTTTCTATGGCACCACATGTGTTTCGTGCTACCAGGCATCCTTGAGGTGACCCCACATAGTTAAAGTACTTTCATTCTCTCCCAGGTTTTATCGCCTCTAATGGGACCCTCAGTTACATATTCCCTTTCATTCTTCGTTATTTTTTTACAGGAGAAGATATGCCCGAAGCACTTTCTACGCTCCTACAACCTCTCCTTTCAACTTTCTCTTGGAGAAAGAACTTTCACAAACTAGGTTAGACAAGAATATCTCGGCTGTAAATGTTAACGGAGAGGAGAAACTCTGCAAGTTGAGAAAACTGCCTTTAAAAATGTCCAGTGTGGCTATTTTGAAAAGCATTAGCTTACTCGCAGGTTCCAGGGTCACTACTCCTAATCTCACTTCTAAGAACGGAAACTCTCCCCAACTAATTGACACATAAAGAAGACCCAAATATATAATAGCAACAAAACATATATTAAGCCATGATTTCCTCGCAAAATAGTACTGAAAAATATTAGGGGAATAGGATGGCTGTTCTGCAATGAATGAACGTTTGTAAAGTCAGAAGTAACTCCCTGGGAGTGTGGAGTCTTGTAATTGTGATGGACAACATTCTACCACATGGTCTAAGTAAATACACATGGATCAGGGGACCGAAAATTCATGAGCATTCCCTTCCCAAACTTTGCATTACAGAGCTATCAGATGTTTACCCGAAACTCTTAGTGCTAATATGGAATCTAGAATATCCTAGATGTACCAAACTATAAGTAGATGAGTAAAATGTAGACTCTACCATGCTGTAATTAGAAGAAAATTAGATTCACATATGGTACTCAGATGAATCTTAAGAACACAGTGTTTCATGTGAGCTAAAAGGATACATCATAACACTGTTTATGAAAACTGAGATACATTACAAATAAAACAATTCTGTAAAATTGCATAACATAAAGAAAAATTAAACACAGTGTGAGATGTAATGAAATTATCACATTTTAGGTGACAAATGTCAATACTTTCTTCATCATATTACTCTTGGTTTCTCTTTATTAATTTATTTTTATCTAAACATTTATTCATAAAATATATTTTGATCATAGTCTTTCCCTTCCCCAACTCCTCCTAGATCCTTCCTATCTTTCTACTAGTCCAACGGAGTTCATGTTCTCTGATTTTTGATAATCTTTTCTTACCCTCTGTTCTCTATTATACCTCATTTCAAACTAAGAAATGCAAATTTCCAGGAAATACCTATCCCATATACAGAAATTCGGGTTGAACCATGACTAAAGGGATAAACTCTTTACCATGCAAGCATTAAAATGAGAGTTCATATCCCCAGCACCTACTTTTCTGCTAAGTGGACACCGGAGTCAATTTGTAATCCCAGACCATGGCATAGGCTCAGAATGAACAGGATGACTGACTAGACTCGCTGAATAGATGTGTCCTGGGTTCAACTGAAAGATTCTGCCTCAGTATATGGGTCAAAGCAATTGAACACAAACATTTAACATGCTTCTTTGGACAATACATGAGTAAACGTACAGTTGTACTGCATGTTCACATGCCCACCCACATACATGTGAACACATGTACATACATGCACACCACACAAATTTACAAACAAGATGTGCAAAAGTAAAAATGTTTGAACTAGTAGATGGTGGTCATGGCTGCCTATGAGTATGAAGTGTCACATACAGGATTATTTATATGATTCATTTTAATGATGAAAGTTTTATATACATTGCTATGTTTTCTCAAACTATTTGACCAACAGAACCATCCCAGATGTTCATTTAATATATACTCTGTATACCACAGATCCTGGAAGTAGTTGAAAACAGGAAGTCTAGTGCATGGGCAAAATATGTACTTTTTATAAGCATATAAAACAGTCACAAGATAAAACAAATAGGTAAAACATTTCAAAAATTTAAAAATGATTCAATTTTACCAGGAACATGTTGTTGTTGACTGAGGTTTTTCTGTCCCATCAAGTCCCACATTTATTTAGTACCAAAGAAACACACAGAGGTCTACGTTAATTATAAACTAATTGGCTTATTAGCTCAGGCTTCCTATTAACTCATATAACATATATTAGTCATAATTTACATATATTAACTCTTATATATTGTCTGCATTAGCCATGTGGCTTGGTACCTTCTTTGGTGAGGCAGTCACATCTTGCTTTCTCTGTGTCTGGCTTCCTCTCTGTCTGGGTTATGACTGCAGACTGAAACTTCCCAATTCCCAGAATTCTCATTACCCTGCCTCTATCTCCTGCTTGGTTGTACACCTATACTTCCTGCCTGGCTACTGGCCAATCAGCATTTTATTAAAAAAATAATACAAGTTACAGGATAAAAGACTATTGTCCCACAGCATGTTGTTGACTTTCCTTTGAAAATACAAATGAAAATGCAGTTTTAATTTGTTTTCTGGTGACTAGGAAACATGGTACAAATACTACTATCACTGTTTTTAACTGGAACCTGTGTAGAATAAAGAGTGACCATCATATCTAAAACATGGAGGATGCATGAGTTTCAGGAATAAATATAACTTGCTCAACTGTTCAAATTAATTAATAGTAGAAATAAGTTTACCATTGACCAACTGCTTAAATGTACACTTGCATCCATAAAAGCATATATTGGTATTTATTTATTTGGAAGGCAGGTAAATGGTAAATTTTAAAGGTGGTCAGTTTTTTGTTTGTTTCTATTTTCTGTCAAACACCAGTAAGATTCTAGTTTTATTGAAAATAAAATAGGTGACTTGAGACCCATTCACTTAAATAGGGGAAAAGGTCCATTTGCAAATCATAACCCTTGTCGATTTTGACCATGTTTCCCTTGTGTTTAGTTATTGCGAAAGAAAAGATTCACTTACTGTGTCAAGGATCATATCACCTAGACATCTCAGAAGCTTGTCAAAGCCTTCCATTTGCTTAAGGCTGTAATTATCACTAAAGCTCAAAATCAAAACTAGTGGAGCAACCTACTGTCCTTTGGGAGAAAAGAAAGTTGATCCTAGTGAGAGTCAGTGGCTAGACTATATCAGAAGGATCTGGGGTAAAAATAGGATTCTCTGTTCTGAAATGATGCTCTAGAGATTTCTATTCTCAGAAAGACTTTCAGTGAAATCTCTTCACAGAGTCAAACTAGTTATTAATGCATAATTGGACCTGCTAAGGATGACTTTGCCCATCAGATGGCACACATAGGAGAAACAAACAGCATTTAGAACAATTTCTAGGCTAAAGAAAATAGACAAGTTCCTTCTGGACTTTTTTAAAAAAAAATGTTTCAAGTAAAAAGATATCAAGCATAATGCAGTTTCTTATTTTGAATGACAGGTTATGAATCATAAATGACTCACAGAGAGTTATTTTGAAATACAAATAAAAGAAAAAAGGATATTATGGTGAAATGTGCAATTCAGAATTACAGGATGGTATATAAGGCAGCTTCTCCATTATTATTCAGCAATGCCAACATTTGCTGTAAGCTGAAGAAGATTTTTGTTGAAATTAATCTCCAGGTTGTGTTGTATTTACTTAAACATGTATCAAAACTTCTACTTTCATCCCCAACCCTGCCAATGAAAATGACTAAAAGACTCTGAGTATAAGAATTTTCTATGGACCCAGAGAACTAAAGATGGCGTTTGTCCATTTAAATGAGATGATTGGAAAGGGACATAATGAAAAAACTGTGAGGTCTATTCAAACACTCTCTTAAGAAAAGCCCACTGGTAACATGGCACAGCCAGGAAACCCCAGCACAAAAGCTTCACATGTCTGAACTTGAGCATTGCAGCTTTCACTTGTTTGGTTTCAAGAGATGATGGCAGGATGTTTTACATCATCATAATGGTTACTGGTGGACTTGATTCCTCTCCTCCCCAAACACCTTTCTGTCTGGAGATTTTTTGTTCCATTTTTCTCATTATATTATTATTATTAATTATTATTATTATTGTTATTCTGCATTAATTATTCTCTCTCTCCCATATTAAATCCTGACAGCAGTTATCCCCTCCCCTCCCTCCAGTCTTTCCCCCATCATCTCCCCTCTTCTCCAGACCCATGCCCTCTCCTTTTCCCCTCAGAAAAGAGCAGGCCTCCTAGGGAAATCAATAAAGAAGACATAATATGCTACAGTAAGACTGCCCTCACTCTCACTGTTGAAATCCCACAAGAGCATCAAGCTATTCAGCCATAATATATATGAAGGCAACCATAACATATGTATAGACCAGACCCCCAGCTGCTCCCTGATTTCTGCAAGCCCCCATGAGTGCCAGTCAATTGTTTCTCTGCGCTATGTTCTCTTGGTGTCTCTGACCTCTCTGGTTCCTCTGATCCTTTCTTCATCTTCTCCACAGGACTCCCTCTGCTCTGCCTAATGATTGACTAGGAAACTCTGCATCTTGTCTCATTGGATGCTGAATGAAGTCTCTCTGGTCTCTTTAATGATGTTTCTGCCTAGCTCTAGTTCCAGAATATGCTACAGCAGGGAAGACTGTAGGTCGAAGGTTTTGTGGGTGGGTTGGTGTCCTAATCCCTCCGCTTGAGGCCTTGCCTAATTACAGAAGATGGTTGATTCAGGCTCCTTGTCTGCCACTGTTGGGAGTCTTTCCTAGTGTTATTCTTACAGATCCCATCGATCTTCCATTACACTGTTTTGACCTTGTTCCTGAAATTTACCTCCCTGCAATTCCAGTCATTTCTCCAAATATTTTCTTCCTACTCCCACGCTCGATCCACCCTTTTCCCAACTCCAGTACATAGGCAAAAATGGTTCTATTTATGCTGCCAATAGAGATCATGTGTCCCTCCTCAAGCACTTAGCCTCTTTGGGTCTGTGGACCATAGTTTGCTTATATTTTACTTTACAGCTAATATCCACTTAAAAGTAAGTACACACCATGTTTGTCTTTCTGTGTCTCGGTTACCTCACTTGGGGTGATTTTTTTCAAGTTCTATTCATTTGCTTGCAAATTCAATGATACCATTTTATTTGAGAGCTGAAATAATCCGTGTGTAAATTTACCACATTTTCTTTATCCATTCTTCATTTGAGGTACAGCTATGTTGTTTCCAGTTTCTGCCTATTATGACTAAAGCTGCTATGAACAGAGATGAGAAAGTGTACGTGTGGTAAGATGGAGCATCCTTTTCATATATGCTCAGGAGTGGTATAGCTGGGTCTTGAGGAAAATTGATTTTCAATTGCTGAGAAACCACCATATTGATTTGCAAAACTCCTGTCCAAGCTTGCCCTTCTCACCAGTATGAGCTGTCACCTGTGAGTCTGATCTTAGCCATTCTAACAAGTATAATATGAAATCTCAAAGCAGTTCTGGATTGCAAATACCTTATAGCTAAGGATGGTGAACATTTATGTAAGTATTTCTCAGCCATTTGAGATTCCTCTGCTTACAATTCTCTGTTTAGATGTTTACTTCATTTTTAAAATTGTACTGTTTGGTTTGTTGATATCTAGTCTTTTGAGCTATTTATATATTTTGGATATTAAACCTTAGATGTGGTTGCTTAAAATCTTTCCCCATTCTGTGGGCTGTCTTTTGTCCTCTTGACAGGGTCCCTTGCCTTACAGAAGCCTTTCAGTGTTGTGAGGTCCACTTATTAATCATTGATTAGTGCCTGTGCTATTGGTGTTCTGAACAGGAAGGTGTTTCGTGTGCCACTGCTTTCAAGGCTGTCGCCCACTTTCTCTTCTATCAGGCACAGCATATCTGTTTTAATATTGAGATCACTGACCCACCTGAACTTGAATTTTGTGCAGTTCAGTTGATATGGATCCATTTGTTTTATTCTACATGTAGACATCCAGTTAGAAAAGCACCATTTGTTGAAGATGTTTTCTTTTTATTGTTTATTTCTGGTTTCTTTATCCAAACACAAGTGTTCATAGACATATGGATTTGTGTCTGAGTCTTGGATTCAGTTCCATTGATCAACTTGTCTGTTTTCATGCCAGTACCATGCTGCTTTTATTACTACAGCTCTGTAGTTCAGCTTGAAACAAGGGATAATGATTCCTCCAGCAGTTCTTTACTGTTCATCATTGTTTTAGCTACCCAGGATTTTTATTTTTCCTACATGAAATTGAGTATTCTTCTTTGAAAGTCAGGAAAAATTTGTGTTGAAATTTTGATGGGGTTTGCATAGAATCTGTAGATCGCCTTTGGTAAGATGGCTATTTAGTATGCTAATTCTACTGATCCATGAGCATGGGAGATCATTCTGTCTTCTGATATCTTCTTCAATTCCCTGCTTCAGTGATTTGAAAGTTTTATGATACATAGTTTTAACTGGGTTAGAGTTACCTGAAGATATTTTATATTATTTTTCACTATTATGAAGGATGTCATTTTCCTAATTTCTTTCTCATCTTTTTAGGTACAAGTATACAGGCAGACTACTGATTTTTGAGTTGATCTTGTATCCAGCCACTTTTCAGGAAGTGTTTATCCACTGTAGGAGGTCCCTGGTGAAATTTATGGGGCTGATTATGTATACTATCACACGATCTGCTAACAGCAGTAATTTGATTTCTTCTATTCCAATTTGTATCCCCTTGATCTCCTTTAATTGTCTTATTGTTCTATCTAGAACTTTAAATACTATACTAAGTAAATATGGTAAGACTGGACATCCTTGTCTTGTTCCCAGTTTTAGTGGAATTGCTTTGAATTTGTCTTCATTTATTTTATGTTGGGTATAGGTTGGCTGCAAATTGCCTTTATTAACTTTGTATGTTTCTTGTGTGTACCTGATTTCTCCAAGACTTTTACTGAGAAGGGATTTTGGATTATGCCATAGATCTTTTCAGCATTTAATGAGAAGATCACATGGTTGTATTCTTTCAGTTTGTCTACGTAAGAGATTACATTAGCAGACTTTCATATGTTGAACCATTTCTGCATCTCTGGGATGAAGCCTAATTGATTGTGTTAGATTATTTTTCTGATGTATTCTTGGATTTGATTTTCAAGCATTTTATTTAGTATTATTACAATGATGTTCATGAGTGTAATTGGCCTTTAATCTTCTTTCTTTGTTAAATCTTTGTGTGGTTTGAGTTTCAGAGTGACTGTCCCCACAATATAAATTAGGCAATATTCCTTATGTTTTGCGGAATAAGTTGAGGAGTATTGATATTAGCTCTTCTTTGAAAGTTTGCTCTGAGATTAAACAATCTTGGTTTTTTACGGGGGAGGGAGTCAGGAGATTTTAATGACTGCTTCTACTTCCTTGGAGGTTAAAGGTCTATTTAAATTGTTTATATGATATTGATTTAACTTTAAGGTATATCTATCAAGGAAATTGTCCATTTCTTTTAGATTTTCCAATTATGTGAAGTACATGTTTTTCAAGTATGACTTAATGATTCTTTGGGTTTCCTCAGTGTCTGTTGTTATTTGCCCTTTTTATTTCTAATTTTGCTTGTTTGAATATTCTCTTTCTATCTTCTAGTTAATTTGAATAAAGGTTTCTCTATCTGATTGATTTTTTTTTCAAAAAACCGATTTTTTACTTTCTTGATTCTTTGTATCGTTCTCTTTGTTTCTATTTTATTGATTTAAGCCTTCAGTTTGATTATTTTTTTTTTTTACTCCTCTTGAGGGTCTTTTGCTTGTTTTGTTCTGGAGCTTTCAGGTGTGTGTTAGACTGCAAGTAGGAGATCTTTGCAATTCTTTATGAAGGCACTCTGTGCTGTGAGTTTTCCTCTTAGCACCACTTTCATTGTGTCTCCTAAGTGTGGGTATATTGTGCATTCATCTTCATTGAATTCTAGGAAGTTTTTAATTTCTCTCTTTATTTCTGCCTTGACACAATTGTCATTCTGTAGGGAGTTTTTTAGTTTGGATGCATTTTGTAGGCTTTCTGTTGATTTTGTTGTTATTGATATTCAGCTTTAACCCACAGGATACAGAGAGTTTTCCAATTTTCTTGTAGCTGGTGAGACTCATTTTATGATCGAATATGTGTTGACTTTTGGAGAATGATTTGTGAGGAGTGTTTGTGTGAAATGTTCTGTAGATATCTATTAGGTTCATTTGAGTCACAAAGTCTGGTAGCTCTGCTCTTTCTCTGTATCGTGTCTGTCTCAATGACCTGTTTGTTGGAGACAGTGGAATATTGCAGTCTCCCGCTATTGACGTGTGAAGGCCAAAGTGTATTTTAAATTTTAGTAATGTTTCTTTTACAGATGTAGGTGTCCTTGCAATAAGGGCATAGATGTCAAGAATTGAAAAGTCATCATGTTGCATTTTTCCTTTGATGAGAATAAACTGTCCTTCATGACTCTTTTGATTAATTTTTGATTGAAGTCAATTTTATTAGATATTAGAATAACTTGCATTTTAGGTTTACTTCCTTCAAAAACATTTTTCCAACCTTTTACTCTTGGTAATGTCTATCTTTGATAATCAGATGTGTTCTTTATATGCAGCATAGGGATGAATTATGTTTTTGTATCCAGTATGTTAGTTTGTGTCTTTGTATTGGAGAATAGAAAATAGAGCCATTGATACTGAGAGATACTAATGATCAATGATTGTTAATCTCTGTTATTTTGTTGTTGGTGATAAACGTTCTCTCTCTCTCTCTCTCTCTCTCTCTCTCTCTCTCTGTGTGTGTGTGTGTGTGTGTGTGTTTTCATTCTTTGTGTTTTGCTGATGAGAAATTATTTATTGCCTGTGTATTCATGAGTGCAGTTAACTTCTTTAGGTTGGAGTTTTCCTTTTAGTACCTTCTGTAGGGCTGAATAGTACTTAAATTTGAATTTGTTATGAAAGATCTTGTTTCCACCATCTAGGGAAAGACCTCTATCATCTTCATTAAAAAAATGTTAAGGTTGTTGTCTTGTGCTTCAGCTGCACTGGAATATCCAGGTCTTGCTGTTTTAGGATACCTGTACTCTGATGGTGACATATCGCCCTGGCTATTATTGACTGTATTCTTAAGCTCGCATTTTAGCATCTGCGTTTGGGATGATTATAGGCCGATTGGTTGTTTTCTGAGTTTGTCTTTGTTGAATGGGTATTTTGTTCCTCAGCTTTTGTTCCCTTATTGGTCTTCTGGTTTGTGTGGTGTGAGTTTCTGGTGGCATTACTCTAGTGTTCCTTTACTGATTTTAGTGTGTGATGTCTTCTAATGATCGTGTAGGCCAGGGAGAGTTGCTTCCAGTGGGCACAAGTGTCTTCTCAAGATAAGTTGTATCTGAATGCTCATTTTTACTACCTGCTCTAAAATAGGCCCCTCTGTTTCCCATTAAACACCTGGGAATGCCTTGGTCCTGAACTTACAGAAACATTTTACACAATATTTCAATCCTCTTTAAGACAAATGATGACAGTTATAAGTTAAAAGGCGATGCAATGTTTATACTTAATATAGAATGCAAAATAGAACATTTATTTAGAATATTGATATAGAATTACAAAATAAATCATAACAAACCACAGTGTTGTTAAAGTAAGCATTCTATAAATATCACAAAATTTAGGGGAAAAGGCACAGCATCTCTGCTAATTAGCTTTATGAATATATTTTCAGATCTTTTCCTTACATTTTGTCAGAATTCTCTTTACATGAAAATTTTATGATGTCTTATAAATAGAGAAGATGAAAGTCATTTTTTTACACATTTTCTTATTTAGAATAATTTTAGGTCACTTCTGAATGTATACAGACATAAGCATATTTATGTATTCATACATGTATGTATGTAGGTATGTCTCCAATTTTATTTCTCTTTGCAGTTTTCATGGTTTCATGATAACAAAAGGATTTCCGTAACCTTGACCTTGAACCTTCTAATGGCACTGGCATTGATTAGCCATGTGGGGTGAATTCTAGGTGAGAGAAATTATATTCACAAGAAGTGGGAACACAGTTAGACCTTTTCCAAACAATCTATCCTTGGATTTCCATAGCATAATCTCCAAAGTGTGCACAGCTAATCAAAAGGTAACCAACACGGAAAATATGCCAAAGATAAAATCCGAAACTGAAATTATGCCAAGGTAAAATTTCCATGAAACCTATGTTAGTTCAGAGGAAAAGTATTACCATGTAAGCAGAGAGCTAAGGCATGACCCCAAAATTTAGTAGGGCTTCATGCAGGTAAGAAGCCCTGATACATGAATGTCTTTGAAATCACAGTATACCAGCTCAACCAAGTACAATACATTCATACCAGCACTCAGTTTCTATTGACGAGAAATTTTCGCTGCTACAATGTTGCCATTGTTTCTGATGTCTTCACTAAGTTAGAAAATACATGCTTAATAAAGAAAACATAGTGTAACCTGCACTAATATTTGCAATTGAACTGCTAAGTGGCATAGTCTTTAAATAAATTCTTTCATTTATACTTAAAAGTCTTTGTTTTAGGATGGAAATATTTTTAAAATTATTGTTTTTTTTCTCTTGAGATTAATATGATTGCATCTTTTCTCCCTTCTGTGTCCTACCACTTCTCAAACCCTCCACTATATCCCTCCTTGTTCACTGCCTCATTTTTATTAATTATTGTTACATGCATGTGTGTATGTTTGTACATATATAATCCTAGATGCATAGAAACAAATACACCCTGCTTAATCTGTCTAACACAACTTGTATGTGTATCTTCAAGGCTGACATTTGATATTGGATAACCAATTGGTGTGTTCTTCCCTGGTTCTCCCACCTTTTTTGCCCGTAGTTATTCGTGTAAGTTTGAGGCTCCCTGGGCTTTTCCCCATCTAGTAGTAACATGTCTGTTGTGTTCGTTCATCTAAAGTTTAGCCAGTCATGTTGATAAGGATTTGTGGGTGTAGCTTTTGACATTACTAGGAGAAAAAAAAAATCTTACGGCAAACTCCCTGATTCTCCGGCTCGTAGAATATTTCTGCCCCCTGTTCTTCAAAGTTCCTGCAGGCTCGGGTGGGAGAGTTGTATTGGAGAAATAACTCTTGGGACTGAGCTCCACATTTATGTGTTCTGCTTGTTTGTGTATTTTTTTTCTGTAATTCTCTACATCTGTTGCAAAGAAAAGTTTCCTCGATGAGTGATGAGTATACAGCAACATATTTAGGTCATAGTTCGAGGATTCTGCTGGTTTAATGAGGTGGTAGATCTTCCAGGAGCCATGGCATTGCTGGTCCTGGGCAATTGACTGGGTTTCCAATACCAGATATATTTTCCCTCTTAATGAAAAGGGCTTGATTCAAATTAGAGAGCTGTTGGTTATGGGTAAGGAACGTGTGCCATTACTGCACTCTGGGGGTCATCCTGCTCTGTTCATTGATGTTGTAGTTCATAGGCATCACATCTGAGAAAGCTCTGGATGCTTCTCTCCTTTAAAAGCTTGCATAACACCTTCAGTAACAGTTAAGCTAGTCCTCTGAGAGGCAGCCTTCAATTCTGCTCCAGCTCAGGGACCTCTGAATACTGTGTCTAAAGTTCATGGTGTCTTATACAATGGGGAGTTACTTTCTTGGTGAAAGCCAAGGGCAGGAGTAGTCTGTATGTAACATTGTGAAAGTATCTTGGACAGCCTTGACTCACAGCTCAAAAGAAGGCTTCTCATGTCTAGTGTTGGGGACTTGATAGACAGACTTTGGCTCTTGAAAGTAGCATTGTCAGCCCATATGGAACTGTTTCATTTAAACTATACAAAGACTTAAGTGTATTATAGGCATTCTAGGTAGGTAATATTATTATGACTTTTCCAGGCATCCTTACTCTTATTTACCCTCCTCTGTCTTTTTGTTTTGATCATAGAAATTTTAATCTCCTTTTCTTCAAAATAGCTTCAAGATAGCTTTTTTTCCTAAAACAGAGACAATATAAACAATACCAATTATAAATTTAACTACGTTTCAAAGAACAAGGTAAAACCCAAGATCAAAGTGGTCATCAGAGATTAAAAACTTATACAAATCCAGGGCTCAATATAACTGTAGGAAAGAGGACATTTATGAACAAATACTCAACACCAAATGTGGAATTTATTGAGTACCACATTAAGCAGTGTTTATGTTATTTTAAGAGTCTGAAGAGTAAATCCTATTCATATGGAGAATAAAATTATTTAATTTGAATTTCTTAAACAGAAAGAAGGAGTCAGGTAAGCAGCCTGCCAGTGGAAACCTGTGTGGAAAGCCTGAGAAACCTGAGTGAGAGTAAAAACTGAAAACCTACCCAGCTTCAGTGGACGTTTCCTGGGCTTCAGGAACAATGAAGATTGCTGGTAGGCAGTGCCTGAGCTTGTTCACACCTCATGGCGATTGTGGAAAAATCAGCAGCAATGAGAAAAGTGAAAAATAACCTCTGTCATTTCATACCATTTCCGTTAGCGAATAAACCTTTATTGAGCTTTTTCTACATTCCAGAGACCTACGGGAAAGCGTCAGGGAACCCCAAGTATTGTCCCTGCATGCATGGAGCTCACAGTTCTGAAAGAGGAATAAATCAATGAATATAGCTTAGATAATGGTCAATACAGATGCAGTGATTCAGATGACTATGGCTCTGTATTGCAGGTGTTGAGAGAAAAAAATAAAAAGGTTTGGTATCAGCAATCCTCCTCTTCCGTGTGATTCATTAGTCCCAAAATTTCACATTGCTACTGACCCTAAAACTACCAGCCTTGGTCTTGTTCTTAAAAATAATTACAGAAATCACTTAAATGACAGCTTCTAAAATCCAATGAACTAGTTATAATAATGCTTACTCAGTGTAAATATGCTTTTGCCAACCTCTATATTTATTTATTTAAAGACATTTTCAAATAAAACGATTGACACCAGGAGAGATTTAGATATATTAAGATGTAACATCGAAACAGGGCTCTGTGGGGAAAATGGTTAAGAACACTGGAAATATTTCACTGACACAAAAAAGAGTTCAGAGTATCAGAAGTATTAAGCTGCTCCTAATTCTTCCCAGAACGTTAAAGTTACATTGTTTAGCCTGGCATCATACTCAGATGTAAACTGCCTCTGGTCCACCCAATCCAGAAAATTTCTGCTCCATGTGTCTCTCTTTCCCTTGATTATGAATGGCCAGCTCTTCACCATCTTCATAGGAACCATTACCCCACGGACTGCTGTTATCAGCCGCTTAGTTTATAAAATTTCACACCTCGGAGTTCAGAATTAAAGAGGACTTATCTTTAGCAAAGTCAAGTCCTTTATTTTTCACAAAACACAGAAACGTAAGAGAGAGTTTTTTTTCATATGCATCAAGGAACTAGCCTGACTGAACTGTGTGGTCAGGGTAAACACCTTGTATCTTTTATAGAAGCTCCAAGGACTCCCTCTAAAAAAACTCTTTTTACTGTGGTTTGTTATTATCTTACGAAAGTACCCCCATTTAAAGGAACTGCCTTTACTTTATAAAAATTAAACATGTGTATAAAATTGAGTCACAGTATGATAAAGAGTATTTGCTAAGATATCCCACTTGACATATTGTTAAGGTCAAAGGCAGCATAAATAAGAAAGTTCACATAATATAGCTATAAATCAGGAAGAAAATTATTCCTCTAAGAAAAGTGAATTTAACATATCCGGGAGGAGGAAGTGTGAATCTCCCTCTCAAAACACTGAAATACAGTAACAGCCCCAGATCCATAAATTATAGTAACTAAAAGGAATTAATATGTGCCACATAAAGTGATGCAAGGAAAATGGAGATCCTGTGATGAACGGGGAAACTGGGCAGGGGTAACTGCTCGCAATTACTGAGCATGCAAACTCTGTGAAGCTCTGTGCTAAGGCTTATAGTATACTATCTAAAGCGTTCCTCACATAAAATCAATGTAGTGGATATTAAGATTATATGCACTCATGCAGAGAGTTTTGCTAGCTATCTTATCCAAAGTCACAAGTCTCACACTCGAACTCAACTCTGTCTATGATCCCTGTTCATAGTGATAACACGTTCATTTCCTACCACGCTCTCTCAGCACCGTCAGACCAAGCTAGAAGGTCAAAGCTGGGCATGAGAAATGGAACTTCATAAATATGAAACCACCGCAGATGGGAAAAATGAGTGTAATGTATACAGCTGTACAATTAACAAGAATATATTATCATGAATCCTTCAACAAATATGTTTAAGACCCCCAGCAACTAGTGTTCAGAGGGAAAGTTTTAAAGAACTTTAAAATCACACGGAATAATTAAAGACAGTTTATAGAAACCAGTAATCTGGGAGGCTAAGGCACCATGGCTATGAGTTCTAGGCCGCCAGGGCTACAGTGTGATAATGTCTCAAGCGATTACAACAGACGTATAGGAAAAGACCATTACAAATGACAAGTCTATGTGAAACCAATCTCTTCAGGAATACATACATCGTTTTCCTTTATATTATCTTTGGTTAGAAATAATTTTTGATTTAGTATTCAACACTTTTGCTTGTTTTTGTTCAATTTTTAAAATTTTTTTCACCTATTGCAAATTTCCATCTTATTAATTTCTTTTAGATAATCTTATTAATTTTTCCTGTTTAAATTTCATGATTTTGTACTTTGTAGGAAAGTATTAGTCTAATAACTCTGTAAACCGTAACAGTAAATTCTGTCTAAAACCAAAACATAATTCTGAAAAATCATTTTTACCATTCTATTTCAATATCTTCCTTTTTACCCAGAATTAGATGTAACTGTAAAAAAAGAGGAGACCACTTCCTAGGTAGAACCCCAGTAGCACAGACAATAAGAGAATCAATGAATAAATGGGACCTCCTGAAACTGAGAAGCTTCTGTAAAGCAAAGGACACCGTCAGTAAGACAAAAAGGCTACCTTCTGACTGGGAGATCTTCACCAACCCCTCATCAGATAAAGGCCTGATCTCCAAAATATACAAAGAACTCAAGTAACTAGACACTAAAACTCTAATTAACCCAATTAAAAAATGGGGTGCTGATCTGAACAGAGAATTCTCAACAGAAGAACTTCGAATGGTCAAAAGACACTTAAGGTCATGCTCAACATCCTTAGCAATCAGGAAAATGCAAATCAAAACAACTATGAGATATCATTTTACACTGGTCAGATTGGTTGAAGTCAAAAACACCAATGACTATTGGTGGAGCCTATGCTGGAGAGAATGTGGAATGAGGGGAACTCTCATCCATTGTTGGTGGGAATGCAAACTTGTGCAGCCACTGTGGAAATCAGTGTGGCGGTTTCTCAGGAAACTGGGAGTCAACCTTCCTCAAGAACCAGCAATTCCACCCTTGGGAATATACCCAAGTGATGCTCTATCATACCATAAAAGCATTTGTTCAATTATGTTCATAGCAGCACTATTTGTAATAGCCAGAACCTGGAAACAACCTAGGTGCCCCTCAATAGAAGAATGGTTAAAGAAGGTGTGGAACATATACACATTAGAGTTTTACTCAGCGGTAAAAAACAATGACATCTTGAATTTTGCATGCAAATGGATGGACATAGAAAACGCTTTACTGAGTGAGGTAAGCCAGACCCAAAAAGAGGAATATGGTATGTACTCACTCATAAGTGGATTCTAGCCATAATTAAAGGTCTTTGAGCCTATTATTCGTGATCCTAGAGAAGCTAAATAAGAAGGTGAACCTGAAGAAAATCATGTAGTTATCCTCCTGGAGATTGGAAATAGACAAGAGTGCCAGGTAACCTCAGGTGCATGGGGGGTGGGAGGGTTGTTGGAAGGGGAGAGGGTTAGAGAGAAGGGAGTAGGGGAGGAATGGGGAATGCTGGGGGAATGGGAGGGGGGAGAGAGGAAGGATGGATATGGGATCAGGGAAGAATATATCTCAACTAAGGGAGTCATTTTAGGGTTTACAAGAGACTTGATTATAAATGGGATCCCAGGTCCAAGGAGATATCCCCAGATTGTTCTCTGGACAGAGGAGAGGGTGCCTGAACCGGCCTTGGCCCATAACCATACTGATGAATATTTTGCTTATCACCATAGAACCCTCATCTGGCAATGGATGGAGATAGAGACAGAGACCCACATTGGATCACTGGACTTAACTCCCTAGGTCCAAACGAGAAGCAGAAGGAAAGAGAACGTGAACAAGGAAGGCAAGACCAGAGGGAACCTTCATCCGACGATGGATGGCGATACAGATGGAGACCCACATTGGAGCACCGGACTGAGCCCCCCAAGGTCCAAATGAGGAGCAGAAGGAGGAAGAACATGAAAAAGGAAATCAGGACCGCGAGGGGTGCGATCACCCACTGATACAAGGGGACTGATCTAATGAGAGTTCACCAAGGCCAGTTGGACTGGGACTGAACGAGCACGTGATCCAACCAGATTCTCTGAATGTGGCCGGATTCTCTGAATGTGGCTGGCATGGGGTCTTTCTGAAAAGCCATTGACAATGACACTGGGACTTGTTTCCTCTGCATATACTGGATTTTTGGAATCCAGTCTGTTTGGATGCTCACCTTCCTGGACCTGGAGGGAGGGGGGAGGAACTTGAACTTCCCACAGGGCAGGAAACCCTGACTGCTCTTAGGGATGGAGAGGGAGGAGGAGAGGGAGTGGGGGGAGTGGGAGGGTGTTGGAAGGAGGGGCGGAAATGGAAACTTTTATAATTTAATAAACTTTGAAAAAAAAGAGGAGGCTATAAGAATATTGATCATGTTTGTAATAATATAATATTTCTAATAATACAGGAATCGGCTTACTTGTCTGATAAAGGATAAAATTTCTTTTTCTAAAATGTCAGTGTCCCAAAGGACAACTTGGAGGAGTCACGAGCATCATTTGACTCTTCTTCGTGGACAGGGTAGAACTCCTTGACGTGGACTTGATTGATCCCTCTTTGTATTGTTCTAACTCTTCTCAATGTTGACACTCCATCTGTGGTATTTAGATGACAACCTATTCTTTTGCATGCCTGTTCTCCTACCAGCCCACAAACTACAACCCCAGAGAACCTAGACAACAATGAGGAACCTAGGAGAGACATACATAGATCTAATCTACATGGAAAGTAGAAAAAGACAAAATCTCCTGAGTAAATTAGGAGCATGGGGATCTTGAGATAGGGATGAAAGGGAGGGGAAAGGTAGGGACGGGAGCAGAGAAAAATGTTGAGCTCAATAAAAATCAATAAAAACATTTGGTACTGGAAATAATCTTAGTCATCTTTTATCAACATACTTAGTAGTATACCTACCATGTAACTTACAGGCAAGAATTCTTCAATAAATGATGGACTGAAAAAAAATTAATAATGAAACATTTTTATTACATTCAACATTAACCTAATAAGAATACAATATAAAACACAAAATTTTATTAATAACAATTTAAACTCTTCCTTAATCTGGTAAAATGACTGTTGGTTTAATTTTCATAATTTGACAGATGAAATTGGCATAGTCTAGGAGTCAGAAAATTGCTCCATCATAGAGAAGAAAATAAAAATTTCTTATGATTCCAGAAAAGTAGTTTGTGGTTCTTTCCTTTTCGACCATTTCCCTGGAGCAAAAATTATTAAATATTCATATTATTTGGATAAATGATGAAGTGGTAGGTTATAAATGAATGGAGATATATAATTAAAAATAAATGTCAACATATACACAAGTACGTTCTTTTTTTTGTATTTCAATGTTTTTGGGAAATGTCAATGAAATTTTCCAAGATATTTTGATTACCAAAGTAACATTTACAAATGCATATTTCATTTGAAAATATTTGTGAATATCTCCCTTTTATTTTATACTTCAATTAACTTGCAGTGTAGAAATATTTTCACAGTGTAGAAATTTTCTCACTATTTACGTAAGAGAATTTTTCAGTGTGATTTGTGATTCACACTTTAGGCAATTTTACAAATGCTTTGCAATTAAATGGTTAATTGCAAAATTCTCCTTTGTAAAGTGTCAAAAATGGCTAGATCTCATTACTAATAGACATTATCTACAAAACCAAGTAATGGAAGCCAATATTTTTAATATTTATTTTTGTTGTTATTTAGTGTGTGTGTGTGTGTGTGTGTGTGTGTGTGTGTGTGTGTGTGCCATGTGTGAAAGCCAGAAGAGGGTGTTAAATGCACTGGAGGTGAGTTACAGGAGGTTGTGAGCTGTGTGATTAAGGTGTTGGGAATAAAATTCAGGTTCTCATGTAAAGCAGGCACAACTCTTAATTAATGAGCCATCGTCCCAACATGAGAACTTGATACATCAGAATTGTTCAAGTAATTGTTAAAATGAAATAAAACAAAATGAAAATAAGATTCTTTGTCCTATCAGATTCATTATAAAGGCAGGAATCTTAGAATTCATATTCGAAGATAAATAATAGTTGATAGACCAGGTAGGCCAGTCACCATAGACCCTCCCCCTCCACTCCTATAGGCAGACATTACCTAACTACAGGTCATACCTACCAGAAGACCAGGTAGGTCCTCCAGCATATTCCTAATGTCCCCTTCCATCCATGTTGCTATATCATAGGCCATCACTTTGGTAGAGACCCTTTGCTCAACAAAAGACCATGCTGGCCATGAGAAATTAAGCCCCAAATTGGGGGGAGACCTTCTGTTGAACCACAGGTGATACAAGCCGGAAGACAAGAGAGGAAACAAAAACCGAGCAACCAGACATCCATCCAACAAAGACAAACCAGAAATCAGCACCTATACTTATAACTACCATAACCTAAGGAGTCTAGACACCAGCTTAAGAACACAATTAACAACAGCCAAGGCAATATGTCAACACCAGAGCCCAACTCTCCTACTACAACAAGCTCTGATAAAGCTAAGAAGATAATGAAATATCACAACAAAAGACCTGAAAACAAACTTTGTGAAAATGATAGAAGCCCTTACAGAATAAGTTAATAAATATCTTTAAAGAAATGAGAAAATAACAAAAAATGGAGGATGTGAGTAAATCATTTAAAAAAAGCCAAGAAAAAAAAGCAGTTGAATAAATAAATGTTTAAGACCTGAAGATAGAAAGAGAATCATTAAAAAAATACAAACTGAGGGAATTCTGGAAATTGAAAATCTAGGTAAGTTAACAGAACTACAGATAGAAGCATCACTAACACAATACAAGGGATGGAAGAGACTATCTCAGGCATTGAAGATAAAGGAAATATATACATTGGTCAAAGAAAATGTTAAATCTAAAAAATTCTTGACACAAAAACATCCATGAAATCTGGGACACAATGAAAAGTTCAAACCTTAGAAAAATAGAAATAGAAAAAGGAGAAAAATCCCCAGAACAAAGACACAGGAATATTTTCACCAAAATTTAGAACTAAATTTTCCTTCCTTAGAAGATGTCTCTGAAGATACTAGAAGCTTACAAAACACCAAATAGATTGAATCAGAAAAGAAAGTCCACTTGTCACATCCTAATCAAAACATAAAATTATAGAAGAAAGAATATTAAAAGCTGCAAGGGAATAAGAGTGAGTAACATATAAAAGAAGACCTATCACAATTACACCAGATGTCTCTATTGAGACCCTAAAAGCCTAGAGATGCCAGACCAACTTTTTACATATGAATATTTTCCTGCAAAGCCAAGAAGGAACTCTGCCCAAACACTTACGAGGTTTTCTTACCACCTATATGATTGTCACCTCCCTGGATGAGCTGTCATTTCTCTTTTTCAACCTGAATCTTTATTAATTTTGATGGTATCCATAATTTGTCTTCTCCTGTGGAAACAAGAGAAAAACCCCTTCCCCAATGTAGCACATCTCTTGGTTTATATTGTGAGGTCAACACTTCCTTGAAATATATGGCTGATTTAATTCAGAAGTTTTTTTCTATTATATAATGTCTCTCTACTGCTCTTGTTCCTTTCTCATTAGCATTAAAAAAATTCAACATTAAACAAGCATTATGAAATCTATTTCTGGGGAAATTTTCCCCTCCTTTCTGTTTGTTCAGCATATCTTTTATAGTTCAATTTGATCTTTCTATAACTGCTTGAACCACAGGATTGTTTGGTATACCTGTAATATGTTTTTTATTATAATAATCAAAAACTGTTTCATTTTCTTAGAAACATGCTAGACCATTGTCTGTCTTTATTTGTGCTGGTATACCCACGATGGCTATAACTTCTGATAAATGTGTGATTACTGAATCAGCCTTTTCTGAGCTCAAGGCATTGCCCATTGAAAACCTGAATAAGTGTCAATGGTGTGGTATACATATTTTAATTTTCCAAATTCTGTAAAGTATAACACATAGATCTGCCAGATCTTATTCTTTTGAGTATCCTTTGGGCTACTCCCTGCAATAATAGTGTTTGGTTATAGAAAGAGCAAGTAGGACACCACTTTATAAACTCCTTAGCTTATTGCAATGTAATAGAAATTTCTTTCTTTAAACCTTTGCTATTGACATGATGTTTCTTATGAAATTCGAGGCCTTCAACACACTTCCAAACAATAATCAATGGATCTCTGCATTACCTTGTGCTAAAGGATCTGGCAGACCCATACAGGATCAGATGTGTGTTATGTATATGGGACAAACCCTATTCCCGATTATATCTTGAATCTGTATGAATAATGAAGTCAATTCTGTATCATCTGGTATAAATTCAGCAGTTTCAATATGCAAGACAACTCTTTCTACATGTTGTGAACCAGTAACTAAATTGAGAGGTTCTTTAAAGTCCCTTAGTACCATGAGAATAGCATATATTTCTGTCTTTTGGAAAGAACTATAAAGGCTTTGTTGCACCTTACTTAATTCTTCTGATTTGTAGCCTGCCTTTGCTGCCACCAAGTAACTTGCAGCACGCTGCTCACAACCCTGATTTAAATGCTCCATACCAGACCTCCAGAAAGAGTCAGAGTTCGTGCTGGCAGCACAGCCCAGGAATCCATTTCAAAACTCTGTGGCTTTTTGTCTACTACTGCTGAATCAGTAATACCTCTCTTAAAGGAGCCACAGCATGTCGTCAGCAAGCAAAAGCCCATTAAAAAAAAAATAATGTGGCTAAACTTTGTTTTTTAGTATCTAGAACTCCTGTCCAGGCTTTCTCAGGATTTATTTGGATGTAGTCAGTCCCCTGTTGGGGGCCAGATGGTGGCAGAAGATACAAAATAATCCCACACTACTTCAGAATTACTTAAAATAAATGGTTATTTATTTGGGGAAGATTCACAGATCACTGTCCTAGATAACAGTCCTCTGCATAAATGGGGAACAGGAACAGAGTCTTGCTGCCAGAAGCAAGAGCTGGAAGCAAGAAAGAGAACTCAAAGCAAGAAAGGGAGAGCACACATTTATAGCTGCATTTATAGTATAAGAGACCATGCCCAAGTAGGCTAGTATCTTAAAGGCTCTTTGACTGAATGAGCTGAAGGAGCTCCCACAGCAGACATCTTGAAATTTGTAGGCAAATGGAAAAAGCTAGAAAATATCATATTGAGTGAGTTAGCCCAGACCCAGAAAGACAAATATCATATGGACTCACTCATAAGTGTTTTTTAGACATAAAGCAAAGAAAACCAGCCTACAAATCACAATCCCAGAGAACCTAGACAACAATGAGGACCCTAAGAGAGACATACATGGATCTGATCTGCATGGGAATTAGAAAAAGACAATATCTCCTGAGTAAATTGGGAGCATGGGGAACATGGGAGAGATTGAGGGGGAGGAGAAAGGAAGGAAAGGTTGGCAGAGAAAAAATGTGTAGCTCAATAAAATCTGTAACATTTCTATTGGCCAACATATGAGAAAATATATTAAATTATTCACATTCAAACTTATATTCTAATTGTCAATGATTTTACAAGTAGTTATGCTTGAATTTTTTAACAGCAGTAACTGAAAATTGTGGAAAGCACCCATTTTTTTTTTCTAAAAATACATTCAAATGGAGATGTGAGGGACACCAGGCAGCAACACTTGTCACTCCAAATCATGAGGCTTGAATAAACCACCTTCCTGGATAAGCGTATGCTCCCTTCCCCTCTATTACTCTTTGGTCCCCTGGACATTCCTCTGTAATTTGCATACTCTGTAGAAGAGGAAGGTTGTTGCCCAATATTCTATGGTTGCGGATATATAAAGAGTTGTCCAATCCCACTAAAACCTCCCAGCAATTTTCTTGAAGTCTTGAAGTCTAGAGAAATTATATAGTTATTCTTCCAGGACTCCAGACACATACACACAAAAAAAGAGTTGCTACATCAAGCCTTCTGGAATTCTTGGATAAATGAAAGAAGAAGGGAGGAAGTAAAAAAGAGGAAGAGGAGATGAAGAAGAAAAAAACTAAAAAATGAAGCATGTTGAAAATACTAGTTTTCAGGCAGTGAGGCAGAACAGAGTTAAAATTAGCAGAGGTCTTGGTTAAGTTACAGTGGAAAAGGAATGGATCTTTTTTGTCAAAGAACTTTGCCTGAACTTGCCAAGAAGAAGGAAGCCCTAGGCCAGCTCATGCAGGCTTCCAACTGAATTTTCAAAAATAACAGGAATGCACACCAGGCAGAAATTCATTTCCATCTCTAGAGATCTCAGGTTTAAGGTCTCACATTGAGTATCTAATTTCAAATCTAACCGGAGGGACACTACTCTACGCAGAAATAAATAAAATAGAATTGGTACCTAGCCTAATATTAGCAACTCTTACAATGCCATGTGTGGCCTCTGCACCATGTAGACTGTACTAGCTGTCAAGTATGTTTCCATAATGCTTTCATCAGACACCAGTCCTCTTTAGGGACTGATCCACCTGAAGGTAAAAGCTTATAAGAAAGTCACATCTATTTTCAGGCACACACCCCTGTCAATCGTAAGTTACATAGAACCAGCTCAAGGCAACTCTTGGTTTGTCTCGGTTTCCACAGCTCCCTGCATGGATTGGACCACTTCAGATGCCAACTTTTCCCACAAACAGATTTTGATTACTGTAGCTCTTCCACAGGTATTGATCCTGATAGTATCCTTCTCTAAGTGTTCCTTATGCTGGTCTCTGAGCAGGTATCCTTGCAAATCCAAGCTCTAGCAATGTGACATGGAAAACAGAACAGTAAGTGCACATTTTGGAGGCAGGTGAACTAAACCAAGGACTAAGTACCAAACAAAATTTAACTATCTCATTGTTTGCACCAATATTTAAGATACATATCAGTGATGTAAGATCCCTCTTTGTATGCTGTGAATATGTTTTACTACTATTCGTTAATAAAGAAGCTGATTTGGACAATGGCCAGGCAGGATATAGCTAGGTGAAAAATCTGAAGTAAATACGGGAAAAAAGAAGGCAAAGTCAAGGGAGACACCAGCAACCACTGGAGAAGCTAATAGGCTAAACAATTTGTAATTAATATAGGTTTATTTGTGATTACTCGGGTCAGGAAACAAAAGAACATCCTCAGGTAACAACCAGGAGCTTATATCTGCTGTTGTTTCAGTCTAGATTATACCATAGCTCATGTCTTGAAAGTGTGATCCCAGAGTATGGTGCTATTTGGAGCTGGTTGAACCTATAGAGATGGGCCTAATTGAAAAAACTCTGGTCATCAGAACTGTGCTCTTAAAGTGAGCCCTCAGATCTTGGACACTTCTTTGCTCATATTTTGTTCCTTAGCAACCAAGAGGTGAATTAGGTCTCCCCTTGCATGTGTTCTTGCTACAATAAAAGACCAAGAGAAATTGGATTAAGGGGCTATAGACTGAAACGTCTAATGTACATTTGCTTTATTAATTTATAGCCCTAAGTTCTTTATTATAGTATTAGAAAGCTCAGGATAGCAGAGAACACTATAATGGTACCTTATATTAGGAATATATATATATATATATATATTATATGTACATGTAAATATATGCATGTATATATGTTTAATAGACACAATTGATTAAAAATTACTTTAAAAAGGACACATTTCAAGTTATTTATCATTTCTTTAATTGCATACAATATCTTACATTAACCAATTTTCACTGTATAAACTTACTTTACAATACCTTAGTATGGGTATGATTACATAAATACATATTTATTTAGCCTTTCTTCTTGGATCTCTTACTTAATATTTAAGTTTTAATTAGGTATCTATAGTACAAGAGAAATGTAAAAGTATTTGAAAGAATCTAATTATGAGTCAAGGCAATTTAGACAGTGTTCATATTCCTGTTTCTATACAAGAATTAGAACAATTTAATTTGACTTTCCAGTTCTATATCCAAAGAAAATGATGTTAAAGTCCAAGAGAAACACCAACACAGATATTTATACAGAACCATTACCAAGGGACATGTGTAGGTAGCTGTCAATAAATGGATGAATAAGCATTTTACACCCACATTATACACACACACACACACACACACAAACACACACATTGAATACTATTTGACCATAAGGAGGAGCAATATCCTGCTATATTATGGGGAAGTGAGTAAATGCTGCAGCTTTTCATGCTAATAAAAGTAAGCTAGACACAGAACAATGAGATTCAGCTACAGCTATTTCTTCTCCATCACCTTCACAAATTTTACTTTAAATTTTATTCCATAAAACACTGAAAGTTACTTTATTTATTAATTTGTTTATTTGTAGTTTTGAAGTCAAGGTCTTTCTACATAGCCCTGGTTATCCCAATATTTACTATATAGAGCAGGCTACCCTAGAATTCAGAGATATGCCTGCATCTGCCTCCCAAATTCTGGGATTAAAAACATGCACCACCACTTCCAGTAACACTGAATGTTCTGTGTATTCTTACCCTAATTGAGTAAAGGCCTTTGATAAAATCCAAAGAATGATTAGACTTATAAGAAACAGGTGTGATGGTTGGGAAATAGGATTTTCTCTCTCATATTTTCAATTCTCTGTTCCTTTAATCTGAAGTAGATTCATTTTTATTTATTATTTGTTTCTTGGATAAGGTTTTTATCAAAACTAGCAAAATACCCAAGTAAACTGAACATGGTGTGAAGACCTTGGCTCCTATTTTTGGACATTGCTTGATATGAAAATTTGACAAATGTTTCCCTGATAATCTTATAGATTCGGAAAAATAGAAATAAATAGTTTCAGAGATTTCCAAGATAACATCAATGAGTGTCTATTTATTACTGAAAAAAACAAACAAACAAAATGAGTGTTTTTAGCAGCTTCCAAATTCTTCACAAGTTAAAAAAATGTGTTTATGTCTGGGGCATGTTAATGCCAGTTTTTTACACAATTGGTTTTACACCTCTATGAATTCTACTTTTAATAATTCTTGCATATTGCAAGTGACATGAGTTTCCTTGGTTACAGTATAGATAATAAATTTGACTTCCAGTGAATATGTAATTAAGGGCCATGAGTCATAGGAGTCAAAGTATTTCAGACACATCTATTCATTACATACCTGAAAGAACTTAAACCATGACACCCATCTTAAACCCAACCCATAAGAATTCCTCCACAGGTGTAGATCACATCAGTCACCCACAGTTTGATAGCTACACAGAAGACTCCATACTATAATATCAGGAAAAGTCAGAGATAAATCTATAAGTCCTCTAATTTACAGGAAATATTCTCATTTGTGATGAAATATTTCAAGGAATTGTGGATTTGACATGAGTGACCCTTCTTAAAAATGAATGTGTAACTGTTAAATTAAAATTTTACACATGTAAATAATTGAGGATGTGGCTAGCATGCCGTCTTAAGACATTATTCCACAGTAGACAAATCACATTTGGAAAATTGTGTGCTTAAATTTTCAATTCACATTCTTTCCTGTTATTTAAGCTATGCTAATGTATCTAACCTTCTAGCTACTTTCTCCATTTGTATGTCTATGAGAAAGCATAAAGCTTAGTGTTCCATTGTCATAGCCTGCAGTCTCCCCACCTCTCGCTCTGCATTTCCTTTTTTCTTTTTTAGATTTTAATTTATTAAAAAAGAAAACTATCTTTTCTCAATTTTACATGCGAAAAACATTTCCCACTCTGCACCTGCCACCCCACCCCCACCCACTGCTTAGAGAGGGTAAGGCTTCCCGTGGATAGTCAACAAAGTCTAGCCCATTGTTCTGCATTTTCTTATCACAACCAGAGAGCATCATTCTTAATTCTATTTTCTCTGTTTTTCATGATTTATTCCCACGTCTACTTTACTTCTCAAATGATCATTCTGTCTACCAATCTTCCTCCATTTCTAGTGTTGTCTTCGCTCCAAATTTCTGTAATCTTGTATATGGAAAATGGATTTTCTCCTACCCTCTATGGTCTGCATGGTGAAGGGTTTCCCATGAATGAATTCCATCAACTCTAAAATCAAGTACATTTTGTGACCTTTGAACATCTCTAGCCTCACCTCCTATTTACTCTACCCTTTGTCTTTACCTTTGTAAATAGTAGGTGGTCTTTGCTCCTTCTCCAAATACAGAAACACTCATCCTGCTGGAAACCTTGAAACACCTAACTTTTATTCAGAAAAGTTTCCTACTTTAAATGATCTCAGCTACATCATGCCTCTTTCCACAGTTGGCAATTATGTATTTCACTTTTAAAGTTATCTATCAAAAATAATATTACTGACTGCATTCTTTTTTCTTCAACATAATATTTTTATTCATTATTTGGGAATTTCATACAATGTATCCAGATCACACTTGTTTCCCATTCCTCCAAGGACCACCCTTCCATGCTTGTGCCCTCTCCAAATAAAGAAAAAAGAAGAAGGAGAAAAGAAATACACCAAGTCCAATTTGCTTTTCCCATATACTCACTGGAACATGGTCAAATTCCCAGTGTCCAGCCTCTTAAAGATAGCTAAGTCCTTCCTCACTCTCCTGCCAGAAACCATCAGGTGTGAAGAGCCACACTTCAGCATCTTCATCACACTTTTTAAGGAGTCTCTTCAATGGCTTCCTGTCTAGACTTGTTTTTTTCTTTTTATTGAGGGGGATGTCACAGAAATCTTTCAATGGTTCTCGTTCAAATTATGTGTCTGCAGTCTCAATCATGAGTCTGTGATCATCAATGTCACTGCAAAAGAAATTCCTTGACAATAGCAACCAGCAGCAACAGCACAATCATGGACTTGCACACGGTTTCCAGAGGCAACACAGAGCACAGACCTCAAGATGGCACCAGGTGGCAGCAAGGACCATGCACATTAACATGGTCTTATGCTGTGGTGAAGACCACAGAGGTATTTCAAGGACTTCAAAACCAAAAAATGAACCATCCTTCACCTCAGACATCCTGCCACCACTCAGAGTCAGTGCCAATTTTGCAGCTGGGCAGCGTGTTTGTGGGTAGAGCCAGCACAAGCTCCGGGCAACTCACCTACCTTGGTGTTGGCTGCCCCGCTGGCTCAGCAAAATGACCATTGTAATCGGAGCCACCAACCAGTGCAGAGGCCCTGAGCTCTTCTCCCCACAACATGGCAAGAATTAGACATTTAGGATCTATGGTGAGATTTAAGATAATCATCAGTCTGACTACAGGGTAAAGGTCAGTTCAGACACCCTCTCCTCTTTTGCTTAGGGTCTCAGCTGGGTTCATCCCTGTGACTTCTTTGGCATTTTCTAGAGCCAGGTTTCTTGCTAACTCCATAATGGCTCCCTCAATCCTCAAGCAATATGAGATTTTGCTCTCATAGCTGTCCTTTCTCTATCTTGACAACCTTCATCCAATAGCAGAGGCAATGACCCATATCAGAGCACTGGCCTGAGCTCCCAAGATCCAGTTGAAGAGTGGAGGGAGTGAGAGTATGAGCAAGGAATTCAAAACCATGAGGGAGTCATCCACTGAGGCATTTTGCTTGAGTTAATGGGAGCTCACCAACTCCAACTCGACTGTAAGTGAATAAGCATGGGAACAACCATGCCCCTCTGAAGGGGATTGACAGCTGGGGCAGACTGAGGGGCCACTGATAGTGACACTGGGATGTATCTCTACTTGCAAATACCAGCTTCATGGGATCCTATTCTCTTCGGATGCAAACCTTACTCAAACTAGACATAGTAGGGAGGGCCTTGGACTTTTGACAGGATGGGTGCATGGCACTCCCTTAGGGTTGGAGAGGTTGGGGGAGGGTCTGTGAAGGGAGAGGAAGGGACTGGGAGGAGGGGAGAGAGTGAAAATTTGGATTGGTATATGTGTAAGTAATAAAGAAAAGGGATAAAAAGAGGAAAAAAAAAAAGAACTTGATCTATAGCAGACTCCTTGGAGTTGCCCAGCCTTCCTGCAGGTGCCTGTGGCCACCATCATCTTGAATCAACTACAATCTTTCTATTGTTGGTTTTTTTTGTGTGACTAGGAATGATACATATTGGATTCATTATTGTAAAATTATGCATCGGGTTGCTATAAACATAAAACATATTTAATGGTTTTGTTTATAAAAACTAGCAAAATCTCTTAGCACAGAGTAGAAAATTGCTTATCACATTTTTAAAATGATAATATGTGAAAAAGTTTTGAAATTCCTGAAGAGGACATATTTTACAGAAAAGAAGGGAGGAAAAGAAGGAAGCAAGGAAGGGAAAAAGGAAACAAGAAAAAAGAAAAGAAGAGAGGAAGAAAAGAAAGAAGAAAGAAGGAAAAGAATGTCATTGCTTATTTGAAATGCAAATATAACAGAGCATGTTATATTTTATCCAAAAACTCTAACCTTATTCAAGTCAATACTGAGAATATAGTAATTAATTAATTTCCTTCATAAATAAGTACTAAGCAAATGAATTTAGTAATACTTTCATATTCTTAATAAGAATTCTTTTAAAATTAAGGTATATCAGATTAAAAAATTAGGTATAATTAAGAAGGGCTTTGAAAAATAGAAAAATTTCTAGTTGGAGTCAAGACAATAATTGTTCAAGTTACCAAATCTAGTTAGGAATATGCCTTCATGATGATGCCAGTAAGGGCCTCTATCACTTCAATATTTATGACACATTTACATAATTACAAATTGACTCAGCAACTCAGTAAATCTAAGTTTTCTTTTACTATGCAAAAAGAAATAAGGAAGTAATTTCGCATGCAAAGTCCATTTGGTGAGCACAGAATATCAGCGAGAGGATGTGATAGTTTTTGATTGTCAAATTAATTAGACTGAGAAGTTCCAGGGAGATGAGTAAAGCATACTTCTGTGGATCTAGAGAGAGTTTCCAGGCACCATTGACTAAAAGAAGACCTTTCGTGAATGTGGATAGCACCATTTCACAAAATGAACACAGAGATGGAAAATAAATTGGGAGGAAAGGAAGCAAGCTAGGATAAAGACTCTGTGTTTCCTGCATAATAAGATGAAGCTGCCCTTGCAACATACCCTCCCCAGCTTGATGAGCAGAGTCCTCTGAAACTCTTAGCCAGAATAAATATTTCGTTCACCCATTTGCTTGTATTTTCTCAGATATTTGTCACAGCAATACAGAGGTCATAAATCAAACTCAATTTACAGCTCAGATGTTCACTGCAAATTTCATGTTGATATTTGAAAGGTTTATAGACGTACTACCTATAACCATCAATGATTATGAAGCAGGTCAATAAAATATAAAGAACAATATCGTGACATTATCATATTACAAAAAAGAATCTGTACTATTACTCTATCATAATACCTCTGTTCAGTAACCATGGTTACCCTCCTTTGGTCTGCTTTGAGCCCTCAGGTGAAGGTTGCCACTTCAGCTCTAAGCATCTCATCTTAGCATGTAGCCAGCTGAGTTTCACCTAGGTTTGGCTGGAAGGCACCATCAAGAGACTGAAGATTAAGAGCAAACAATGAACTTTATATCTCACTGTGTAAGATAAGGATCAACATGTTTCTGTCCCTCTAAAACATCAGAGCTATTGAGTAAATTATTAAATAATGAGAATTGATAATAAATCCACTAAGTGTGAAAGTTTGGTTTGTTTGGTGGGTTTTGTTGTTGTTTTTTTTTTTTTTTTGGTTGTTTTTTTTTTTTTTTGGTCTTTTTTTTAAATTGAGCTCTACATTTTTCTCTGTTCCTCTCCCTGCCTGTTCCCTCACCCGCTTCCACCCTCCCTCAAGATCCTCATTCTTCCAGTTTACTCAGGAGATCTTGTCTTTTTCTACTTCTCATGTAAATTAGATCTATGTAAGTCTCTCTTAGTGTCCTCATTGTCTAAATTCTCTGGGATTGTGATCTGTAGGCTGGCTTTCTTTGCTTTATGTTTAAAAACCACCCATGAGTAAGTATGAAAGTTTTAATGGCATTAATGTGCAGATCCCTCCACTTTCCTCAGTAATCCTGCCAATGTGTGCATACATTTTGTTTTCATTTCAATTCTCATTACTACTAATATTAATTCCCAGGTCACATAAAACACCAAAACTCACTCACTCTCCACTCTCTACTCTCCCTTGACCTCTCCTCTCCCTGGCTCCCCCCGCTGTGTGTCTGTGTAGTTTACAGAATGACAAAAAAGGGTGAAAAACATAAAGAGTTTCAAAGACTCTTAAGAATTCAAATGGAAATCAATAGAGTCTTTGTATTGATAAGATAATGAATCTAAGGAGCTGTCAGGGAAGAAGCTGTAGTTCTGAATGTCACTTGAGTCCAACTGCAGAGGCAAAAGGGCAAAGTCAGGGCAGACAAATGGACGACAAGTCCAGATTGCCTTTCCCTGATGGGAAAATTAATTTCAGTTCAAAATGTTGAGCAAATTGATCATCTTGCTAATGAAGGGCCAGTCCTCTGCTTACTTTAATGCAATCAGCTTCAGGGCAAAGCAAGATCTGCTTTTATTCTCTTAGAAGTATTTATTGCTGTCCAAACTTTAAGCTAAATGGAATTTAAAAAATGACTTGGATAGCATGATTTTTTTCCAAATGAAAATTACTGGATCTTTGTAATGCCCTTGACCATACAAAACTAACCAAGTTTTATATCTTAAGAGCTAAGATGAAGAAAATTTAAAGACAAAGCTGACCTTCATGTGCTTAAAGAAGGGATAAGGTTCTTATATTAAAAGTGGCACCTTTCACAAAAGAACAGATTCATGCTCCTTGCAGTTCGACAAAGTTACTATTATATATGAGACGATAAGAACAAAAGACAGTTAGCACTTTGAAACACCATGAATCAGAAGAACTTCCTCAAAGGTGAAATTCCAGAACTTGCAATATTGTTAACCGTGAGCACTTAGGTGAGATTGCTTAAGTATTTGCATGTCCATGTCCTCTTTTATTTCTTAGAGTAAAAATGAAATCAGAAGAAAATAATATATGCCATACCAGCTACTTACAGTTCTGCTGAAGATAACAAGATAATAGAATTGAGAGGCCCTTGTAACCTATGAAATTGGAATATGCATGCAATGTGTTACAGTGGATCTCAGTGATCTTTGAAGAAGTAAAACAAGTTAGCTGCAGTGTGTAACCTGTTCTGATGTGACAGGACCCTGTGTCTGCCTTCATCTGTGTTTGAAATCTTTGGGAGGAAAAGATAACAGTATTTCATTGGAATTTTAATGGGAACTTGAGTCAGAAATTCCTAGAGTTTTCTAATGTAGCACTCTTAACAGTTATTGTTCTACAACAATAGAAGTGAAAGGGTAATTATGTTTATAAAGTTGTACATAACTTCTGTGGTATATTGCTGTGGAACTATATAAAGATGATATATTTGTTTATGTTTCAGAATATTTGTTTAACTATATAAATATATGTTGCATTTGTTCATGATGCATTTGTTTAACTATGTAAAGATTGTTACATTTGTTTATGCTACGTTTAACTATATAAAGATTTGTTACATTGCCTGCCTAAGGTACCTAATTGGTCTAATAAAAAGCTTAATGTCCAATAGTTAGGCAGCAGGGATAAAGCAGGGCTAGCAAGCGGTGAGAATAAGTAGAAGGAGGAACCTAGACTCAAGAGAGGGGAGAACAAATGGTGCTGGAGAATTGTCTGTATTTTGTCAATCATGTTTCAAATAAACGCTGATTGGCCATGCAGGAAGTATGGGTTGGTATTGTCCAGACATGAAGTAGAAATAATGCAATGAGAACAGGAGATTTCTGGGAAGGAGGAAGTTGATTCCTCCCAGTCCAGCCCAGACCACTGAATAAGAAACATGTGACCTGCCAGCTGAAAAAGGTACCAAGCCATGTGGCTAGTATAGATAAGAACAATGGGTTAATATAAGCTACAAGGGCTAATAAGAAGACTGAGCTAATGGGCCAATCAGTTTTTAACCTAATATAGACTCTGTGTGATTTTCTTTGGGGCTTACCAGCTGTTGGGTACCGGGTGGGACAGAAACCCAAACAAGCCAATGTTACAAACAAAGGGTTAAGAGTGGGATATACCTGGGCCAACCAGCTAGTCAGTCAGCCAGACATAGGAGAAGCAGAAAAAGAGGCAAATACAGAATAAAAAAAGATTAAAGAGCCCCAAGGCAAAACATAGATGAAGAGAGCCAGATTCATTTAAGATTTAAGTTAAAAAAAGAGAAAAAAAAAGCTAAGGTGCTAGTAGGTGCTAGTAGTTCAAGAAAGCCTGCAACACTTAACATTAAAAATCTGCATATAGGGTTATTATTACATATAAATCACATCAGTTGATAGAGTTGTTATTATACATAAACCACATAAAAACGAAATCCATTTGTATTAAGTTGTTTATCTAAAATAATTGTGATTTACATGCAATTGTGAAAACTATGCAGTGAGAAGCTTGTGCAGTTCATCTGATTTTCCTCTATGGCTAACTTTTGCAAATCTCTGCTGTATGTTCATGATCAAATTATTAACTACCATCTATCAATGGGGAGTATATTGATCCACTAAACGACTCCACCCACCCCTTACCACTTTGCAATCTATGGTATGCTCTCTACTTTAGTCTTTTGTTCTAGAGAATTCTATAAATTATGTCAATATGTAAATTACAATGTGTGATCTTCCACCATTGACATCTGAATTGTTTATCTAGGGTTATAACAAGCAAAGCCATTATAATGCTGGTGGAAAGATTTGGGAGTAAAACTAAGATTTCATTTGTTGGAATCCCTTCTTACAAATGTAATTCTTAGACTGAGCTGCAGTTGCAGGGTAAGCACTTTGGTTTTCTTTTATGACTGTCAACTGTTTTCAAAATGGCTGGAACCGTTGGCAGTCCAATCTGTCACACCTGGATGCCCTAGTTTCTTACACTTTTAGTAGCATTACTGTTTTCATTTCTTTTATTAGATATTAAAATAACATATTTACATTTCAGTGTGTTCCTATTTTATATTTTCTTTTGGCCATTCATATTAAACACATTTTCATAACTTAGTGACTATCTATAGATTTTCTACCATAGAAAGTATCATTATGCTTCTGAAACATTTTCCAATTACATTGTCAATTTTCTTTTACTGTTAAAGTTTTCAAAGACATTCAATGTATGAAAGTTTTCTTCATTTTTACTTAATCAGTGAGAACATATGTTTAGTGAAAAACAATGACAAAATGAATCACAACACTGGGAAGGGCTTATTGAAAGGAATAGCTCCAAAATATATTGTGTGAGTTCTATGTTTCAAGTTTCAAGTCCCTTTCCTAGTTTTATGTTCTGATATTTTTCCTATTCATCTTAAATCTAAACATTTTGTGCCTTTTTGTTTTATTAATTCTGTGATGTTATTTGAGCTACCTTTCATGGAAGTTGTATGATTTAGACATTTTTTGTTTGTTTTCTATTTTTAAACTATGGGTATCCACCAAATGTCAAATTGCTCTAACACCATTTGGGGAAAAGATAATTATTTCCCCATCAACCCTTTCTAACCTTTGTCAAAAGCCTGTGTAGAATTTTTGTAAATCTGTGTCTGAGTTTGCTCTTCTGAATCAGTCCCTCAACCAATGTCACATGGTCTTTATTGATGTGAGATTCTCCTCTGTATGCTGTGAATCTGTTTTATTACCATTGGTTATTAAAGAAGCTGGCTTAGCACAGTAAAGCCAGACAAGAAATCTGAACAGAGATTTAGAGAGAGTAGGCAGAGTCAAGGAGATGCCATATAGCTGCTGAAGAACCTTGCCAGAACCTTACCAGTAGGCCACAGCCTTGTGTTGATACACAGATGAATAGAAATGGGTTAATTTAAGATGTAAGAGTTACTTAATAAGAAGCCTGAGCTAAGGGGCCAAACAGCATTGTAATTAAAAGAGTTTTGCATGATTGTTCAGATCTGGGTGGTCAGGAAACAGTCTCTGCCTGCACTTTGTTACTATAGTTACAGAAAGTCTTTAAATTGTGAACACTGGTTAGTTCACTGGATAAGTATCCATTATGTTGAGTACCAGAGATGAGGAAGATTTACCTCAAGTTCATTATTCTCAGTGATGTTTCTTTGTTGGCAGAGGTCACTTGTTCATTTCTTGTCTGCCCAGGCTCCTGAAATGATCACACAGAAATCTGTATTAATTGCAATACTGTTTGGCCAATAGCTTAAGCATATTCCCAGCTAGCTCCTACATTCCAAACTAACTCATCTCCACTAATCTGTGCATCACCATAAGGCCGTGGCCTACCAGCAAAGTTTTCAGCAGGCCTCAATGCAGCTGTCTGTCCCCAACAGCTACATGGCTTCTCACTGACTCCACCTACTTTCTCCAAGCATTCAGTTTAGTTTTTCCACCTAGCTAAGCCACTGGACAAGACAGATTTATTCATTAACCAAAAAAGCCACACATACAGAAAAACTTCCCACACCATTCTGTTTCCTTTCACTAGATATTACCAAATTGAAAGTTTTCTCCTTTTCTTCTAACTCATGTGGAACATTTTTATATATTTTTATATCAATCAACATCAACACAAGTTCTCTTCATCTCTACTTATTGAAAGAGAGAATTTGATTGACATTTCTCATCCTGAACTAGCGTCATATATCTTAAACTTCACTTGGCAATTTTGTGTAAATTATACTATTATACCATTGAATTGCATTTAGTTCTATTTTACTTGTTAATAATCAGTATATCTATGTTCATTAATTTATTGGTTCTAAAGTTCTTTCTTTTAATTTCTTTTTCTCTTTTGACTTTTTCTTTTATTCTATTTATATATCTATCTCTATCATTGGCTTTAGGCTTCCTTTTCTAAATTGCATAAAACTGGTGTTGTTTTCTTTTGCACAGTATTAGAAGTCACTATTGGGAACGTCTAGATATTGTAGTAGTTTTATACACTTTAAAAATATAAAATTAATCAGTTTCAAACACACAAAGGCCTCCTGTCTTGTATACTGCTAGATCTTACTGATTTATCCTTTTGTTATGCTTTGTTTTAAAATCTAGTTGATCATTTTATCAATTGTCAATGTCTTTCTCTACTTATATTAAATTTCTTTGCTACTTTACTTGAAATATATATAAAATTACCTGATTTATTTTGGTTATTGCTCATATAATGCACTTTGTTTTCTTGTTTTTTTCCCATTAAGTTTTAAAGTTCACTTTGTTGCATCATATTTTAAATTCAGTCTTCCAGTCAGTATAATAATTATTGACCTTAAAGCATGTATGATTAATGCAATTATTGTCATAATAGGGTTTAAGTGTATCTGTTTTTTAATCTGTTCTTCTCTCCTTCTTCTTACTTCCTATAAACCATTTGATCATTCTGCTTTCAGATTGTATTTTTAATTTTCTCTCTTTATGTGGATTGTCATTATTTGGTTGAGCATACTACTATGTATACATAAGAACTCATCGTTATCTATTGAATTCATTCTTTTATCAACCAAAGGCCACTGTATCAAATGTCACATTCATTTACTCTTTTATTGAAACTATTTTAAATATTTTTCTACACTCAATCAGAGTCAAATCTGACAGTGAAACAATTTTTACTGAGCCATAAACCATGTATTAAATAAATATGAAGGGAAGAAATATCTGCTATGTATTTTTTGCTTATCACACATTTTGGTATGCTGAGACTTCTTTATAATTTCTTTGTTCATAGAGCATTCTTTGTCATTCTGACAGAATAAATCTGCCGCTAACAATAAACAATTTTTGTCTACTTCAACCGAAAGATCTTGATTTTCCCCGGCATTTCTAAATAACATTTTCATGTTACATTTTGTTCTCACCAGATAGGACTTTGCTTTCAGTACTTGATGAATGTTGCTTCATGTTTCTCTCTTCCTGCTTGGAAGACACTTTTTCTTCATGATTAGTTTGCAGAAATTTTACTATAGTGTGTCGCAGTTTGAATTTCTTTTAATTCATTATGTTCATAGCTCATTCGGCCTTATAATTCTTTGTGTTTATTTATTTTAGGAAACTTGGTGAATTTTGATCTCATTTCTTTCAATATACTCTCCACCCCCACTTCTTCCCTCATACCTTGAGATCCTGAGGTAGAAGAGTAAGGAATGGGGTGAAAGAATAGCTAACAGAAATGAAGATACAAGGTGCAAAAAGCAATGGAAGACTGGAAAATCTTCCTCACGTGGACCTCATAAGCAGAACATACACCAGGAAAGCTGGGAAAGTACAAACATGGGAGAGGTGGATACTATGAATAGCTTGTAAAAAGCTCAGGAGTTGCCCTCCACTTTGGTAAAGGTCTGGCACTGCTTCTTTCTTTAAAGCCTCTGTTACTTAATAAACCACCTCATTTCTTGCAAATATTCATGTGTCCTTTTAAGTCATCGTATAGGAGCAGAAGAGCCTCAAAATTCAGCAAGTGTCTTTTAAATTTATATCCACACTAGCACCAATCCCGTGTAATAGACAATCTTTTGTTGTACTCCATAAGATCCGTTAGTAGTGATCTGCTATCTTCAAGTCAAGGTTGCCAGAAAGCCAGCAATGTAACTTGACACTATATGACCGGCTGAGAGAGAGTTGCAGGGGTCAGGGGTGATTGTAGACATCCTGTTCTGAATTGTATAAAAATCTCCAAGAACCCAGTTGTTAATAACCAAGGACAAGGATGTGTAGATGTCTCAGCACAGATCAAGGAGCAAACTTGTCTTCCTGAATTGGATGATGCCAACCTACACTGGCATACAGATCTTATCTTAGGTTACTATTTAAATGCTAGTTTTATCTAAGGACATATTAAGAGGTATACACCCCCAAGATTATGTTTTGTAGTGTGTACATTGGTAACCTTTAGTACTGACAAGTTGACATGTAAAAGACATTATCACTGATTTCTTTCTGAACATAAAAATTTATGCCAGATGTATAAGCTCTGGAGACAAAACGGTAGCATGGTGGCAATAGGCAAGCATACTAAGCTATAGAAGAGCAGAAGTCCCTAAATGATTCCAAGCTCTTCCCTCATCTTCCCTGCAGTTCCCAATTGGAATACACTAAGAATGACAGTGTGAAATAAAAAAGAACCATCAGAAACATTCTAGCTTTGTCTTCATTCTCCTCAGAATGGGATATCCTCTAATCTTGAGCTGAACAATCTCTAAGGCCAATGAGAGTATGAAGCTGAGAAGTGGGCACTTTGTGGTCCCTCCACTGATGTGCAGTGTGGTACATGCTGGGAATGGGACTTCATACACCTTCTGCAGTTTCTTTCAGATTCAGGGATTTGGTTCAATAGAATTCAGTTTCTACTCCCTCTCTCCGTGAGTAATAAAGCCTATTCACCTGTATGAGTGATTGAATCCCTACACTAACAGCCAAATTTGTAAAAAAAAAACCCCTAGCACAGAGGTTCTCAACCTGTGGGTAATGACCATTTTGAGGTGACATGTCAGATATTTATACTATGTTTCAAAACAGTAGCAAAATTGCAGATATGAAGTAGCAATAAAAGAATTTTATGGTTGGAGGTCTCCACAACATGAGGAACTGTGTTAAAGGGTCTCAGCGTTAGGAAGGTTGTAACCACGGTCCTAGCAGATAAAGCCATCTCATCAGAAATTGCTTCAGTGTTTACCATCCTCCTGTACATCTGGTAACTGATGACTGGTTTTCCTTGCAGGGATTGGTACCCATACTTAACATACTGCAAAACTGAAATTTGCTAAGCAGGTCAACCATAGAATAAATAAAGTAACTGTGCAAGCTGATGAATATGTAAATTATCCTGATTTGGGTGATTAGTTTACAATAAATATGTTTATGAAATCATCAAGTTCTATGCTTTAAGTATATACAGTTAAAAAAAATCAGTGTCTCTTTAGAAACAGAGCTTCTTGGGAAATGAAGACATCACCATAATCACACAGCGAAGTAAAACTAGTTTCTATTTTTAGAAATGTTTTATATGTAACTCAAATATATATCATGATTGCTTGTTTCTATTGATCTCATTCTTAGTGACTCCTATACTTGTGCATGTGTGTGTGTGGCACGCACAGAGAGTTTCTCTATAATGTCAATGTCTTTCTTGTTCTCCTGGCTGGTAATATGGAAATTGAGTCATATGTAGATTGTGATGCTTTGGATGTTCGCGCAAACCAATGCTAGCTTTCCACAAAATGGTCTAAACTCTCTGTTTAATGTAACATGAGAGGCTGGCTTGTTGGGGTTTCTATTCCACCCAGTACCCTACAGCGAGCAAGTCCCAAGGAAAATCATACAAAGATCTCCGTAAGTTATAAAACTTATTGGTCCATTAGCTCAGGCTACTTACTAACTCTTTCAACCCATTATTTCAACCCATTATTCTTATCTATGTCAGCCACATGGCTTGGTACTTTTCACAGCTGGGCAGGTTACATCTTGCCTCTCCGGTGGTCTGGGCAGAGCTGGTGAGGACTGGGCTTCCTCCTTCCCAGCATTCTCCTGTTCTACTTCCTGTCTGGTTTACCTGCCTATACTTCCTGCCTGGCCAATCAGCATTTATTTAAAACATGATTGACAGAATACAGACAATTCTACCACACCAGTTTAAAGAATTCAGATATTGTAAGAGAGAGTCACTTTTTTCAGAAGTACATGCAGCAGCTCTAGACTGTCCAGTCAATGCATCTTCACCAAGGTGTAGCTGAGTATATTCAGTAGATCTCTAAATCAGAATGAAGGGAAAAGCTGAAATGACTATTTGCTTAGTTTCAAAACTGCACCGCAGTGTCCTATGCTGGGCTATTATTGTTCCTCTCCTAGTGTTGGTAAGAGGATCACTCCTGATGAATGCTGCAGGCACACTTCAGCAGGAAAGGCTGACAAGAAGCAGAAATTTTTGGTAGAAATTGTGTCAATGCAGAAAATGCTTCTAAATGAACCCCAAAGTTGATCTTTCCTGAGAAGTTCACAAAGAAACTGTAATAAAAAGGGCTTCACCCCAGGAGAAACTGCTTCCAGGATGGGGCTTCAGGGAACTTCCTACTTCCTCGAGAAGCCATCATTTTGCATAAAAAAACCGTGTTTATTTTCTCACTGTTAGTTTCCTGGCTTACAGAGCTAAAATCACCCTGATTAAATTGGCAGTTCTGTAAATTTATTTTTTAATACTCAAGATTTGAAATCTGCTTTTAAAAAAGTTGCCCTGTAACCCAAAGAGTTACATTACAAAAATAAATTTAAAAAGAAAAAAAAAACATTTAACTCTTATGGTTTCCATGAGTCATCAAGCTTATTTTATCATTGATTATCAAAGTATTTATTTTTACGGTGAAGTTTAAAAATTATTTTTACTTGATAGAATTCAATCATCTTTTCTTCTCAGTGATTTCATTAAGCAAATAAATTTGATTTGTTGGTGGTCAAAATGAGAATTGGTGTCCATTCATACAATTCCCCAAAGGTATGAAGCAACAGATTGCTCACTAAAAGGAAGGTACTTTTCAAAATTCGTGATAAAAAAATGTCTAAAGGTTTGAATTTGTACAGTTGTGCAACCATGTTTCATTTATTTATGAGATGTTTCAAATCAATCAGAAACTGTATGGGTGTGTCACCATCTATGACAATGACACATCAGATTGCTTCCTGAGAGGATGAGTGAGGGAGAACAGCCGATCAGTGATGGAAACAACACCACAATGGACAAAGAAAATATCCCAATAAAACAGCATCATTGATTCAAAAGTCAGTTATTAAGCACATCTGTAGTGATTATGCTCAGGGGTATCTAAAAGACAGCTCAGTGCTCTTAACCTCACATATCACAGAGTCACAGTAACACAGAACCTGGGTATCACAGAATCATGGTTCACAGAACCCCGGTATCACTGAATTGCAGTATCACAGAAACACCGTATCACAGAATCACCGTATCGCAGAATCCCGACATCGCATATTTCCGGCATCGCAGAATCCTGGTATCACAGATTCGCGGTATCACAGATTCGCAGTCTCACAGAACCCCAGTATCACAGAATCCCAGTATCACAGATAATCATTCTGTTGTAGGTGTTTTTTTCTGCAGAGTGAACTTTTATAAAAACACACTGGCTTACAGCAGCAGTAATAGTAATCGTGAGTTCCCTGAGTTCTTGGGGTTAAGGCATTTCTCGGGGGACACTGGCTCAGTGAATTCTGAGAGTGAGGGCAGAGGCTTGTTATGGCCACACTCGTGAATGACATCACACGGTTTCTCTTGTTGGGAGAATCATGGCCAACAAGAGGATGTTGGCTGTTCTTGGGAACTTCAGCTATGGTCCACTTGCATTTTGCCTGGGGTCTTTTTGTACTCTCTGTTGTATATCTTCTGGCTTCTGTCCTCAGGATTTGTGGTCCAGGAGATCAGACCTAGACGAAAAGGATTTCTATGATGTAGGTTCAAGATTCACACAGTGTTACACTTTCTGTGTTCAGATGATGACCCAAAGATCCAGTGTGAATAAGACTGCACAGAAGCATAAATACAATCAGAGGGAATCCTTAGAAGAAAGAAGAGAGGGGCTGCTTATGTTTGTTAACCATCTGATACAGCCCATAATTTAAATTTACGTTTTTAACAAACCAAGTAAAAAATTGTTGATGAAACAGGAAATCCCAACAGCAAACACACTTACCTGGGCTCACAAGAAATTTATCTCCTAGTGCATGACATTTCTATCTCTTACTAGTAAGATAACGAAATGTAAATGTTCTCTAAAAATATACTACATATTTTAAAACTTAGAATGTATTTAGAAAAATAACATTAAAATTCATAAAAGTCTGTAATAATTTACCAATCACAACGGTATACAAAATAATTTTTATTCTTATGAACTCAAAAATATTGCTCACATGCACAAATACATTATTCACATGTACCAATATTTTTTACGTGGTTACAGTAATTTTACATTCTTCCTTTTAAACGTTTTTATTTTTCCTAATTCTTATTTTACTAGCTGAAGTAATCTTCTAGTTATAGAAAATCTTGGTGGATCCATATTAACAGAATCCTTGAACTAATTTAAAATATTAACTAACAGGAAATAATTTGATCACCAATCTATTTCACTAGCTACTACTTTAAAAACTCAATTTGTGATGTCAAGCAGTAATATAGAAATCCTGACTTTATTTAAATGTGTAATCAAATAGCCAGTTTCCCTAATCATGCAATAATAATATTAAATTTTCTCAAATTGTTACTCCTTCAAAAGTGTCCTTATTTTTAAGTGTGGAAAAATTCATTAAATATGGTGATGCTTATTTCATAGCATTCATACCTATTTTTATGCAAATAAGAATTTTAAAATCTTAAACATATTCTTAATTTAATGCATGATAAAAAATTATCAAATTAACTGAGAGGACAAAGAGCACACACACAGACAAATGAGAGACACTATTCTCAAAGAGCGCTGGTGCAATAATGAACACAACTGCCAGCCTCATACAATGTGCAGCCCCAAAGAGCCTCAGGAACTCCTAAGCATTAATCTTTCTGTTTACTTAGAGTGAAAGAAAACAAAGTTAAGGAAAACAAAATGCAAATGAGCAAGTTTTTAATTTTTTTCCTAAGTATCATTGCAATTGGTTTCCTAATAACCTTTGTGAAGTCAAACTTACAGAATAATTTTGAAACTATTCCACTAGTAAAGAAATAAAGGTGATTGGAAGGTTTATTTTTAAATCATATAAAACAGATTAAATGAATAAACAAATGGGTAATTATCAGGAAGTGGGAAAGTTGAAAATTGGATGTTGAAACTGGGCTGATCTCTCATTGTTATTAGCTTGTATGCCTTCCTTTCTCTATTACACCTGCAGCTCCACTGGGGAACTGTGTATCTTGTATTCCTGTCAGCAACAACACAGCCAGGATCATAAACACTCAAGAAACACTTGCTAAATTAATTTTTTTAATTGTCTCATAATTCATAAGGAAGAAGAGAGTCTCAGGTGACTGAGTATAAAATTTGTCTCTCTTTGCTAAATACTATTTCATTTGTTAATGTTAACTTTCAAAATGTTCTAAGCTCAGTGTTGGCTTATCTAGTTCTCTTCTTCAATTTATTTTTTTTCAAGGATCAGGGTTCATTTTTATTGTGGGTATGTGCACATGAATACAGATGCCTGAAGAAGTCAGGGGTATCTGATTCCCTGGATCTGGAGTTAGAGGTAGCTTATGGGCTGCCTGGCATGAGTTCTGGGAACCAAACATGGATTCACTGTAAGAGCAGCAAGCACTAATTTTGTAATATACTTATATTACTTTTCTGGAAATTTTGTATATAATCCTTCTCTTTCCAACTTCTCCCCTCCCAATTTCAGGACATTTTTTCTTTTCTTTTTTTGGGGGGGGAGGGGACAGACTTTGATTTTATTTGGGCTCTTATCCGCTCCAGAGTGTGGGGACCTGCTCTGGGGCATCCTTGATCTACCAGTAACCAAGCTCTTAGAGAATCTGTCTCTCTCTCTTCCCCTCCCCCCAGAAGCCATCAACAGCCAAGAGCTCTCCTGCTATGACTGTGGGCCCATGAATCCCTCCCACCTCCGTGACGGGATGTTGATTTGCTTGATCTTGCTCATGCAACCATATCTGCAGTAAGTTCTTGAGTACATGAGTCTCTACAGCCCAGGAAATCATTGAACTTTTGATGCTTCTGTCTAAGCCTCTTGAGTAGCTAGAATTACAATCTTGCCCCACCAGGCCCCACCATTTTTTTTTATTTGTTCTGTCTTTGAAACATCTGCATCCACTACCGAGGAGTGCTCAGAGACTGAAGAGGGATAGTAGTTATTATAGGTACCCTGTTCTCTGCTGGGAATATTTCTCCAGCAACTCTCTCCTGCTCTCCATAGACAGCTCTTAACTCCTAGTACAGCGCTCTCCTTTGCATGCAAACCTGATCTGCCATCTCTCCATGGCCCTATCCTGTGATTTACTGAAGACGGTGTTCAGAGCATGATTTCCCAAGATCACTTTTAAAGTGAATCAGTTCTCACATTTGAGAAAAACAAATAAAAACATATCCAGGCATATAGCTTATAGGCTTTTCATTTACGATAGCATCACCCTCCTAAATGTTCTTAGTTTTCAAGATGGATATCTCCACTTCTCTGGGTAACAACGTTTCATTTCCATCCTCAGATTCCTTAATTTTATTAGTTTAGAATCACAAAAAAAATGGAGGTTGATATGAAACAGCCTTTTCTCAGGCTATCAGTCACTTTTGGAGCAGTAGATAGGCTTGTTTTTCTGTTTTTGTTTCCTTGCCATTGGTACCTTAACTTCCTGTTGGACACCACGGGCTCCTCATAGCACAACCATCGGCTATACAGTGGAGTGTAACTCTGGCTGCTCTTTTCCAAGGTTCTATTTTCAGGCAGTTTTCCCGAAGGCAAATTCTTCCTCCAAGGCAGGAAGCGTTCTGGCTTAATGCCTGTTACAAAAGAAGTTGAAGGACAGGTGAGAAAGCCCAGGTGGTAAAGGTTGGTGCTGCCAAGCTTAATAACCTTGATAACCTAGGTTCAATCCTTGGATCCACATGGTGAAAGGAAAGATTCCTGCAAACTTCTCTCTGACTTCGACACATGCCCCATAGTACATGTACATACACATATACATACATACAGGAAGAGAGAGAGAGAGAGAGAGAGAGAGAGAGAGAGAGAGAAAGCGCTCTTCAATATTCTACAAGGATGTTTCGGCTCAGAGTCAGTTTTATGAGAAGCCCAATCTCCAAGTGTGACTGTTACCCCTCACATATTTAAGAATTTAAAATGATAATATATGTTTTGCCTGCTACTACAGGTTACGTCAGGTATTTTTCTAATCATTTATATGAGTGGGAAATCCTCCTGGGTGTGCTGGGGGGAGCAGACTTGTGTGGCATCTCACTGGCAGGCTTCAGCCCAAAGCCACAGCACAAACCAAACAGCACAGTGGATACAGGGGGATGCTACATGCACAGGGAAAATGCACTTGCAGACTCAACTTCTGAAAATGCATTACATTTGTCTGTATCTCTCTGTGTGTCTATATATGTGTGTTCATATGTGTGTGTATATGTGGGTGTCTGTTGGTGTTGGTATGTATACGTGTGTTTGCATGTGCAAATGTGTGTTATGGAGTATGTGCTGAGATCAGAGGAAAACCTGCAGGATTAGTGCAGTTTCTTGAACCACACACGCATCCCAATCCTCAGATGCAGTATCACAGTGTGTTTTCTTTGGAGTTTAAACTCACTGTAGATGTCTAGCTCTCTCTCATTTTTTAAATTTTCTTTAATCTTCTTTAAATTCATTTTATTTTATGTACATGAGTGTTTCACATGTATGTACGTCTGTATGCCGAGTACTCTCAGAATTCAGAAAAATTCATCAGATACCTTGGAACTGGAGCTATAGATGGTTGTGAGCCACCATGTGGGTAATAGGAAATAAACCCAAGTCCTCTGGAAGAAGAAGTACCCTTAACCACTGAGCCATCTCTAGATCATTCCAAAGAATTTTTAGATAAAGGCTATGTTTATTTGTAGGATGTTATGGAACAGATTCCACATGAATAGAAGCATACAGTACTATAAATTTATAACAAAGAGAAACTATTTATGATACAATAGGCACTAATAATGACCACTAGTTCTGTGGTGAAGTATTTGGGGGATGTCAAATCTACTTAGTATGAGTATCTCTGTGTAGCCATTTTAATTGAATGTTATAATCATTTTTCGAAATGACTTAGAAAATAGTCAAGTAGTAAATGTGTAGATACATTAAGTACTTTCATTTTAAGGAACTGTAAAGCATGGGTAATCTTAAAGCTATTAAACTGAATTCGATTTTCTATTTATCCACTTTCAAAATCTCCCCCCTGGGGGTGGGGCACTGTGTAAACAGAATACTTCTAAAACCTGTCATCTTTGGCATTTGAAGGTCAATTTTATATCCCAATAGATTAAAAACTTGTTATTTTAGTAATTTTATCATAATAAAGGATGGAGAATCCAGGAGAAGATCGGGCTTGGTACCACTAATGAGTGTGTTACCATGAGTAAAAGAAAGTGAGTACAATGAAGACTTTAACTTGAGGTGATAGAGAGTTAAAAAGAGTACTAACATCCAGACTTCACATAGTGGATGATACAAAATTAACATTCAGCAATAATATATTCTGTAGCAATGATAGTCCCTGCTATATGAATGAGCACATGCACACTTATTTTATATTGCTAATTATTTACTAAACTTAACTTGGACATTTTCATTTCAAAAATTATACTTTGAAACTTTTCAGAAAATAAATTCTATGTTTTCAAATATTGAACTATCTTAACTTTATGCCAAATCACATTCATTTCGGAAATTCTGTCAAAACTTAGGAAAGTACAAGAACACCATGCTAACATGGCACAAAGAGTGTCCCTTCCCTTCAGTGTAAGGATGGATACAGAGGGGAGAGTGGAAGGAGCGTCACACTGATAAGCAAGGGAAGATGACATAGAAGACAGCAACTGGAAGTTATGTATTATTTGAAGAGACAGAAATTAGAAAAAGGTTATTCATGTACTGTCATAAGTACTAAATAATGTGTACATATACACCTGTAAAAATTCATGAAACAGAAAGTAAATTGAAGTTTTCTATTAAAACTTGATTGCAGAAACATTTAAAGAGATAAATCAGTTACAATGTTAATTAATTTCTTTCTTTCATATGATATATATATAAGTTGAAATTTGACCAATGCTTGTTATAATTCTTATCCAATTATAAAGTTAAAGCCTCTACAAATTAGAAGAAGAGTATATAGCTTAGTGGGGTGTATATCTAGCTTGAAAGAGGCCATAGTGATGGTTAAAAAGAGTCTACAAATTAAATAATATTGCAAACCTGTAAAGCCAAATAAAATTTAGTGCAATATAGTAACTAGCACATATGCAATGGGAATCACTACTCACAATATACAAAGTTAGAGCAGATTCTTAAGTATTTGTCCTTCATGTATTAACATATACATTGAAAGATATTCTGATTTTACCTTTCTGTACCAATACAACAATGCCAATATTTGATGCTACTGTATCCTGCTCATATTCCAACTTCTCTAGTATTTTCTTTCCTTTTAATATCTCCAGTACTCTGGTTTGATGCCAATCTATTAACACAATGTTTGATCCAGTCATAAGGCACATGTGTATAGACAAATGGGGAAGGCCTCCAGCAACTTCACTTAGAAAATGGTTACCACTAGCCCATGGCTCAGCCATGGAGCATAAGGAATACTACAGACACCACTACCACAAGCACCACTACCACTAGAGGAAGACCACATTGTGATCACGTCGTAGAATAGAGACCATGAAAATGGACCAACACAGAACTCACCTCACATCAATGTCCATTTCCATACCAACTAGTTTGGCTCCTCATTTTCTTCCCTGAATATTAAAAACTAAATTTGTTAAGACACAAGATTACAGAAATGTCCACACTGTCAAGAAAGAGACAGCCCAGTCCCTACTAAGCACCCCTCAAAGCCTGATCATGACCCTTCATATGTGAATCCTTCCTAACCAGCTTCCTGCACTCTGTGGTTTCGCTTGTAGCAAAACCCCAAATAACAAAACTCTTTAACTGTTTGTTCTTCATTTCATTGATGAATAAGCATTAAATATGTAGTTTCATGAATAGTAGATGGCTATGTAAGCTATAAAAGGATAGACATGTACACACTTATCTATGCATACATGTTTTCATACAGAGTTTTCTCAAAACCAAAATAATTAAAGGAAAGAATGTATATACTCATAGAGCTTAATTTGGCATCTTCAAATAAATGATAAAGTGAAATACTTAATTCAAGAAAGAATAAGCAGGTAATAGCTAAAAATAAGGTGTAAAATCAAGTATTAGAAAAGTTACTGCATTATAAAAATTACTCATGCTAACTTTGTGTTCTTCAACAAAAACCCTCTGTGTATTTCCATTTCTATTTTAAGTATTACTTTTTCCCATAAGCTATTTCAACATTCAGACTATAAAGTGTTCCTTTTATATTACAGTCTTTTGCTTTTAGTCAAGAGATACATGTCAGTATTTTATAGAAGATATGTTATAGGTGGTATTTTTAGATGGCAGAAAACTTATTTGTATCTCTATATGAAAGAGAAATGTAATCACAAATCTCTTTCGTTTAGTAATACCAGAGAAAACCCAGAACTTTGAAAGATTGTGGTAGGGCATTGGTTTTACTTCCTCTGTCCAAGCTCCTTAAAGATACAAAACACACACACACACACACACACACGAATCCTGGTGAATTTCTGATGATGCACCAATAGCAAACTGTCAATCACTTACATTTAACTTTAGAGCAATATGACCTTGAGATCTTTTTTTATAATTTTATTCCTTTTATAGAACCTTATTTTTTTAATATTTATTTATTTATTACGTATACAATATTCTGTCTGTGTGTATGCCTGCAGGCCAGAAGAGGGCACCAGACCCCATATAAGATGGTTTTAAGCCATCTTGTGGTTGCTGGGAATAGAACTCAGGACCTTTGGAAGAGCAGGCAATGCTCTTAACCTCTGAGCCATCTCTTCAGCCCCCTGATCTTGAGTTCTTTAGTGAGCATTTTCATCATTGTCTATCATTCAGATTAGAAATTAGCTTTTCCAGGTACCTTCCTATTTTTGGAATACTAAATTCAATATTTAACCTGCTACTATTCAGAAGATATTTTAAAACTCAAGTCAAGAAAGGGTGATATTTGCATTTGTTTCTCAAAATTAATGAATTATAGCAATTTACAGTACTTGTAGAATGTGCAATACTCATGGAAGAGGACAAGACTGACACTTCATCCACTGCTCCGCGAAGGCTGGCTGTCAGGAATGTATCAAGGACATGACTGAGGTGTTAAGGGACGGGAGAAAACAGAACAAATACCCAAGAATCCATTTACTGCGACAGAAGGATAGAAGAAAAAACTATTTGCCTGAATCAGTGTTGGACTATGAGCCAATACTAAACTCCACACAGGGAATGGACTGGGAACGGGAGAAGCTTAAGTGCCAGGGAATCATAAACGAGCCTGCATCTCAGAACCCTCATACTGGGGAATGAAAACATAGTAAAGGGTTTCAGAGAAAGAAGTATTTTGTTCAAGGAGATCAATATGATAATCATGTTATAACAGAAATTTACTGACCCCTGATGTTTCATAGTTAACTTGACCTTGAGTCAGTATTAGGTTTAAAGACTTAAAATTAGAGTAAAATCTATATAAGGGTATACCAAGGATAAAGGTGATTTTGTTCATGAGAACCAGGGACATTGAGACAAAGATAAGCATGTCTATAATATAATTAGCAATTTGTACTTAAATAATTTTGACTTAAACAAAATACTTGTGAAATATTAGCTACAAAATTATTCTCCTTCAAAGTGAAAACAACACATATTAATCTGTATAATTCAAAGTTACAAGATTTTCCTCACATGTCTCCTAATTAAGATAACCAGAACATTAACGTGGCTTCATTTCAAAATAAGTTGTTATATTATTAACTAAATATTGCAGATTTTCCCTGTCAGTGTGTACTAATAGTAGTGACATAAATTTGAGGAGGACTAATTAGTGAAGGCATCAACGTATATCTCAGAAGAATGAACTTATACTTTATTCTCTCGGCCATATGGCTGGAAGACCACACTAGGCATGACTTTTCCAGCAGTGAGGTCAGAATTTGATTTATAAATAGATAAATTGGAAATTCAGCCATCTGAGCTTCCATGGTGCTGAAGAACTAATTTTTTTCAGAGGGAGTTATTTAAAGACAAAAAAGAAAAAAAGGACCCTCTTGATTAAAAACTATGCCAGCAAGCCAGGAGGAGTTTGAAATACTTAAATAAAAGTTGCATGAAATTATGTGTTTCTTTCTATTTTTTTAATATAAAGTCTAGCTGTAGAAGAACCAACTCAAATGTATATGGACCATTGAGTTGAACAACCCACAAAGCTTTTGAAATAATATAAATTTATTTTCTTTATTATTTCTGGAAGTTCCAAAAGTTACCTGTTTTCCTGCGACTGCTGTCAGCCCTGGCCTGAAGACAATGGTGTTAACATTCTGAATTTACATATTTCACTCTAAAACATTAGATTTAATTAGACTGAGGTAACTCTCGGGTGTGGGTATTTTGCTAAAGCTCTGCACCAGGGTTGAAACGATCTGGATGACAGGTGTGACAGACAAAGTTATGGCTGCCTTATATCTTCCTTAAGAAAGGACTTCTTCATTTTCTTTGTCCTTCTGCTCCTCATTTGGACCTTGCGGGGCTCAGTCCGGTGCTCCAATGTGGGTCTCCGTCTGTATCGCCATCCAACGCCAGATGAAGGATCTATGGTGATAAGCAAAATATTCATCAGTATGGTTATGGGCCAAGGCCGGTTCAGGCACCCTCTCCTCTGTCCAGAGAACAATCTGGGGATCTCTCCTTGGACCTGGGATCCCATATATAATCAAGTTTCCTGTAAACCCTAAAATGACTCCCTTAGTTGAAATATATTCTTCCCTGATCCCATGTTCATCCTTCCTCCCTTCCCCCCATCCCGGTCAACCGAGCTTTCTCCATTCCTCCCCTACTCCCTTCTCTCTAACCCTCTCCCCTTCCAACAACCCGAAGGACTGCGAGGGATGCTATCACCCACTGATACAAGGGGTCGGATCTAATGAGAGTTTACCAAGGCCAGTTGGACTGCGACTGAACGAGCACGTGATCCAACCAGATTCTCTGAATGGGGCCGGATTCTCTGAATGTGTCTGGCCTGGAGTCTTTCTGAGAAGCCATTGACAATGACACTGGGACTAGTTTCCTCTGCATATACTGGATTTTTGGGATCCAGTCTGTTTGGATACTCACCTTCCTGGACTTGGAGGGAGGCGGGAGGAACTTGAACTTCCCACAGGGCAGGAAACCCTGACTGCCCTTAGGGACAAAGAGGGAGGAGGAGAGGGAGGGGGGGAGTGGGAGGGTGTTGGGAAGAGGGGCGTAAATGGAAACTTTTATAATTTAATAAAATTACTTTCAAAAAAAAAAAAAGGACTTCTTGTCCAGCTGACAGGATGGGAGAAGCAGGCAGTCCTAAACCTGTGAGTTCCTCCAAGTCCACATTAGCTGACATCACTCAGTTTAACCAAAGTCACTCCCTTTCCAAGCTCATTGACTTTATGATGTGACAGGGTGAGAACATGAAATCTTCCTGTGTCCTCCAGAACCTCACCTAGTTGACCAAGAGTTTCCCCAACTAGTTATTGAAATATTGAAGCTTGACTTCTCTTTTTAACTCACCGTTCACATGTGTTATCTCTATTAATAGAATTGTTAAATTTCCACTCTGTTACTGCTTTAGAGGAACATCAATGACAACAGGCTTAAAATGTTCTCATGAGGACCTTTTATAGTCCTGCCCCTGTCTTTTTTTTCCCTTCATGCTTAAATGCACAGCCTGCAACCTTAATATTTAACTTTGGAAAATTGTTTAAATTGTTAGTATATCAATACATATGCATGTTTCATATATGTGTATACACCTATATACAGACATCTTCATTGGAGCTAGGAAATAAGTTTTTGCGGGGTTATTTCTTGAATAGTAGAGTAGGGCACAGTTTTGAAGGCTTGATCTAACATTGGGATAGGTATGTATAGAAAATAGATCACATTCATTCAAATACTTCCTCCAACACTTATACTGTAGGTATGATAAATAATACAGGCACCACACCTACCAGATAGTAGTGATTTCAAAATTCATATACAAATTTTTAGTGGATTATTACAATGTTATTTGCTCCCAGTGAACTCTCAACAGTCAGTTCTTGTGTGGGCATATTCTCAGTGTGTCAAAGTTACTGCTCAAGCTGCAGAAAAAAGAGACTACAATGTTCAGTTTTAAGTGGTACATCTGTATTGCAACTCTGCTCCTAAGTCTCAGTAATCATGGCTGCTTGGGAACTGAGAAGATTGTAAGAGCCATAGAGAGTAGATAACAACAGGGTAACAATAGTTGCACATACGAATTCACAGATGTTCATACAACATACATAAGACCTCTTAAGGCTCAGGATAGATGAAATTCCAGCATGAAGAAGAGAAGTCCAGGGCATGAAGTCCTACCCCTAGCTAAGCAGCCTTTGATAGGTGATAGATGCGAGGAGAGATAGAGCCAGTTTTCTGTAGGTTAACCACTCTCCAGTGAAGGCTACAAATCCATAAATATATGGGTGATAAAATGCACTTGAAGAGCTTTAAGAAAATGAAGAAGAAATAAATTTGGGTGGGTAGGGAAAAGAGAGAGTGCAGGGAGGGATGAACACATCAAAATATATTGTTGGAAATCCTAAAGCACTAATTAAAATGAGGAAAGCATAATGCCACTCTGTCTGATATTAAATAAATGAATAAATAAATATACTCCCCTCCCCCTTAAGTGGCTGCTGTCCAGTATTTTAAAATCGTGATGACGAACATGAACAGACCTATAGGACATTGTCTTTTCACTGGCTGTCACAGTCTAGGACAACTGACTTAGTACTACAAGGCATTTATATTTGCACTGTGTTTCTCTGAGCTGCCTACAAGGTAAGGTTTAAAAAGAGTCACACCTTTCAGTTTTTTTCTGTAGTCATGTTAGGCATTGGATGCTTCTGGAATGGAGGTTACTCACATTGTTAAGCATTCTTAATGCACTGGAAAGCACCTGCGCATAAAGACAAGCTAGCCCGAAATGACAGCAGTGCTGAAAGTCAGAAGCCCAGGGCTGCAACATAGAAGTCTACACCGTCAGCATTTCATAGCAAGGTTATTAGAGTGACTCAGGCCTTCAGCCATTTTCTCTGTTCTCGCTGACTTGCCATTTGGACATCTACACAGTGTGAAAAATGTATTCTGCCTAGTCATTCACATTTACTAAGTCTAATGACATACAGTTTTTAAAGATGGGAAGACAAAAGCATCCCTTAAATAAAAATGAAGACATCTTTTTCTGATATGAAAGATTAGATTTAATGCAGAAAGACTCACATACTAGGAAGAAAATGATAGAATCAACAGAATTTTAAATTCATGTGATAAATTCTCTGTGGCAAAATAAAATGTCTGTGTTCAGACCAAGATAGCTTTACTGATTACTGATTAAGGACATTTGAACATTCATAATTGACTTGTGGAATTTAAGAGTTAGCATAAATGCTTAGATAAAAGTAAACGGTGCCTTGTTCCCTCTCTTTAAAATAAAGAGGAAGTGTTGCTCCTTATCATGACTGTGGAACCTGTTAAACAGAAGTAAAATTTAAAAACATATTCTCTTCATTGAAAGTACTTTCTAGTTGAACATATCACTTAACTCTGTGCTTTTTTTATTCTTCTTTCATACAATATCTTGACCACAGTTTCCCATCCTTCCACTCCTCCCAGCATCCTCCACCTATGCTCATGTACCCATACACCTCCCCTCTACCCTAGATCCACTCCTCCTCCATTTTCCTTCAGAAAAGAACAGAATTCCCCGTGATATCAAACAAATACAGCATAACAAGACACAATAAAACTAGGCATAATCCCTCATATCAGGGCTGGGTAAGGAACCCAGTGTAAAGAAAGGGGTTCTAAGAACAGGCAAAAGAAAAATGTAAACACTGCCACTCTCACCATTAGAAGTCCTACAAAACACCAAGAGAACCATAATATATATACAGAAGACCTAGCCCATGTAGGCTCCATGACTGACCTTTCAGGCTCTGTGAGATCCTATGAGCCCTCCTCAGTTGATACTGTAGGCCATGTTCTTCTGGTGTCCTCAACCGCTCTGGTTTCTGCATTTTTTTCTCTCTGTCTTCTGAGAGGTTTCCCACCTCAAAAGGGAAGGGACAAATGGAGGTCTCCTGACTGTGAGTCTCTGTATCTGTTTCCATCAGCTGCTGGAGGAAGTCTCTTTGTACCTTTAAAATTCTTTCTTATTTTACTCATCAAAAAAAATTATTAAATTCCTGCCATCTAGTCCTCCTAAGTGAGTTTGCTTCTTTTTGTTCTAGAGCTTTCAGATGTGCTTTAAATATATATATATATGTATATATTTATGTATGTATGTATGTATGTATGTATACAATATTCTGTCTGCATGTATGCCTGCAGACCAGAAGAGGACAGCAGATCTCATTACAGATGTTTGTGAGTCACCATGTGGTTGCTGGGAATTGAGCTCAGGACCTTTGGAAGAGCAGGCAATGCTCTTAACCACTGAGCCATTTCTCCAGTTCCTCAAATGTGCTTTTAGGTCGCTTCTGTAAAATTTCCCCAGGTTCTTTTGTTTGGTTTGGTTTGGTTTGATTGTTTTGTTTTGTATTTGTTTTTAAAGACAGGATTTCTCTGTAGCATTGGAGCTTGTCCTGGATCTTGCTCTGTAGACCAGACAGGCCTTGAACTCATAGAGATCTGCCTGCCTCTGCTTCCTAAGTTCTGGGATTAAAGGCATACACCACCACTGCTGGGCCTCTCCAATTCTTTAAGTAGGCACTTACTACTATGATCCTCTTAGCACTGCTTTCGAAGTGTCCCGTAAGTTTGGGTATGTTGTTGCATTCATTTTCAGTGAATTCTAGAAAGTCTTTAATTTCTTTCTTTCTTTCTTTCTTTCTTTCTTTCTTTCTTTCTCTCTCTCTCTCTCTCTCTCTTTCATTCTTTCTTTCTTTCTCTCTCTCTCTCTCTCTCTCTCTCTCTCTCTCTCTTTCTTTCTTTCCTTCTTTCTTGACTCTGGGGTGACTCAGTTGAGCATTGCTCAATTTCCAAGAGTTTGTAGGCTTTCTGCGATTAGGTTTGCTTTTGATTTCTAACATAAAGCCTTGGTAATCTGATCGAATACAGGATGTTATTCCAATTCTTTTGTACCTGCTGAGCTTTGCTTTGTAATCAAGTATGTGGTCAATTTTAGAGACGATTCCGTGAGTTGCTGAGAAGAAGGTATGTTCTTTTATGCTTGGGTGAAATGTTCTGTAGATGTAAGAACATTTGAATCATGACATCTGTTAATTTTCTTGTTTCTCTGTTAAGTTTCTGTCTGGCAAAACACCCCTCCATTGCTGGTGTGAGTGCAAATTTTTCACTTTGGAAATCAGAGTGGTGGTTATTCAGGAAATTTTCATTCAGTCTACCTCAAGATACATCAATATCACTCCTGAGCATATACCTGAAGGATGCACATTCATACCACAAAGACATTTGCTCAACTGTGTTCATAGAAGCATTATTCATAATAGTCAGAACCTGGGAACAACCTAGGTTTCCCTCAACTGAAGGATGGATAAAGAAAATATAGTACATTTACACCATGGGATACTACTCAGGGGTAAAAAACAACAACAAAAAATGACATCGTGAAATTTGCTTTCAAATGGGAGGTACTAGGAAAAACCGTGCTGAGTGAGGTATCCCAGACCCAGATAGACAGACATGGAATGGACACACTCATAAGTGGATATTACACATAAAGCAAAGAATAACCAGCCTACAGTATACAAGTCCAGAGAAGCTAGGCAACAAGGAGAACCCTAGGAGAGACATATGTGGATTCCCCCGGGAAGGGGAAACAGACAAGATCTCCTGAGAAAATTGGGAATGTGTGATGGGGGAGGGTAAAAGGTGAAGATGAGGAGAGATGGGGAGGAAGGAAAAGAACATGAGGGAACAGGACGCTCAAGGTGGGGGAAGGACAGGGAGGGAGAGAAAGGAAAATGATACCTTGATTGAGGAAACCATCAAGGGGCTAGCAAGAAACATGGCACTAGGAAAATTCCCAGGAATTGACAAGGATGATCTTAGCTAAGACTCTAAGCAACAGTGGAGAGAATGCCTAAACTGACCTTCCCAGTAATCAGATTGATGACTACCTTATGGTCATCTTAGAATCTACATCGAGCAGCATACGGATCAGATACATAGAACCACAGCAAAGCACTGGACTGAGCTACAGGTAACTAGTTCAAAAGATGGAGGAGCGATATTATGAGCAAAGGGATCAATGCCAGATAACCTAAGCTTGTGAGAATTCACTGACACTGGACTGATGTAAGGGGACCACTGAATGTAGCGAACCACTGTGGGGCTTGGGCAGTCTTTGGGACTACTGGCAGTGGGACAAGGATTTATCTCTGATTCTTGAACTGGCATTTTGGAGCACATTCTCACTGGAGAGATACCTTGCTCAGCCTAGATAAAGGACAGGACCTTTGTCCTGCCTTGAAGTGAGGTTTAAAACTTTGTTGACTCCCCATGGGAAGTATTACCCTTTAGGAGGAGTAGGTACGAGGAAAGGGTGGGTCAGGAAGAAGAGGGGAGTTGGAGCAGGGACATCTGTGATTTCAAGGCCAGCATGACTCCTCTCTGAGACTTGGTAATTTGTTAGCCTTTGATAAGATACTATAACTTGTTCTATTTTATTGAAAAAATGGCTTAAGAAGAATTTAAAATCTTTTATGAGTATTATATTTTCATTGAACTGGATTTGGTGATATGTCTAAAGCTTGTGTGAAGAAGTCCGTGTTTTGAAAGACTGAGTAACTGCTGACAAGTCTGATCACTGAGCTTCGAAGCAAACTAATCCCATGGTGGATTTAAGAGCACACAGTATCATGGGAGACTTTCAAAGGGTTTGACTCGAAGAAGCAGATCACTGTGTACTTAACACCTTGGGGTCTATATTTTGTCTTTCTCTGTGTTTACTGGATACCATGAGACAGAGAGCCCTCTCCACCATGGCCTTCAGTTATGATGCTTTGGTCTCATTACATGCTCAGAAACTACAGAGCCAGCCAGTCATGAAGTGAACACTCTGAAAGATGGGCCAATGCAAATCTTTTTTGAAGTTATATTTTTTGGTGTTTTGTTCCAGGAACATAAAACTGAATATCACAGCTTGTGATTTTATTTTCTTAATCTTGTACTTTTCTGCTTTATATTTCACTGCCTAATTGTATCCTGAGCACTCTTAAGTATCTTCCTTCTGCTTCTAAATTAGAGCTATGTAATAACAGAACATGTTTGTTCTATCTCTATGTCTTTCTTTATGATATATAACAAAATATACAGCCAAAACAATTTTAAAATAATAGAGAAAATGAACGTCTAAATGTATTTTTTCCAAAGAGTAGTGACTTAAAACTTTTATGTTACCGTCTTTGAAACACAAGAAGTTTTGCTACAGACTTACTTGTGTTAAATCAATAGACAAACTTAGGAAGCAGCCTGTCTGTGTATAATTTTCAAAGGCACTTCTATTACGACCCTTGTTGGGATATTTTTAGGACTTGATGGAACGAATGTTCAAGGAGAAGCTTTTCTCACTTCCTTCCCCCTGAGCTTGCACTGGGCAGATAGAGATATTACAAAGAGGAAAGTTCTAAAGAAGCAAAACACAAAGTCAAATCTTCTGTGAATAAAAAGAATTATTTCTTCAGGATACTAAGGCAACCAGAGATGTGTAAATGGTTAATGACCTCTCCTGTTGTACAGGAATCCATTGGAAATCCTGACTCTCACTGGAATTAAAGTTAATTTTTGATGGCTACTCAATAAAATAAATTAAGAAACAATTATATATAAAATGATAATCATATATAATTCCATGCTCCAACAAGAAACATTGTATTACACAATATGAGTCCTTGTTGTCTTTTACCTATGAAAATAGATACATGGATAGGTTTAAAACTGTATAGAAAATATGTTCCAAAAAGATAGATTGTGAGAGTGTGATCACTCCAGTCCAAAATGAAAACACAAAAATTAATAAAAAATTAAACTATTTTTGATCATAAAACTATATTGCACTTTTTCTATTTAGTATAATTCTTCAAATATCCTATTTTACAATAAAAAAATCCATTAAAAAGGGCAACAACTACATTCTGTTGAATTTGATTCCCACTTCACTGAAGAGAAATTATACTAAATATTATAAAACCAGTAAAGAGTCCATTCTGGCACAATCAGAGGTTGGAGTAGAAATCTTCCACTAATGTTTATCTGTAAATTGATATATAGCCCCTCTGCCTCCTTAGTTAAACAAATGGACTAGTGTTGCTCATAGTGTTGCTGACTGGTGGTTAAGGGAAAAATATAGACAAAAATGATGACAATAAGTGGCTATTGTATTCAGCCCTTAATGGGACATCTCTCTAAGCCTTTTAAAGTTAAGGGGAAATTGAAAAATAGGAGGGAAGAAAGAATATAAGAGCAAAAACTGAGACAAAATATTATGGAACACCGTCTTTTAGATAAGCATAGCTGTTATCCACACATTCACATCTGTGGTAGTCTCATGATCTAACCTTGCTCAGTGTGTGCCTCTTCAATATTCATCATGGACAAGTGATGGACTTGTGAAACCCTATCTCCCCATGAAGGGGTTATTGCAGTTAATGGTTTTTGAGGATGGGATATCAAAGTTTTTAACAATATAGTCATTGTAATTTGCCCTAGGTTAAGTAAATAAACCTGTCACCCTTGCTTCTACAAGAAATTTTAATTAAACAATGTGAATCACTAGAAACTGTGATAATATGTTGTATAAACAGACTCTTCGAAGTTTTGGTAATGTTATTTTTATCAGACGGTCTAGATGTCTCATAGATTCCATCCATAGAGTAGAAGAAGCAGCGACCCTTCCTCAACAAACCTTGAGCATCATTTCACTTGCCTCTGTTATAATTTTTTAACTAAATAAAGAAGTCATGTGGCTATGTATTTTGAGACTGGAGAAAGCATAGACAGAAAATAAATTTTAATAAAAAATCCTTGCTATGAGTATAGTTGTCTAGTTTTATAAATGACTTGAATTATCTGAGACATAAGAAATAGTCTAAATATCATTACATCTTCCAGGGAGGTGATGGTGCTCATTTATGAGGTGGGAGATGCATGACTGGGCAATAATTTGTTTAAAACAATCTTTAAAATGGTTATTTCTATTTTCTATGCTGTAAATATCAACATTTTCTTATTTTCTCAAGTTATCCACAGGGAAATTTTATATTGCATAAAAGCTTTTGATCATCAACATATTCAATTACATGTTTGAAACTACCATAGCTTAACTAAAGACAATTAATATTTCTCCTGTAACAGGAATTCTAGATCTACACAGGTTTTGAAACTTGCTCAGATATTGACTAAATCATTCAAACCAGGGGGTTTAAGAACTATATTGCATTAACCCAATCTATTGTGTCATGCAGTTTGTCAAGTTTTATTAGAAAATAGCCACACCTATTCATTCAATAATGTGTGTGTGTTTTCACCCCAGGAGCCTAGATGGAGTACTTATGACAGAAATGACAGAACCCACAAAACCTCACATACTTATTATTCAGTTCAATACCAAATAAAAAACAAGATACAATATATATTGTATAAAGTATGTCCTAGTTTCTGTTCCCATTGCTCTAATAAATTGCCTCAAAAAAAAAGCTAGTGGAAGAAGGGTTTATTTTAGTTCACAATTCAAAATCAAAGTACATCACAAGAGGAAGTCCTGGTTGTCTAAGTTTGAGAGCTGGCCACAACAAATCCATCAGGAAAGAGCTGTCCACAGACCAGTTAATCTACACTTTACTTTATTGTGACTCCCTTTGCAGATTCCTCTAGCTTATATCAAGCCAAGAATTAAAATTAAGCATGACAAAGTCTCTGAGATATCTTCACCTTCCACCAGAATTTGTAAGATGGCACAAGCCATTATTACTTTTATTCAAAAAACTCTTGTTGGATATCACATTTTGGCTTCTTATTGAATTTTCCCCTTTCATGTCTAATTATGAACAATTTTAGAAACAAAGACAAATATCCAAAATATTCCTATTGGTAAGCATGCGATCACATTTTCTTGAAATTTTTTATATTGTTACTAATCTGTGGAGATGTCTATTGCAAATTCTGGAAAAGTGTGAGTAAACAAACATATGAAGGATGGAAAATGGAAAGAATGAGCCCAGCTAAGGACCTACAGACTGAAGAAGCCATGTGAGAGCAAGAATTCTTGGTTTCCTGTCCACCTCATTTAGCAGAAGACAGGGCTAGAAAAACAGAGAACTCAGAAAATGCCATCAGGCCCAGACAGTGGTGGGATAAATGAAAATTCTGTTAAGGGAACCATGAAAAGACAATGAAGTGCAAGGGGAACTAGGATTAGCATGATTTTATTCCAACTGAATACCATAGAAAAAAAGTCATCATTGCAAACCGTGACCCACAGAGACAAGCGGACAAATCGGGCCACCACGGAAATCGTTTCACTGCAGAGTCCATACAACAGAAAAGGTGGAGCAAGAATTAAGTGTCAACCCTGTTGTCAACCATAGACTGACAAGTATAAGAAAATGTGCTGTGGGACAATGGTCTTGTATTGGTTTAATTAAACCCTAATTGGCCAGTAGCCAGGCAGGAGACATAGGCAGAAGAGGAGAATTCTCAGAAGGGGAAAGGCTCAGTTTGCAGTCCTAACCCTGACGCAGAGGAAGCAAATAAGAAAGCCTCACTGATAAAAGCTACCAAGCCATGTGGCTGACACAGACAAGAATTATAGGTATACGTAGGATATAAGAGATAATAGGAAGCCTGAGCAAATAGACCAACCAGTTTATGATTAATGCAGACCTCTGTGTGTTTCCTTGGGACTGAATGGCTGTAGGACCAGGTGGGACAGAAGCCTCTGTCAACAGAAATGCTTCTCCCTTCATGTTGGGATGGAAGAAAAGATGGCGGAGTTCTGACTTTTAACACTGTTCATCAGTCATGAAGCCACTTATCTCATCCGTGCCAAGGGAAACTGCATAGTCAGTAAAAAGTCCAGATACTCGTGCTTCCCGCCATCACCGTGAAGTCAGGAGAGACCTACAGAAAACCGGAGCATTCCATTTGTTCCAAGCAATGACAACAGTCATTTCCCTTACTGTTACTGCAAACCAAGTGGGGAACCTGGTCATCTATTCTCATGCAGCAAAAGTCCCCAAATAACATCCTGCCTAGAACAGTTGTCCAGATAAAAGCCAATCACAGCATAATCTGCAAAAATAACAACAAAAAAAAACAGTGGAATTTTATTCCAAAAACAAAAACAAAACAAACCCCACCAGACTATCACAAGCTGAATGAGGCACTCAATCAGCAGATAACAACAGCAATATCAATTAGTTTACGAATTACCCATTAAGAATGTGCTTTTTGCTATTTTGGCAGCTATAATAAAAATGCTTCGATAATCATTTTAAACTGTAATTCTCATAAATGAACAAATGGAATGTCTTAAAAAGCATATAAAACATTAGGAGGAAATAACTGAAAACTTTAGAACTCAAAAGAACAGTATTAGAACATTTAATTTATGGATTCAATAATAAAGTGAGAAAGGGCAGAAAAGAATTTGTGAACTGGAAAAAAGAAGAAAACCAGCAACATATAAAACTTATTTAGGAAAAATTTTAAAATTATACTTTGCAATCTATCAAATAATATGATATTTTTACTATTTGACTCTCAGGAAAGGAGGAAGGCATGTTTATAAAGATCCAAGTAAATGGTGTCTAAAATTTCATGAATTTGTTAAAAAAAAAACTAATAAAGTAAAATTGCAAATTTGAGGATCTGAGTTCATCTCCAACAAGATAAACTAAAAAATATAAATCACAGTTCTCTTCTCAGTGCTGGGACTCTGTCCGATCTGAAATGGTATGTCTTTTGCGTACTGTGGCAGTCTCTGTGAGGTCGTATGTTTATCAGTCCTCTTATGTACACGGAGTCACCATGACTTCTGGTTCTTACAGTTCTTGCTCCTCTCCTTCCCTATGGATGATCCCTGAACCATTAGGAAAGGGAGGTGCTTAATAAAAGATTCTACCAGCTATAACTGATTATAGGTTCTGGAGTTATTTCTTGATGGCATAAGATGTCTAGATAGGGCACTGGCTCTGCTATTATATGATGACTCCATTTATATTACTTTAATATATGTATATATTTTAGGAAGCTGCTATGGTAATCAACTTCCCATATGGCTCCTCCAAAGTCATTTAGTGTTAGCTTCTGCTCCCCATACTCCCTCATGACCCTTCCCAGAAACACACACACACACCTATTCGGTCCAGTTCTAATTTCTCCTTTATTATTTTACAGCACAATACTCCATTGCCCTTCCTTGGAAGATCCACTCTTTTCACTTGGTAATTTACTAGTTAGCTAACTTTGGAGGTTATTTAGAGTGAAATACACATACATGAAACACAAGAGATAATATTCATGTCTAAGACAAAATAAGCAATATTTGTTTTTCAGTGTTTGTGTTACCTCACTCAGTATGAACATTTCTAACTCGATCCGTTTACCTGAAAATTTCACAATTTCATTTTTCATAATAACTGAACAATATTTCATTGTGCAAATATATCATATTTTCATTATCCATTCGGCATCTGATGAACATCTAGGCTGTTTCCAATTTCTGACTATTACAAAAGGAGCAAAATAAAAGTAGACGAGCAAGTATCTTTGCAATAATGTAACAAACCCTTGGACCATAGCACAACTGACGTAATGATGGAAGGACCATTCAGGCCACAAAACAGCACACAGACAGCTCCACCTACCAAAATGAAAACAAACACCTACTCTGTCATAGTTCATAGTTTTGAGAAAGTCTTTAAATACTACTGATTTTGTTCCTGGCTTCTGTGGTTTTGCTTCTGGCTAAGTCTTCTTTTTAACTGAAGTATGCCAATCCAGGATATGTTGTTTGTGCTTAAAATCTCATCCTGAGAAAGACTTGGGCTACACTGGGATTTTGAACATATACTGTCATCGATGAATGACCAATTAATTTTTTTATTAGCTTAAACCATGTTGTACTAGACTTTTCCGGTGACCCTAAAGAGTATAGACATAGAATTCTTTGGCTATATGCCTAAAAATAGTATAGCTGAGTCTTGTAGTAGATCAATTTTCAGATTTTTGAGGAAACTCGACAGTGATTTCAATAGTGGCTGTATCATTTTTCAAACCAATAATTAATAAATATTCCATGTTCCTTGTGTCCTTGCAAGTATGTGTTGTCATTTGGTCATTCTGACTGAATGAAATCTCAAAGTAATTTTGATTTTAATTTCTCTGATATCTAAGGATGTTAGCCATTTTTTAAATGATGGTAATCCATTTCTGCTTCATATTTTGAGAACTCTGTTTGGTTCTATACTCTAGTACTTAATTGGATTATTTGTTTTCTTAATGTTCAAGATTTTCTTTTTATTTTTTCAATTAATGTATTTTAGATACTCTTTATCAGATATACAATTGGTAAAGATATTTTCCACATTCCATATGCTGCTGGTTTGCTCAACTAATGGTGTTCTTTACAAAAGTTTTTTAGTTTTTTTGTTTTCGCTTTTGAGACCTCATCTTTATCAATTGTACATTGCATAGAAGGTACTATCTTGGTTAGGGTTATCTCAAGATATTTTTGAGACTATTTGTGAAATTTACAGCTTCCAGACTTCTTTTGAAGTGTGTATTTTACTTATATTTAAGGAAGATATTGATTTTTGTAAATTAATATTGTAACTGCTAAAGGTGTATACCACTAAGGCAATTTCTATGGCAAACTCATGTGGGTAGTGGAATTAAAGGTGTGTGTCCCTACTGCCTGGCCTATGAGGCTGATCAGTGTGGCTGTTTTACTCTCTGAACTTAAGGGAAGCTTTATTTATTAAATTACAAATGAAACATCACAAACAAATTTTCATTTCATTGATTATATGTATGCTTTTATTTCTATTTTGTGGATTTTAGCCTTGAGTTTAATTTTTTCTTCTCATCTACTCGTTTTGGAGGGTATTATTTCTTCTTGTTTTTATAGAGTTTTAAAGGTGAGATATTAATATGAGAAATAGAATTTTTAAAGTAGATACTTAGTCCTGTGAACTTGTCTCTTATTGTCTTCATTGTATTCCACGGGTTTGTTTTCATTTGGAATAAAGACCAAGTCACATATACAAGCAGGCTCTTTGAAACAACACCTGACTTTTAATGTAGACTATGAAGGCCTAAAGAGCCAGCGTCGATGCTCTACAAGCAAGGAGAGATCAAAAATGCCAGTCCAGATGACTATACATAGTAAAATTATCAACTGCAGCCTATGTATAATTTATCCCATGATTAAACCTAATTTAAGCAATTTCTGTCTACTAATCCAGCTTTGTAGATGGTACTATTAGGGAAACCAACCTGATGAGAACATGAGCTACATAAAGAGAACACAAGAAATAAGTAATCCCAGAACAGTAAATCAAAAGAGGAAGGGAAAAACCAACAACACAATATCAAAATAAAAGAAATAATAAACTCTGCTTATTGTTAATAACTACCGATATTAATGGTCTCAGTTTGTTAATAAAAATTCATAGACTAACAGACTGAATTAGCAAACAGACTCTGTCTCTCTGGTGCATCCAAGAAATCCACCTCACTATGAAGATAAACATCACTCTGAGGTAAAAGAATGGAAAAAAGATTCCAAGCAAGTGAACCCGAGAAGCAATAAGATCTAGCACTACAGTATGTGATAAAATAGAGTTCAAGCAAAAACTTATCAGAAGAGAAGCAAGTACGATACATACTTATTAAAGATAAAACTCTCCAAGTGGATATTATAATCCCAAGAATTTATTTGTTATTTCAGAATAAAACAATTACAAATCATGAAGCCTAAATGATTTGTGCCTTCATTTTTAACAAATACTGCTTAATCCAATAGTAAAATTCTGTATATTAATAACAAAAGGGTAGCTGTCCTCTTTTTCCAATTAGAAAATGAGGTCCTTGTAAGAGATTAGTGAGATCTGGACTCAGTACTTTTTCTCATATGCAAGAGATTGGTATATTTTAACTGAATAGTTGGATTGTTAATGGCATAAAGATGATCAAAGATGAGTAACTTGCAATGTACTGAATTGAGACCACACTAGGTTCATAATAGTTAACCTAGCCCTGTATGCTTACAATAAACATATTGCATACAATTAAATTCAGACAAACACATGTGCGTGGATGGTCTTGTGTGCCTATGTCATATTAACCCTTCATAGAATTCCATTAAGTTAAATTAAACCATATAACAATAATGGTGTTTAATATTTAATTCAATCTGTTAGCCACTTTTAAATGAGCTATAAAGATAAATAGGACGTGCCAGGATTCCAGCACATAAATACTAATTCACGCAATTTTTACAGAGGAAATTCTCAAGGGAGAACAAGCAATAGTGCGTGGTCTAATTTGGTCAGCAAGCCATATAATAGAAATATAGAAACAAAATGATTTCTCAGGAACTTCTAGCTCATAAATGTTGTGATAAAGACCATGTAACATCAGGTGACAATTTTGTCTCAACAGGAGAATTGATAACAATTTATTTACTGAGTCCATCCTCATAGTTTGAGAAAAAAGTATTCCTGTTAGACAGTCTCAAGGGGGATATTTTATACAGATTCTTAGCATTGGTAAGAAATGTACCTAGCACCAAAATAGAATTATCACAGGGCAAGATGTCAGACTGAAATAAAGCATTTATGTCTACTGTTCACTCAGAATCCAGTTAAAATATAAGGGGATGCAGAGATGAATGAGGTTATAACAACACTGAAAATGAGTGGAGCCTCCCACAAACATGCAATTATAGCAACTAAGGAAACTATGAAACTACATTGACAAAGCCAAGGAGAACCTAAGAAACATCATTCAAGGAAGTTGAATAGAAGGAAGGAGCCTCTACTTAGACAGAATTTCAAATACTTTCTTCATTTCTACTTTTAATTTTCTGACTTTTGTCATTTGTTTGCGATGTGGGATTCCCGTCTGTGTGCATTGAATATGTTTTATTTCCATTGGTTAATAAAGAAGCTACTTTGGTCTCTGACAAGGCAGAATAGTTCTAGGTGGGAAAACTAAACTGAATGTAGTGAGAAGGAAGGCAGAGTAAAAGAGATACCATGTAGCCTTCGAAGGAGAAAGATGCTGCCAGAACCTTACTGGTAGGCCACAGCCTTGTGGTGATTCACAGATTAACAGAAATGAGTTAATTTAAGATTTAAGAACTAACTAGGAATATATATGTATATATATATATATATGTGTGTGTGTGTGTGTGTTATTATGTTATTGCATATATGTTATTGTCCAAACAGTGTTGTAATTAATATAGTTTGTGTGTGATTATTTAGATGTGGACAGACAGGAAACAAACATGCAGTCTCCCTTTGCATGTTTGTGTGGAGGACTATCTTGTTCTGTTTACTCATTATACAACAAACTTCTCTATAACCCTTATTTCATGCTCCATCTGATGTAACCTGAGTGACTTCAAGGAACAGAAGCCAGGACAGAGATTGTGTCTTGTTCAAATATATCTTTTCATGGAGCATGAATTAAAGCTAGATAATAACAACAATGAGAGAAAATTTAAGCCTCCTCTAGTATAACTACATTTGACTAGTTAGTGTAATTAAGAAGCAGGGATCAGAAATACTCATTCATGTCTCAAAGAAATATTCTCCTCTTAGCTCTCAATCCGTCTTCAGCTGCATGTGTCGGTCAGGTCCTCTCTTGTAAGTTACTAGAGACCCCCTGGAGTGGGACCACAGACTTCTTAGAAAAACCTAATAGCAAGATGGTCAGTGCATTGAAGAGCTTGTGCCAAGGTGAGGGTCTGGATAAAGAAGCACACTGTCAAACACACCTGTCTTTCTCTGGTGTGAAGGGCTCATTCATCCAAACAGTAGATTTTCAATGTATGTGTCTTTCTAAAGTCTTTGTTTGGAAAGGTGCATAGACCTCATAACCCCTCTTTCAACTGTGTCGTGGAATTTTCCTGTCACAGTCTATGTATCCAATGAACTTCAGACTTATTTTACCACAAATTGAAAATATGTTTGGAGGTGAAATGAGATTGTTTTGAACTAAAAGGTTAATTTAAAGAGATCTGGGAAGTTTAGAATACTTGTCATCCATGAAGATAACCGTCATTTGCCCTCATTCTATCCTTTCAAGTCTTCTAGTGGGTATAACTGCATAATTGTCTCTAGAGTTATACTTATGACTAATAATGTTTGAATTGGTACCAAGTCATTAATTACGCAAAAATCTGGATGAGTCTATGAGGATGTTTGTAGAGTTGGTTAAATCATAAAGACTCTTGTGTAGTCTACAGTTCAGTCCAGTGATGGGTGGATACTGTGACCAAGCAGGAGAAAAGGTAGGTCGCTGGAAGTATGACTTCCCCTCACGTGTTTGCCTGTGACTACTTCCTATCTTGACTTTATTTCCTGGAGATGGTGAACTGAATCACAGACTCAGCCTCATCATTCCTTTCTTTTATAAAAAAATAAAATCTCTAAAAGTAAGAGCAAGATAAGCACTCCATGCTCTATGTTGTTGAATCTTGGTATTTTATTATATAATGAAATGGCTTTGCAGCGTAAGTAGACACTGCACAAATGAAGGTAAATTTCTCATTATACCTTACAACTGAACTGTCTCATCTCAAAGCTCTGGCATTTTGTAGAGATTTTCTGTGTGGTTGTTAAATGAACAGGACAGCCTCCCCACTTCACTTTTATTACTTTGTTTTCAATGATGTATGTTCATCATTCCATGTTCTGAATTAACTTACTGGGGATATTTAAATACCCAGCCATAATCTAAAACTTAGATATATTTGAATCCATGTTATTTACCAATACTCTAACAAAAAGAAATTTCACAGCAAAATAGAAGTACCATTAGATTTACAGAGTTTTTCATGAAACATTCTCAAACAATTTTTAAATTTTATGAAATTCTCCTTAAGGCCAACACATATTGGTAAATCCAGGGCTAACCATGCCCTGATTCCACAAAATATAGTTTATTAAGTGAAATCCTAGCAATTCTGCAGTAAACCTTAGGTCAGTGGTTCTCAACCTTCCAAATTCTGTGATACAGTTTTATACAATTTAACCCTTTAATGCAGTTCCTCATGTTGTGGTGACCCTCAACTTTAAAATTATTTTGTTGCTACTTAATAAATGTAATTTTTGCTACTATTATGAGTTGTAATGTCAATATCATATATGCAGGTTTTCTAATATGTGACCTCAAAGAGTTTCTGACTCTCAGGTTGAAAACCCCTGCCTTAGGCTAATAAATAGTGTTCATAAATGATTATTCCTGAGGATGGAAAGGGAGAGGGCCTAGAACAGACTAGCATTGAAATGAGTAAACCCAAAATCTTTTTTACCATCCAGTCTGTGAAGGGTCTGAGTAGAATGAGTAAATGGATAAGAAAGCCCAACCACTGAGTAATTTTGCTTTTAGTTTAAGATGGAACTTTCACATTTTATATCATGTCCTATCTCACTCAGACCTTTGGCTTCTCTGGGTCTTAAGCTTCTAAGTACAGCACACAGATTCTCTTAGCCTCCATAGTACCCAAGTCAGTTTCTATACCTGTAAATAGAGACTGCTTTTTTGTTTCCTGGCCACCCAGATCTGAATAATCACAAAAAGAAAACTATACTAATTACAACACCATTTGGCCAATAACTTAGGCATATTCCTAGCTAACTCTTACATCTTAAATTAATCCATTTCTATTAATCTGTTTATCACCATGAAGCTGTGGCTTACCTGTAAGGTTCTGGTGCCCTTCTCCTTTAGGAGCTACATGGCATCTGCCTGACTCAACCTTCTTTTTCCCTACCTTCAGTTTAGTTTTTCCATCTATTTATAGTCTGCCCTGCCATAGGCCAAAGCTGTTTCTTTATTAACCAATGGTAATAAAACATATTTCTAGCATAGAGGGGCATGCCGCATCATACACTGAGTGTGAACTCTAAATATTAAGTTAGAATATACTAACTTAGGAGATGAGGTGATGGCTCAGTGGGTGAAGAGTTTGTTAAGCAACATGAACACCCGAGTTCTGATGTCTGTCTCCCTCATAAAAGTCCAGAAGTGGGGGCATATATCTGCAACTAGAAGCAGAGGCATGAATTACACTGCCTTAGTGGCTAGAAATTCTAATTAAAACAGTGAGCTCAAGGTTCAGGGAGTGACCCAGTCTAAAGAAAATGATGAGTAGACCAATTGACAGAGACAACCCAGTGTCAGTATCTAGCTTCTATTTTATACTTCTGCACTGGTATCTTTCTCATACACACTCACAAGCACATACAGAAAAACAATAAAAATGTTTATACTATCAAAACTCAACAGCAGCCATATCAATTCCTTACAATTTAATTCATAATTCTTTTCAGAGGAGATTGTGTTATCAGATATTGCTAAATGTTTTCAACAAGTGGTTTTTAATAAATGGCAGAATAATTTTTAGTGTACCTTGTTATTTTGAATTGTCTACACAAGTCATGATCTGAATATATCAGGAACTGGTTCCCAAATGTCCCACTTTCCTTATATCACTGGGCCTTATAAACAAAGTAAAGATGTTTACTGACTTACTAAGTATATGGAAAGGTTAGGAAAATTCCTTCAAAGGAACTATTTTAATGGGAACAAATGGAGCCCAAGGGACTAACGTGAAGCCCTTCAAGTTTAGAAAAAATGTGGAGAGGGGGAATAAAAAATACAGAGAAGGTATGGTGGTTTGAAATAAAATGACCCCTCAAAAGGAATGGCACTACTAGGAGGTGTGGTTTTGTTGGAATAGGTGTGACCTTGTTGGAGAAAGTGTGATACTGGGGTTGGGGGGGGGGTCGTTGAGGTCTCCTCTGCTAAAACTATGCTCACTGTGGTAGACAGTTCCTTTCTTCTGTTGTTTGTGCATCCAGATGAAGGAATCTCAGCTGTACCACCCCGCCATTTATGTCTACATTTCATCATTACCCACTATGAAGATAATGAACTAAACCTCTGAAAGTGTAAGCTGCCCAGATTAAATAATTCTTTCATAAAACTGTTGTGGTCATGGTGTCTCTTCACAACAATGGAAGTCCTAATTAAAACAGGAGGATACTGAGAAGAGATGTGACAAGTGAAAACAAAATCCAAAATGTCGTTATAGGTGTAAGGAAAAAACATTCATACTCTTAGTATTACTCATTATTTGCACAACAGAACTCTTCATTCTACAATTCCTTACTTGTCACAATCACGAATTTCACATAATATTACTTCATCAAAGTTCACTTCTTAGACACACTGAACATAGGCAAATGATGCCACAGCATAATCCAAGCGTGTGATTACTCAGGATTGACATAATATTACCAAGTGAGTGAGTATAGGTCACAGGATACAATCTTGCATGTGAAGGAGTGATGATGATTAGTATAGTAGTGGCAGTAGGCAGAAAGGATTGAGGAGATGGTGAGCATCCAAAAAAATTGAAAATCAGTGGGTTTTTAGTAGCAATGAGAAGGTGTATCTCTTAAGTCCCAACAACAAAAAGTAGGCAAGACCAATCACCAAGCTTGTTGAGTTCAATTCCTGATACACATACCATGTAAGAAGAGAACCTGAGTCCTGCAAGATGTCCTTTGAAATCTGCATGTTCAATGGTGTGTATGTGTACACACACACACACACACACACACACACACACACACACACACACAGAGAGAGAGGAACATATATACAAACACATAATATCAATTTAAATTTTCATAAAACAGGACAATGATAGAAAAGGAAAGTAATCAAAAAAAGGCAGTGGTAAAAGTGAACTGGGAAAATAGGAGCTGTTAGCATAAGAGTAAATAGAGTCATTGAAATTGTGGAAGAGTTGTGGTTATAGGAAGTGACAAGATCTAGGGTATGTTCATTAGAGTAACAGGAAGAAGGAAATTGCTGGACAACCTCATAAAGAGAGGCCATCAATAAATTGCAGGTCGAGGTCCTGAAGTTTAATCAGTAGGGATATTGAAAATACATAGTACTATGCCAAGAGTAGTACCTGAGACTGACAACCCTGCATAGAGGAAAAAAAGTGAACAAAGTTCTTGAAATTTAATTTCTGGTGTGCCTGAGATTTTTAAATGACACAAGCCAGTGGATCAATAAGGATCGCAAAGCACTTTATTTGAATTGACTTATGGAAGGGACTTTCAATGCGGCCCATTCTTCATACCACTAAATATCTGAATCTCTCTGGGTTTCTCTTTGTGTGCTCTGGGCAGTGTGTTTTATGGTATTGACGAAAAATCCCATTTATAGTTCTGTTAATGCAATGGCAAAAGCATGATGCATATCAAGCTCTTCTATTCTTTATAGTCAGCACTGTGATTTTGGCCAACCAAAACCAGTAAATCCTAGTAAGAGAAAAAGAGTAAAAGTCAGTGATGTCTCCTGCTCACTATAATGTATGGATAATCTGACACCAAATAACTTTACCATATAGTTCAGTATCTTCATAAAATGTTGTGTCTTTTAACTCTGAAGAAATGCCAGTCACACTTAAATTCAAAGGCATAAACCCAAAAATCCAGAATAAGCACAATCATATCAAGGGAGTATCAAATCTTGTTCTCATACTTTAACGAAATTTCTCATTCCTATGTGCTTTCATTATTATTTGGCTTCAGATTCCTTAGGGAAACTAATGTGGTATGGGCAGGGAACTAGAACCAAATCAATTGTGTGCTGTGACATTCTCGAAACATGAATGTAGCATAGGGAACTTGTTATGGTTCTTCAATACAGCATCAACTGAGAACTGTTCAATATTGCCACTCTTCCTCTCATAGAGATTATAATCTACTAGTCACAGCATGCTATCAAATTTAGTGCAGCATTTCTTGTCAAGAGACAGCTTACAAATTGAT